>NC_044579.1:1559375-1871250 GCF_901933205.1 Camarhynchus parvulus | reverse complement strand
AAATGCAGATTTTACACCTGCACACAACTTCTGTGGTGGCTTTTTCCTACTTCTGTCCTTCATCCAAAGCAAACTGAGCCCAGATTTTGAACTCCTGTTCAGAACAAGAATTTTTGAGTGAGATCTTTATGAGCAGCTGCTCCTATTCCACCTGAACAAACACTGCCACCACCTGAGTTCCTGTCCCTGCACTGACACCAGCTAAACCTCTCCAGGGCTCAATCCCTAGCAGAATTCTTCTTTTGCTTTGAGAAAATGGATTTTTTAATAATTTTGTGGTATTTTATGAGAACAGCAGCATTCTCCATTGGTCTGGTTTACCTCTTTCTCCTTTAGAGCCTTTTGGACCTTGAGGGCCAGGGGATCCTGGCAGCCCTGGCAGCCCAGCATCTCCCTTCTCCCCCTTGGGACCTGTAAAATCAACAAAATTATCTCAGTAACTCCAAGGTTTAACTTCTAAATGACATCTTCATCAATACCTGAGCAGTGTGGCATCGAGGAGTGTATATGAGGTGCTTCCGTCACCTTGGGAAGAGCTGCTTGTTTTATTTGACATCATCAAATCTCACAGCTTTGCCTTTCACTCTGGGCCATAGTTAAAGACATTTTAAAACCAACTTTGAGCTGCCTCAGAGCCACAGGAGCTCAGAGGTTCACAAAGGATCAGAAATTAATCTGTCTTTAATATCTGAGGAGCTGCCACAGCTTTGGAATTGTCCCTTTCCTTAAGGAGAATTAATTCTGCCAGTATAGAAGGGGAACCTGGCTGAGAGCTCCACGCTGCAGAAAGGAGGGATTGAAATCCTTTCCCTTTTCCATCCCCTTGGGAATGCAGAGATTCCCAGTGCCTGTCTGGCACCTTCAATCACCACAAGGACTTTTCCATCAAGAGATGAGAGATCAAACTCCCTTTACAGCCACCACAATTTCTATGAGCCAACCGTTCCCAAGCCGTGGAAAGTGAAAATCCCTGGAGTGCATTGGATTAAAGGAGAAATATTTCATGATTTTCCCACCTTTCCTCAGATGAATAGTTCCTGTCTCCAATATTAGTGCTATTAAAGTGAACTTTTGCAGGCTTATGCACTATTCATTAGAGCAGGAGCAGAATTAGGTGCTCTGTGGATGTGTCTTTCAGCAGTAGAAAGAAGACACAAAGTGTATTTTATTAAATATTTAGGTCCTTTATAGAGAGCAGCTTCTTGTGCCTCTTTTATTTACTTTTAAAATTGAACCCTTTTTTTTTTTAATTTCCTCTTTTGCAATGAGAAAAAAAAATCAAAAAATAAAAAATAAAGAATAAAGAAACCTTCAGTAAAGATGCAAAACTGCCTGAAGGTAGTTTTGGGTGTCATAAAACCATGGTTGAAGTGAATGTGGAATTAAAGCTGTGAATCCAAGGGGCCCAGGTCAGGGACAGAGAATTGAGGAGCGTGGCCTCCGGCCAGCAGGGATTTGGGACGGTCCCAAAGGAATTCCCAAACTCACACTGGTGGTTTGTCACTTCCAGGATGTGGCTGACATTCATTTTCTGCGCTGGATTTACACAAATCAGGATCACATCCCACATTTCATAGAATTATAGAATCACAGAATATCCTGAGCTGGAAGGGACCCACCAGGATCATCCTGCCCAGACACCCCAAAATCCCACCCTGGGCATCCCTGGCACCATTACCCAAATGCTCCTGGAGCTCTGGCAAGTTTGGGAATGTGGGAATGTGCCCATTGCATTCCCTGGGGGGCCTGGGCAGTGCCCATCACCCTCTGGGGGAAGAACCTTTCCCTAAAATCCAAACACCCACCCCAAACCTGCCCTGGAACAGCTCCAGCCATTCCCTGGCTCCTGTCCCTGTCCCGGGGAGCAGCGATCGGAGCTGCCCCTCGGGAAGAGCTGAGTTAGGAGATTTAGGGGTTAAAGAGAGATTGATTTGGGGTAGCTGACTACACACTGTGTATCACTTAACATAGACTGTGCTTGCAGAAGTCAGATGAGAGAATGCAAGGCTACTGTGATAACAAAGAGAAGAATGCAGGGCTGTTGTGATGAGTTTGGGCCCCTAAAGCAGCCAAAACCATCCAGCATCGGAGCTGCAGATCCCTGAGATCTCCCCCCCGAGCTGCACAAACCCTCCCAATGATTTCCCGAGGGAAAAGCCGCTGGATGTGGCCTTTCCAGCCCAGCAGAGAGGGCTCAGCACACCTGGGGGTCCCGGGGGGCCCGGCCAGCCCCGAGGCCCCGCCGCGGGCGGGCAGCAGTCGCAGCAGTTGAAGAAGAACTCGGCCGAGTCCAGCGTGGAGTTGTCCAAGGGGAAAAGTGTGGGGAGCTCAGCTCTGCCCGGTGCTGCTGGGACTGGGATTGTCCCCGGGACAGACGAGGGAGCTGCCGGGGGCTGGGGAGGTCTGGGCTTGGTGTAGAGCACGGCCGGGGTCACCTTCAGCGCCGCCAGTGCGGGGATAGCAGCGAGCGCCAGCAGCAGCGGGACGGGCCATGGGCAGGTCGGCATGGCAGCGGCTGTGGGAGACAGACAGACAGACAGACAGCAAAACCCTCCTGCATCCTCTGCCTCGCCCCTGGGCCCTCAGCTCTCTTCACAGAGAGTTTCCCAAGGATTTCTCCTGGGGAAGGCAGTGAGGAGCTCAGAGAAGAGCAAACAACTCTCATCTCTATTGGCTGCTCCCGTTTTTGCACGTGTGGAATGTGTTACGGGGATTGTTTGTCCAAAGTGATTTGGTTAATTTGGCACCATGAAAGTTGTTTTGAGTGATTAGCCAGTCACTCAAAGCTGTGGCCTGGCTGTCTCAGACACTCATGGGTTTTTTTTAGTATCTTTTATTTTAGTATAGTATAGTATTAGTATAGTATAGTATTAGTATAGTATAGTATCTCTATAGTACAGTATCTCTTTAGTATGGTTATAATATAGTATTAGTGGAATATAGCATAGTTTTAATAAAGCAATTGTTCAGCATTCTGAATCATGGAGTCAGAGCACATTATTCCCTGGATGATGATGATGATGATGATGATAAAATAATAATAATAATTTATTATTATTATTATTTATATAATATAATAATAAATAATTATTATATTTTATAATATATTGTAAAAGAAAATAATAATAGTAATAATAGTAATAATAGTAATAGTAATAATAATAGTAATAATAATAATAGTAATAATAATAATAATAATAATAATAATTATAATAATAATAATAATAATAATAATAAAAACCCAGGGGATTGTCTGTTTCTCCTATACTTCCCCAAAGCCAGGACAATGCCAGGGGTGAGGCCCTGGCTCTGCTTCCCCTGAGTTGTGGCTGCCTCATGCCAGGAGATGCTCAAGGCCAGGCTGGGTTGAAGGGACCTTAAATCCTGTCCCGTTCCATCCCTGGGACACCTCCCACTGTCCCAGGTGCTCCAAACCCCATCTAGCCTGGCCTGGAACACTACCAGGGATCCAGGGGCAGCCACAGCTGCTCTGAGAATCCACCCCAGCCCCTCCCAGGGAGGAATTCCTTCCCCAAATCCCACCCAACCCTGCCCTTCTCCAACTCCAGGCCATTCCCATCACTGCATGCCTTTGGGGAAAAGTTTCTCTCCAGCTCTCTTGTAACCCCCCTTTGGTCCTGGAAGGATATGGAGAGAATTCCCTAATGATTTCAGAGTCCAACACAATTACACTCAATAAAGAACTTTTTCTCTAAAATAATAAATGGAAACAAAATGAAACATCAAGTTTTCCAAACTCAGGTAGTTTGGAATGAAAAGTATCAAGTGTACCAAAATTTTATATTGATTTTTTTTTTGTTTCTGCCTTTTTCCGGATTTTTTAGTGTAACCTTTCACATCTGTTCTTTTTATCTTAAAAGTGTTGATTCAGCTGACCCAGGGAGAAAGGACAAAGGCAGAAGGCCCCCATTTCTCCTATAGGCCAGGTGCTGCCTCTCAGGTGACCCGTCACAAAAAGCACCTTTGTTCCTTTTTTAAAGCAGGGTCCCCACCTGTAAATGCAGATGGAACAGAGCCCCTTTCTTGCTGGGGCTGAAACCCAACCTTCCTGAGGAGCCACAGCATTCCAGAGCATGGGAAACCTCCAGGAGAGACCCCCCCAGCCCTGCCAGCCAGAGGGCAAAAGGACATCCAGCTCCACACCAGGCATTTTTCCATCTTTAACAATTCCATTTCAGAGCAAAGAGTGATTTTTTTAAAATTTTTTTTCCCCTCAGCATTTTCAAACAAAATGAAAGCATTTAATGGAAAATTGATTCCCCACATAAAACCCCCAGAGCTCCCTGCTGGATGTTGGAATCTGCTGAGAATTTTAAAATTTAGCACTGACCCCCACGAGAACACTGCTTGTAACCTAAGGCTGTAGAAAAAACCTCCAAAATTAAATGATAAAACTAAGATTATAAATGTGAGGTTTAAATAAAAGTGTGTAATATCACATAATAAAGAAACTTAAATTTTAGAATATATCTATAAAACAAGATAAAAATTTTGAGGCAGAAGCAAATCCTTCTTCTTCACCTTCTTCTTCATTAAAGTAGTATTGCATAATTAAATTTAAAATCCACATTACAAGCCACAAGTAGTTAGTTATTAAATTAAAAAAAATTATTTGTGTCATTTCTTAATTAAACAGTTTATCCTTAAAAAACATATAAAAATAAAGATACAACTCCATTTTGAATTTGTTAAAGTAAAATACTATAAAACTCACAATTTGTGAAACTATAATATATATAAAAACTAAAAAACACCTAAATCCAAACAAAAACCACCATCTCACACATTTAATCCCAACTCTAACAAAAAAGAAAATAAAACTCAGCAGTTGCCCACTGGGACCCTTCAATCCATAAGGATAAATTAATCCCTTCCCTGGGAGTGAGTTTATTTAGAATGGGATTCCAGGGCCAGATTTTGGTCCAAAACTGGGAATTTTTTCCCTTACCATGAAGAGTTTTCCTGGGAAGTTGGTGTGGAGGGAGATGCTCAGCACGGGCAGAGCCTGCAGCTGCAGCCACAGAGAAAAAGGGGGAAAAAGGAGAAAAAGGAGGAAAAAAACCAGAAAAAGGATCATCTGCTGCCTGGAAAAAGGAAAAAAAAACCAACAATTTCTCCTTTTCAACCATATCCTCATACAGGAGCATCCTGCACCAGCTGGAGATAAGTAAATAAACCCACTATTTACACACAAAACCCCCCAGGGATTTTAGGGATTTAATAACTTCATGGGGAAATCTTAAATCAGTTCTCAAATCCAAACCATTCTGTAGTTTTCCTGTCACACATCCCAAGTCCCAAACCCAGCCAGATTGATTGATTGCTGTCAAACACTGGAAAAACATAACTAATAACCAAATTATACCTCACCACCTTGAAAAAAATAAATCCTCAGAGCAAGGAATCACTAAACAGATTTTCATTTTAATTGACAAGACTGTTCCTATATTAATTATTCTTAAATAATTATTTTAGGAATTTTTTTACATGCCAGGAGGTTGGAACGAGATGATCTTTAAGGTCTCTTCCAACCCTAACCAGTGTGTGATTCTAAATAAATGCACTTAAATAAAACTGAAATTTTGAGCTTCTTCACTACATTAACTCATCACCACTGAGTATAAAATCATTCACTGGAATCCTCCCACTAAAATTATAACACACAGTGAACACAAAATAGGAAGAATTAAACTTTGCTGCAGCGCCTTGTACTTCATAAAATTAATCTACGTTTAATTGGATCTAAATATCTACTAATTATTAACATATTTCCCATCATAAGATGGTAATAATACACTTTTTGTGTGTGTGTGCTTCCTAAAATTCCAGATATTCCAGTCCACAACAGGAATTTAACCCCAATCCATCAGTTTTAAATATCAGGGGGATGATTGCACTTTATCCTATTTCATTATTTCTAGTTCTCAGATGTGTGAGGAAAGAAAAACCCTAATCCCCATGCAGTTATACACTGATTATAGACAGGAAATTTTCTGCAGACAAATCTTATTATTTTAAATTCTGCCACTCTCTCCTACCTTATAAACGCCCCTGCTCCCAGGAGGACCCCTCCTCCATGGCACCTGCAAAAAGGGAATTTATTTTGGGAGAGAATCAGATTTATTTGGTCCCAGCTGCTGCTGTGGCCAATGAGAGCCTGCAGGGGGGACAGGGGGGATTGGCAAAGTCCCTGCAAGGAGCTGGGGACACTGAAAATCCCAGAAATCCAACCCTGGCATTGGCAAAGTCCCTGCAGGGAGCTGGGGACACTGAAAATCCCAGAAATCCAACCCTGGCATTGGCAAAGTCCCTGCAGGGAGCAAGGTGAAATCCCAGAAATCCAAACCTTCATTGAAACCCTGGGATTGGCAAAATGCCCTGCCAGGAGCACAGGGACACTGAAATCCCAGGAAAATCCCAGAAATCCAACCCTTCCCTCAAACCCTGGGATGCTGCTGGGGTGTTTTGGCTCTACCCCAAAGATTTTTAGGGGATTTTAAGGATGCTCCTCTTTCATCTCATTGGGTACCACCAAACTCAGCAGGAATTTGTCTGGACAGTTTTGAGGAGAGTTTTGACATTTGAGGACCCAAAGGAGAAGGAATTTGTCAATTTATTTTTGCAAGGTCCATTTATTTCTGCAGTGGGATTTGTCCATTTATTTCTGCAAGGTCCAGGTTTCCCTCTGTATTTAAAATGCAGATTTTTGGCATTACAATCCCTTTCCTGAGCTGGGAGTGTGGAAAGGGGTAAAGGAAAAATAAAAAAGCTCTATGGGATCATGAGAGCAACACATGTTAAATTCCCTTTGGGTGGTAATTTGATTTTTTCCCCCAAATGATCAAATTGTGAATTAAATGAGAGAAATTAAACCTGAAAATGAACAAGAAAATAATCTTTGGGTTTTGCCATTATAGTTGTTCTGTTCTCAGCTTAAATTTGGGTGTAGAGGGGATTCATTTGTGATGAGAACTTTAAATGCTGCATGGGGTAAAAATGATTTCATTTACATAGAAAAAGAGCAATGGTTCGTGTAGGATTTTAAATGCTTGACTAGAGAAAATACATAGAAAAATAGAAAATACATACTAGAGAAAATATCCATAGGGAATTCCGATTTCCATTGGATTCAGAGGAATAAAATGATCTCCCTGTAAATTCAATCTCATTATATTTGGTGTTTCTAAAATTCAGGTATCAGGGGGAAGATGAGATGGGGAAAACCTGAATCAGTGTGTGCCAGTGCATCCCACAGCCCCTGCACCAAATGTTGCTCCAAATCCCCTAAATCGGCAGTTGCACCTAAATAGGGATTTATTGCCCTTTACATTTACTGGCTAGGAGCTCCAAAAGCTTCTCTTTCCCAAAAATAACCATTTGGGGAGTTATTTGAGAACCTGCTGGAGTCAATCCCTCTGAAAGTCCTCAAATGCAGATTTAGAGCAGCAGAAACAGAGTTATTTATGGGAGACACCGGAATTACAGCTCAGGAATTATTCTGGGCTGGGTTTTAGAGCCTTTTGGGATGTAAAACATATTCCCCCAGGTGTTATCCCAAACCCTGCACCAGGATTTCCTTCGTGGGGAGCTCTGGGCTGAGAAAAGCATCCATTGTCTCCTCTGGAAACTGGAGACACCAAAGGGAAAAGGGATAAAATTCCCTGGCTGTCCTTTTCACCGGGGTGTCCCTTTGTGAGGCAGCCCCAGGATGTCATGGACACCTTTTCTTCCCAGGAAATGTTGTTTTCCTTGTGTGTTTGGGAAACAAAACCATCCTCAAGAGCCCTTTTTGGGATCGTTGCCCTCCTTGTGGCCTGTGCCAGATTTCAGGGAAAACGAGTGGCTGGAAATGAGAGGGGCAGGAATTCCAGGCTGGAGGTTCCTTTGGGGCAGGGCTGTCATTCCCTCCCCCAGCCCCAGCGAAGCCTCAGGAATCATCATTTAATCCTGGCAAATCCACTCAGCACCCAGCTCCCCACATTAATCAGCATTTTATTATGAGACAAAGCGCTTGGAGATTTAATTCCGGAGAGGATCCTGGGGCACAGAGTCCCTTTGCAGGTGATTTCACCTAGGCAGGTGTTGCAACGCTCCTTGGAAAGAAGGAAATGGAAAGCTCTGGTTTCCTTTTCACCCAAATTCTTCTTGGCTCTGGCAAATCTGGGGTGGGTAATAAAAGCCAGGGTTCCAGCCCAGGGCAGAGTGCTGCAGCACCTTCAAATCACAGCAGGAAGCAAAAATCTGGGAATAAAATTGTCTCTGTGTGCTGGACTCAAAGAATTCAGGGAATTTGTGGTATTCAGGGAATTAAAAAGCAAAGGAGAGTGAGAATTTTAATTTTTTCTGATCTACAAACTTGCTGCAAGGGCTTTGGATCTGCACTAAAATCAGAGGGAAGATTCCCACTGATTTCTTTGGAAGAGATGCCTAAAACTCTCCACCTCCTCTGCAACTCACCCAGAAACAGCAGAGGCAGCAAAATATCCCCAGAAAATAAACAGGAGGATGTATAACAGCAATAAATTATAAATAATTGTAAAATATTTTGTATTTTTAGATCTCCTGACTCAAATAATATCCTGAGTTGGAGCAGATCATTAAAGTCTGACTGCTGGCTCTGCACAGGACATCCCACCGGGAATCCCACCAGGATTAGGGCAGGAGCAGGGTGACTTCATTCCTATTATTATTTTTCATTTCCAGCTCTTATTTTTCATTTCCAGCTCTCATTTTTCCCATGGAAAGGGAGAAGGAGCAAAAAGTGCTGAGGTGGGAAGGGTTCCTTTGGTTCCATGGAGGTGGCAGCTGTGCCAGATGTCACCCGGCGCTGGAATTGGGGACAGCAGAATTGGGGTTCCAGGCTGGCAGGTGGAGCTGGGGAGGAGCAGGGATGGCAGGGCAGGAGTGGGATGGAGAAGGAAAACCCAGCAGGTTTAGGAAAACACGGAAATTGCTGCTCCAGGTGAGGCTCGGCACAAGAGGGAGCTCCAGGAGCTCCCAACAGCCCGGCCAGGGACGGGTTTGCAGCTGAAGCACAAAAATCAGGGAATATCCCGGTTGGAATGGCCCTACAGTCCAGTTCCTGGACAGGACACCCCAACAGTCCCACCCTGTCCAACATCCCAGCCCTAAGAATTAATGACCCCACACACCCTGAGCCACCCTGATCCATCCAGGACATCCAAACCGAACATTTTCCTAGGATAACTTCCCAAAATGGAATTTTTTGAACACAAAAATGAAGCTTCTGAGAGACCTGCGCTGATCAAATCTGCTTGCATTGGGAGCAGTAACATATATAGGGGAAAACAAACAAAAAAATAAAACCCAGATATGGGAAGAATTCCTCATTTTAAGGAAATTTCCCACGGATAACTGGTATTAGAATGAGTAGGGTTGATCTCAAAGCTGGGCCTTCTCCAGGTGAAAATCTTCTCCAGCCCCAGGGTGGGATGTGTTCAATGGGTGATTCCTCCCAGAGCACCCCAAACTCAGCTGCCTTCTCCAGAGGGAAACTGAACCTCCCAAAGCAACTGGATTTTCCTCTGGAACGCTTGGGAAGCAGCGATGGGAGCAACCCAGGCATGGCCTGGGTGGGGATCCCCGCCTGGTATCCTGTAGCCATGACATTTTCTGAAATATCCCTTTGTCAGGATTTTTTCTCCTGAGAAGCTGAGAGGCCTCAGAAAGGAAATGTAACCAATGGTTATCTGCTGCTGTGGAGTGCAACAGGTGCATCTGTGATTGGTCTCATGTGGTTGTTTCTAATTAATGGCCAATCACAGTCCAGCTGGCTCAGACTCTCTGGTCAGTCACAAGATTTTATTACCATTCCATTCCTTTCTATTCCTTGCTAGCCTTGTGATGAAACCCTTTCTTCTACTCTTTTAGTATCGTTTTAATAGATCATTTTCTTTTAATATAATATATATCATAAAGTAATAAATCAGCCTTCTGAAACATGGAGTCAGATTCCCATCCCTTCCCTCATCCTGGGGCCCCTGTGAACACCAGGACAGTATCCCAGTGAGGGTGGCAGTGTGGGCACGCTGGGATCTGCAGGTCAAGAACAAATCCCAGTTATCCCAGTTATCCCAGTTATCCCAGCAGATCACACACTTTGCTCATCCAGCCTGGCTGGAGCAATTTAACATTGGCCAAGGGACACAGCAGGAAGCAGAGATGTGGGAATGTGACTCACCCAGGACTGGGGATCCTGCCCAGCCCTTGTTCTGATTATTCCTTTACCTTCTAATTACTTGTTCCTGATCCCAGAATTCCACCCAGCCCCTCCCCCAGCTGGGTGCAGGCCGATTAACCCAGAACATTAATTGATATTGCTATTGATTTTTCGATATTGAAGAGAACAAGGCTGCTGATAAATAATCCCAATTCCACATAAACAGCTCCCCATAAAACAGAAGGAACCACGGAACAGAACTCCCAAGGAAATCACAGCACAAGAGAGGGCCAGCCCCGGTCACTGCTGCCACCAACCCCCAAGACAGGAGCTGTGGTGGCGCCTGGAGCACGTGGGGAGATGATCACCCACAAAGGGCTCTCACCACACCCCACAGGGCTTTATCCAGCTGCCCTGTCATTAGATAAAAGGGTTGTTCTCCAATTTGTCAGGAGAGGGTGGCTGTGGACAGGATCACCACACACCAAATTAGTTGGGAGCACAATTAGCAACACAATAATCTCAGGTTCAGCCAGAGCATCACCTCAGCCCAGAATATTCTGCAAACTCGGCCAGATTTCCTTGCTGACCCTGGAAGTTTCCTTCCCACTAATCAGGACAGCCTCAGCAGCCAGACAAGATCTGAAAAAACACATCCAGACCTCTCACTGCTGGGAAATGAAGAGTTCAGGCTGTGGCTTTGTTGGGCTTGCAGGAACATCCCCAAGTCTGCTGAGGTAGGAGGTTTAGATCAGATTCTAGGGAGAAATTCCTCCCTGTGAAGGTGGGGAGGGTGCCCAGGGATGCTCCATCCCTGGAAGTGCCCAAGGCCAGCTTGGACTGACCTGGGACAGTGGAAGGTGTCCCTGCCATGGCAGGGGTGCAATGAGATGATTTTAAGGTCCCTTCCAACCCAAACCATTCTGGAATTCTGGGGTTCTGTGAAATTGGATCTTCTGGGAAATCCTCTGGTGATCCAGGCTGGGAAGAGCCTGACCGGTTGTGTTCCTGCAGGGCTGGGGCAGCCCAAGGGCTCAGGAAATACTCCCAGACTCTACAAATGCCATGTTGGCCTTTCTGGCAGGGCAGGGGTTTTATTCCTGTCTCCAGGGGCTGAGCTGGACATTTCCTGCAGGAGCCAAAGCCACCTGGAGTCCCCAGCAATAATGAACACAAATCCCCAGGGGCCAGACCAGAAAGGGATCAGATCTCCCAGAGCAGCAGCCCCTGGGGAGACAAGGAAACAAACTCCTGTATTTTTATCTGCTGTATGCAGGTAATTTGGTCTGATTTTTACCATGACAAGCACAGGGCTTTGAGGGAAAGCTGAGGTTCAAGCAGGTCTGGAGCAGGAGGGTGGTAACCCTGAGGAAGCTGGCAATTAAATGTGGCTGTGTTCCTTATCTTTTATTTTATAGGCCTGATTTTAAGGCTTTGGGAGGTTTTGGGGCTCCTTTGCTCGGTGCAGAAGGGTCAGCCTGCAGCTGGTAAATGCAATGGTTAGGCTTATAAATAAATTTATTTAACCACATGAAGTCTCTCCTTTTCAAACCTTGCTGTAATAGAAAAGTCAATTCAAAAGTTAATTCTTAATTTCCCTTTTTTTTTCTTTTTCTGTTTAGTTAATTTGCTTTTCATTCCTTGCAAGGGACAAGCCAGAGGCTTCCCCTGAGTCAGGGGAGGAAGCAGCAGGAGCAGGAGGCTCAGGAGGAAGCAGAGCCTATCAGCAGCAGGGTCTGATAAATCAAACCACAGCCTCCTTTGGATTAAACCCTGTCCTACTTCTCAGAACAGAGCTGTTCATCCTGAGTTCAATCCTGGCTCAGGAGTTCTTCCCTCTGGTAACACCAGCAGGGCCTGGCAGGGCCCCTCAGCCCTGTCTTGTCTCAAGGCAAACAAAACTCGATTATCAGCCAATCTGAAATTTATTGTGAGGCAAATCCTCCTCCGTTTTATAAGCCAGAGTGTGCCAAAGGCAAACTGAGGCGTTTACACAGCACTGAACCTTCCTCTGCAGCCACTGCTGGGTGCACCTGGGGGTGAAGGGGCTGGAGCCCCAGGAGGGGCTGAGGGAGCTGGGAAAGGGCTCAGCCTGGAGCAAAGGGGGATCAGGGGGACCTTGTGGCTCTGCACAGCCAGGGGGGTCAGGCTGTGCTCCAGGGATGAGGGAACAGCCCCAGGTTGTGCCAGGGGAGGCTCAGTTTGGATTTTAGGAACAATTCCTTCCGGAAAAGGGTTGCCCAAGTCCCCTGGTCTTGGGGACCTCCAAGGACTGTGGGAGTCCCCATCCCTGGAGGCATTTAAAAGCTGTGGGGATGTGGCATTTGGGGACAGGCTTTAGTGGTGGCTTTGGGAACGCTTGGACTCAGTGGTCTTGGAGATCTTTTCCAACCACAGTGATTCCAAGGTTCAGGGATTCTGTGCCCACCAGAAGCAAGGCAGCAGCAGCTCATCAGGGTGCTGAGGAGATTGTGGGACAGCTTTTTGTAAACTCCTGTCTGGAAAGTTCAGCCCCTGGAATAAATACCCTAAATTAAACTGCTGTGTGGAGCTGATGCCTCAGGTTTTGGCTTTTCTATGTTTCAGGTTCTGTGCTGCTTTAGTGTGTGGGTCTGAGCTTCATATTATGGGATGGTGAGCTCTGTGCACAGAGCGGGGAGACAAAACAATTCCTGCTCCAGCTGGGCACCAAGGACAAATGATCCAAATCTCAGCCCCAAGAGCACAAACCCCGTGGGCTGGAGAGAGAAAAACAAGCAGGGTGGGACTGCAGGGGCTAAAGCTGGAATGGGACAATGAACTGCAAGGTGCAAATGGAGCAGAACTGATCCCAGGGAGAGACCCCGGGAGCGCTCGTGCATTTTGGGGCCATTTTGGTTCATCTTGGGTGCAGCCCTGGCTGGGCTCTTGTGCTGCCCAAGGTGGGTCCATGGAGGAGATCCTTTGGATAAATCCCTGCTTCATTCTGGGACTCTGCCCAGCCTCTGCTCCAGGGCAGCCTGCACAAGGCATCACAGCAAGTGCCCTGATAACCCAAAATGCTTTTGCCAGGATTTTTAGGGGATTGGGTGACACCCACCCACGCATCGCTGGCAGAACCACTCTGGCCATTTCAAACTCTGCCCACTCAGGGATTTCACCACCCCGAATCGTGCCCAGACACAACACAGAGCTCCGGGACAGGCAGAGCTCTGCTCCGGGCTAGGAAGGGACACAACCATCTGTAAATTTTGAACAAAGCCTTTGCATGTGAATATTTTCATATCAAAGGCTAAGCAAGCATCAGTTCCACGGTCAACATCAATAAAAATAGCAGCGGCAGAAAGAGGGAATGAAAGCATCACATCCTGATGGCCCCTTTGTCACCTGCCAGCTGTGTTTGTGCAAGCGCCTCTTAAAGGCGTTTGCCGTGGAAAGAGCAGTTTCAAAGCATCGTTAAAATGTGTTCAAACAGGAAAAGAACGGCTTTAAGCCCAGCTGTTACATCTGGCTCTGCAAAGGTTTGCATTCCTTTGAGGTCGGAAGGCACTGGTGGGTGCCAGAGCAGCACTTTGTTTAGTGAGGAGATCGTGCCTGGAATCCGGCAGCTCCAGGGGAAAATCCGGGAAAAAGCATTTCTGACACTTTTATTCCTCACTTCAACTGCAAAGTTGTGTTCTGGAGTAGATGTTTGGGAGCGAGCAGGACACTACATTAAGCTTTTTTATTTCTGGAACAGAACAAGCTACACAAAGCTGAGCCTCACGTTTGGCAGGGTCGTGCTGTATTCCACGGCATTTCAGGTTAAGTTTTGTGGATACCTGTCCATCCCCGTCTCTCCTTCCTGCAGACCCCTCACCTAACACCTGGGGGTCCCTGATCCGTGTGAAATCGCCCCGAAGCCCCTCTCCTCCCCCCGGAACACCGCGCTGCAGCTCCGGCTCCTTCCCATTCATTCCCTTGGAGCCGGGATGCTCGCAGGCACCTGCCGGCACCCTTGGCAGGATAACCGCGCCGCAGGGGCGTCTGTCGCGATGGAGGGCTGCGGTATGAAGTCTGTCTGTCGCGACAGAGGGCTGCGATAAGAAGCCTCTCTATGCGGGGCAGCTCTGGCGCATCCCGCCGAGCGCATGACGCCGGCGCCGGGAAAAGCCAGGGAAACACGGCGCTCCAGGGGAACAGCCGGCGTCCCGGAGGTGCCAGCCGGCTCCATCCCACGCCTTTCCCCGAGCCCGGCTCCGCCGCTCCGCCTCCCCCGCTCCGAGCGCAGCGGCTGCGGCAGCGGGCGGGGCGCGGGGACCGGCCCGGGCCGCACGGACAGAGCGGGCGGGAGGTGAGCGGCGGGGAGGAGGGAAACGAGGAGGAGGAGGGAGGGAGGAAGGGAGGAGGGAAAGGTGGGGATTTAAGCGCGGGCAGCGCCGGGCTGGGGAGCTGCGGTGCGCGGAAGGAGGTGAGGGAGGCGCGGGGCCGCGCTGCACTACATCCCGGTGTTTTACATCCCGGTGTTTTACATCCCGGTGCGCTGCATCCCGGCGTTCTGCATCCCGGTGCGCTGCATCCCCGTGTTCCCGCATCCCGGTGCGCTGCAGCCCGGTGTTTTACATCCCGGTGCGTTCATCCCGGTGCTCTGCATCCCGGTGTTCTGCAGCCCGGTGTTCCCGCAGCCCGGTGTTTTACATCCCGGTGCGCTGCATCCCGGTGCTCTGCATCCCGGTGTTCTGCATCCCGGTGTTCCCACAGCCCGGTGTTCTGCAGCCCGGAGCTCCCGCATCCCGGCGTTCCCGCATCCCGGAGCCCCCGGTGCCGGCGCTCATTCCCCGCTCAGCTCGGCTCGGCTCGCCCAAGGGCACCGCGGCGGAGGCGCGTCCCGGAGCATCCCCAGCCAGGGCCGCTGACCTTGGCGAGCGCGGCCGCGGCCACGGCGAGTCCCCGGCGGCTCGGTAAGGAGCGGGGGAGGCCCGGGGAGGAGCGGGGCTGGCCGCCGCAGGAGCCGGGGCTTGCTGCGCTGTGCCTCCCTCCGGGGAGCTGCCGGCGCTCCTGCCGCACCTGCAGCCTCCAGAGAGGGCTCCGGGCTCGGGGTGTCCTGGGACGAGCTTCAAGGTCCCTTCCAAGCCAGACCGTGATGCCGGGACTTGTTGCTGCAGCCCTGCAGCCGGGGGTTCGTTTCCAGGCGGCAGGAAGATGGTTTGCATTAGGGATTCCCTAAAAACGAGTCAAAGAGCCAGGGGTGGGAAGGCGGCGCTGGGTGGGGGGATGGAGGTGGCTGTGCCGCTCGCACCGCTGGGCTGGGATTGCTCATCGCCGGCGGATTTTCCCTCTCTGCTTTTCTAAGAGTTGCCTTCAGCGGGAAGCAGGTGCAAGCCCTGCATTCCCTGTTGGATAAACGCTGAATAATACGGAGGAGAATCCCTGCGATAAATGCTTAGGATCTGCTTAGTCAGCACAAGGCACTTCGGGGGATTTTAACGTGGATTTTAATGCTTTAGGAATTGGGATGCTGGGTTTTCTTTCTCTGACGGATATCACGAGTATGGTACAAATAACTGCAATTCAGGAGTGCTTGGATTGATTTCTGGTGGGGAGAAGCAGGGAAGCTGTGCCTGGAGCATGGATGTTATTCCAAGATTCCAGCTGGAATGGGAGATGCTGAAACGCTGCCTGGGCCCATGGCAATGCTTGTGCCACCCCTCTGTGCCCAAAAAGCACCCAGAGCACCAGGACACAGAGCTGCAGCTGGCTGGGAGGCAGCCAGGGCTCTGCTCTGGGTCCTGCCAAGCCACATTTCATGGAGCTTTTCATTTGTTTTATGGAGGATATCAACAGCTTTGTGTGTCCAAACCTGTTTGCTCGCAGCGAGGAAGGGCCTGCAAAGGAAGCTGTTCCTCACTGCACAGATGGGGTTAAATCTGTGACAAAAGTGCATCTCCTTTTTTATTTCTTATCTGTTACAAGCATCTTGCTCCATTTTTGCTTTTCCCCTCTGGAGCAGTTACTGGAGTGGTGCAACTCTGCTTCCTTTGATGAGATCTCAGGGAGATGCACTTGCACAAGAGTTTGGTCCCATTTTCCAGCAATACCTGTCATAGCTGTGACAATATTCACCTCCTCACGTTGCACACAACCCAAGCTGCTACTTTCAGCTGCCTCAGAAATTACTCAGAGCAAAGCAAAGAAGTCTGAGTAAAATAAGGGCTACAACTGCAAGTAAATCTTATTTTAGAGCCCAGACATCTCGGTTATTTTGTTGGTAGATTGATGTGTTTACACAACCTCCTGAACTTGGAAGCCTTCAAAGGATGTAGATGATGTCCCAGATCTCACAAGGAACTGAGGTTTGTCACCAGGAGCAAATGCAAAACCCCTCTGAGATATTCCTGGAACAGTTCTTTAAGAACTCTCAATTTTTAGGTGTTTGCAAGTTAAACCTGGTGCTGGTCTCTAGTCCCAAATTTGAGGTTTTTGGCTGGGGATTGTTCTGTTCAAAACCATGTTCCTAAATTATACTTACACTCAAAATAGAGGAGAAGGTTTCCCTTTCCCCGGGATTCAATTTGCCATTTTCCCATCTCCTCTGGCAGAGCTGCTCACCTGTTCTGCCCCAAGGTACAAATCCTGGCACAGGGGGAGGACCCAGAGCCCAAACCATGCCCAGCCCAGGAAAGCTGGAAAGGAAGGGATCTGTACCTAAACTGCAAGGAGCAGCTGGTTATATAAGGAAACAACTGAGGAAATTTCAGGGGAGGGAAGAACAGGAAAATTGTTGAAAAATTAATTTAGCCTTGGAAGAAAATGGGACAGAGCTGCTCCAGGAATGCTGTTGGTACAGAGAAGCTGCATCTTCTCCTTTCCCTGTGCCTGAGTAAGGAGGGGATTGGGCACTGATAAATCAGCCAGGCTGCAAAGTCAGGGGCAGCTGAGTTATTCAGAGCTGTGCCTGTGCTGGGAGCAGCCTCCAGCTGTCAGGGGGCAGGTGAGGCATGAAATCAGTCCCAACTCCAGCTGCCTCCAGCTGCTGGGCTGCTACAGAAGCCTCTCTCCAAAGGAGATCCCTGTGGGTGCTGCAGGGCAGCCTCTGCTTTCCTGAGGGTCAGAAATTTCTGGATCTCATTTGAAAGGAGTTTTCCACATGGTTGTAGGTCACCATAAACTCCATCTGTGTGCTCAACTCAACTGAAGGAGAAAATTCAGCAGTGCCCTGGCTGTTGTCCCATGCAGCTGGCAATGCAGGCTGACAGGAACCCTCTGCTGCAGAATCCTCTGCTCCAGGCAGAGATGCAGCTGAATTCCAGCCCCAAAGCCCAGAACTGCAGCAGGAGGAGCACACACACAGATCAGGGTCCAGGTGGAAACGAGGAAGTCGGCTCAGACTTTGTGCGGGTGTGGCACTGCCACTCGAGGAGGGGTTTGAGGTTCCCAGGGTAACAGGAAATCTTCCTGGACAGGGAAACCTCCTGGGCTTGGTGTGCACTGAGTAGCATTTCAAAGACCCAAAACAGCACCTGTGTGCTGCCACTGAGGCCAGCAGGAAGGAAGTTGGGGTTAAAGATTAGGAAGATGCTGGAATTCCCTCTCCTGAGCCAGGTAAGACAGAAACAGGGCTGAAAACAGCATTGCTCGTTCTGCCTCACCCCTTCCACTCCTGGAAGATTTGATTTCCAGCAAAGCCCACAGGCTCAGCCCAGCCATGCCAACCCACGTGCAGAATGGCTGAGTCATGGGCAGCACCAGCTCAGACCCTCATCCTGTGCTGCACAGGACGTAGGGAAGGGATTCACATCTCCTGGAGCTCTGCAATGGATGGCCAAGGGGGCTGAGGGAGAGAAACCAGGATTGCTTCACTCTGCTGTGCACTCCAGAATTCCAGGGTGGTTATTTATTAAAATTTGCAAGTCAAGGTGATTTTTGAGATGTAGCCTTGTCTTTCAGCCTTACCACTTTTACTCCTGGAAGATTTTTTTCCCCAGCAAACCCCACAGGCTCTGCAGTGCACTCCAGAATTCCAGGAAGGGTTATTTATCCAAATCTGCAAGTCGAGGTGATTTTTGAGGTGTAGCCTTGTCTTTCAGCCTTACCCCTTCCACTCCTGGAAGAAATGTAGATTTTTTCCAGCAATCCCCACAGGCTGTGCAGTGCACTCCAGAATTCCAGGGAGGGTTATTTATTTATTCAAGGTGGGTTTTGAGGTGCATTCCTGTCCGCAGTGGGAGCTGCGCTGGGATTGTTGCTGCTCTTCTGATTCCTGGGATTTCCTCCCTGGGAGAACAAGCTGGAGGTTAAATTTGCAGATCCATGTGGGAGAGCTGCAGGAACCTGAGGGCTCTGCTTGCCAGGGGGGGAAGGCAGATCCCAGGGCTGGGCTGCTGCTCCATGGACACGCTCCGTGTGGGATCAGAGCTGTGGGGATGCAAGAGAGGAACGGGCTGGGGCGGTGCTCCCAGGAAATGCTGGGATTTGGATGCCCTGGAATGGGTTGAGGTGGTGCTTCCAGGAATTCTGGGATTTGGATTTCCCAGAAGAGGCTGAAGTGGCATTCCCAGGAAATTCTGGGATTTGGATGCCCTGGAATGGGCTGAAGTGGCATTCCCATGAAATTCTGGGATTTGGATTTCCCAGAACAGGCTGAGGTGGTGTTCCCAGAAAATGCTGGGATTTGGATATCCTGGAAAGGGCTGAGGTGGTGTTCCCACGAAATTCTGGGATTTGGATTTCCCAGAAGAGGCTGAAGTGGCACTCCCAGAAAATGCTGGGATTTGGATATCCTGGAACAGGCCGAGGTGGTGTTCCCATCAAACTCTGGGATGTGGATTTCCTGGTTGAGGTGCTGTTCCCAGGAAATTCTGGGATTTGGATTTCCTGGAACAGGCTGAAGTGGCGTTCCCAGGAAATT
Organism: Camarhynchus parvulus; assembly: GCF_901933205.1. NCBI lineage: Eukaryota > Metazoa > Chordata > Aves > Passeriformes > Thraupidae > Camarhynchus > Camarhynchus parvulus. Next base: position 1,852,183 of record NC_044579.1, on the reverse strand, counting down.
CTACGATGTGGAATTCCCTGGAATCTGCTACCTCATCTCAATTTCTGCCCAAGCACTGATCATTTCATTCCTTGTGCACCGTGCTTGGTGCCCACTGAATGAAACATGAATGGAAATGCCTGATGGAATGGGAATGGGAATGGGAATGGGAATGGGAATGGGAATGGGAATGGGAATGGGGATGGGGGGGATGGGGATGGGATTGGGAATGGGAATGGGGGATGGGATTGGGAATGGGAATCCCTTCCTGGTTCTGCTTGCACTTGGAGGAGTCAGCCTGCACAAAACCACTGGGCTCATCCCACAGTTATGTCAGCATCAAGAGGGACAAGACGGTGCCTTGGATAAATCAGGATATTCATCAGGACAAACCCATGGGACACAGTGAAGTTACAGATAAGAACATCTCCACAGCAATAACTTGCAGATAGGATTTCTATTCCAATCCCAAGGAGGTGATTGCCCATTTAGCTTCTAATATCCAAAATTATTTACAGAGCAGACAACTTTAAATTCAGTCTGGCACTTTGGCTGGCTGCACCTGCCCACGTGTGGGTGCTGGTGGGACTGGGACCCCCTCAGGGACTCGTGGAAGGATTTTATTTAAGCTCCAGCACAAGAGGATTCCCTCAGGATGCTCCAAACCCCATCCACTCCTGCTGCTGGGCTACCCCAGCAATTATTCAGCAAACGGTCACTTTTAGCCCATTAAATATTTGTATTTTGGGGATGGATTGATTATTTGCTGCTTTTATTTCTCATCTCATCCCTACTTTCCATCTAAAGCAGCAGAGGTCACCTGTTGAATGACCATGAGGCCATTTCCAGCTCCAGGCTTTGTTTTTGCCCACTCCAGATGAACTTTTCCTGAATATCTGTTGGAAACCCATTTTCTCTGGATGTGTAACTCGACCAACCCCTCCTGCTGAGGGCATCAAGTGTTTTTCAAGCATTCTCTGGAAACCAGTCTCTCCCAGTTCCCCAGCAGGAATGTTTCTTTCCACAGGAATTTCCCAGCAGGAGCTGTCCGGCCACGGGTCAGAGCTGCAGATTGAAAATGTGACCAAATTCCCCAAATCCCAGCTGCTCAAAGCAGAAATTACATATTAAAGGACCTAAGACTGGCATCTTCTAACTCCCAACTAGCTCTGACTCTGGAAAATAAGGTCACTAATAAAGAAATTTGGAGATTAGGCATGCTCTGAAATGAAACCTTGATATCCAGATGATGATTTATCTTTTCAGCTGCCCTAATCAGAGACGTGTCAACAAGCAAGAAAATCAGGCAGCCACTTAAAACACTAAAAGCTGCTTTACAGGTTTCTCTTCTTGCATTTTTTTTTCTCTTGGAGGTGCAAGTGCTGAAAATAACCTGAATATTGCTTAAGAGGGGCTGAATTCCCTTCATTTCACTCATAGCTGGCTGTAACAGTCCCATGGCCTCTGAACAGGAAGGCATTTCCCCAGCACCTCTGAATGTTTCAATCCAAATTTGTAGACAAATGAATGCTGAGTTAAAATTGCATAAGAACAAATGATCTCCTGCTCTGGAATAGTGGGAACTGATGAGTGAATAACTCAGGGCCCTTTCAAGTGGGAGTGCCCGCTGGAATAGAATGAAGCACGGACATGGAAGTGAAGCCTCTCTAGGAGGAATCCTGTTTAAAATACAGATTTTCAGCCTCTGAGGTTTGCCTAGTAATCTGCTATTCCCTTTGATTGCTGCTACAGTTAATTTGGGTGGTAAAGCTGCCACAGAGCTCTGGAGGTTTGGGCTACTCCTTATTCCTCATAACGGGCCCAGAGGGATGCAGATTGTCCCTTCCCCAGGGGATCTGTGTGACAGTGCCACGGGGGAGCCTCATCTCCCATTGCCTCAGCAGCTGCTTTCACATGGCTTTTCCCCCTTCCCCTCCTGTGTTTTCCTTTATAAATTATGCAGCTGGAGTTGTGTTATCCCTGCACAGCTCCCTGCTCTCAGGCTGCATGAAATGCAGGGTGAGTGTGTCAGTGGTGAGGGCACAGACTGTAATTTGCTTTTGCCTTTTACTTATCCCAGCCTCCAGCATACATTAGGAGACCACAGAGCACGAAGGCAGCTCGTGTTCCTCCTGGAATTCCAGAGTGCCTGGGGATGGAATTACTGCCAGGCTGTGCTGGGGCTGCAGGGAAATGCAATCCCCAGGCTGGAAAAAAAGGTGCCAAGGGCTTTGGTGAAACCCAAAGGGCTGCTCATCATTTTAACTGCCTCATCCTTTATTCATGTGGCCCTCCAAGGGGTGATGGTGAGGCTGCGGCCTGGAACATCAGTAAAATCAGCCTGGGGGATGTTTGTCCTGCCTCTGGCTGTCCTTCAGCAGCTCTGGATGGAGATGCACGGGGGTGAGAGCAGCTCTGGGCACTCAGACACCCCCAGCAGTGCTCCAGCCTTGCAGGGGTCGGGATCAGCAGCGATTGACCCACGGAAGGGATGAGTTTAACCAGCACAGCCCTAACCCCAGTGTAAACCCCATAATCCTGGGAGTGTGAGGGGGCTCTCCTTCTCCTTCTCCTTCTCCTTCTCCTTCTCCTTCTCCTTCTCCTTCTCCTTCTCCTTCTCCTTCTCCTTCTCCTTCTCCTTCTCCTTCTCCTTCTCCTTCTCCTTCTCCTTCTCCTTCTCCTTCTCCTTCTCCTTCTCCTTCTCCTTCTCCTTCTCCTTCTCCTTCTCCTTCTCCTTCTCCTTCTCCTCCTCCTCCTCCTCCTCCTCCTCACTGTCCAGGAAAGGGCTTCACCCCCTCAGTGGACAAGGCTGCTCTTTTTGCAGAAAGTCTGACCAGAGGCACTTCTGGCTCCCAGGGAGCCCCACTTTGCCAGCTGGGCCACTTTCACTGAAGGCTCTGCAATATCTCCAAGGCTTTAAGGCCTCTCTCTCTGGAGCTCTGCCTTCCAATAAATGATGTGAAAGGAACCAGCTTCCATTCATGGCTGGCCAGAGAGCAGCGGTGCCTTTCTCCCCAGCCTGAACCCCTGCAAGAAAAGCTGGTCACAGAGACAGCCACTGCTCCATTTAAGTGTTGATCTGTCCCCAAAAGTGTTGTGGAACTTCCTTGGTCTAGGGAAGATGGAAGTGAAGGAAATGCTTTGGGAGAATTAGTGGAGAAAACTTCCCTTTGGTAAATCCCACATCCCCCCAGAACACAGCAGGAAAACACTGAATATTGGAATGTTTTTGACCTGTATCAGTGGTCCATCCTTATTTTAATCCCAGGTACAAATTTCCCAGTGCTGCTTTAGGATCTGCTGCCTCGAGGGACAGCAAAGTTCTGCTGCCCCAAACTCACTGTGACCACCAGACTGGAGGGGTGTGATGTGCCCAAGCCTCTTTGTTCTGGCATTTCAGGCAGCACAAGTGTAGAAGAAAATGGGGCACTGGCAGGCTTTCCAGCAGGGAATCTGCTGAATTCCCTATGGACTGATCTGCTTGGAATGCCCTCAAACCCCAAAATAACAGAATCCCTCTGTAAAGCCTTGAACACTTTCTTATCATTCTGTTTTCTCGAAATAGATGCTTTTAGCCTGCATTTAAAGATTGTTTCAAATGCCAAAAAGCACATTTAACAATGAACAGTGGAAGCAAACCCTATTTCCTGTTTAATTCTTGCTCAGCCACTCTCTTTCCCAAGTGGAGCCAGGAACAATGAATGCATAAAGGCATTACCCAGGAGGAAAATCTGTCCTAGATTTGTAATTTCCATTAAATATTCTTTTAATCTGTAACATTTTTCATTTCTTTGGAAATGAGCTGCAAAAAAAAATCCTTCTGCAATCAGAGATTACTTTTTTCTCCCTCTCTCTTTCGTAGCTTGGCTTCTCTTTATTCCCAACAATTGCAGAGCAATAAAAACCGTTATCAAAAGTAAGCAGAGCAGTTTTTACAGGGCAGTTGTTTTAATCTTATCTTTATTCCGGGGCATGCATGGAACTTATGGAACATTTATGGAACTTATGGAACTTTTATGGAATTTATGGAACCTTTATGAACTTATGGAACATTTCCGGAAGCTGGCCCAAAGCCTTTCTTTTTAAATGCCAATTTCCCGATTTCCACAAGGAATAGGATAGGAAAACACACTTGGAATGTGGGAATTGATAGAATCACAAAGCCTTTCTTTTAAAATGCCAATTTCCCCAACTTCCACAGGAAATAGACACTTGGAATGTGGGATTTGAGAGAATCACAGGAAGGTTTGGGTTGGAAGGGAGTTTAATCATCCAGTCCCACACCTGCCATGGACAGTGACACCTTCCACTATCACAGCTTGCTCCAGCCTGGCCTTGGACACTTCCAGGGATGGATCAGCTTTTCTGGGAAGTGGGAATGCCCATCTGATGCAGCTCCAATAACTGAGCAGCAGCTGCAGAACCCATCCATCCCCTTTGGTCCAGGGGAGCTGGTGGCACCCACACCTCAGAGAACGACTCTGTGTAGTGTTTCCATGGGACACCCCCGCTGTAATCCCAATTTCCCTGTCCTTCCAGGCACTCTCCAAGCCCCCTGGAGCTGAAGATGGACGTGAAGAGGGTGAAGGACTACCTGTACTGGCTGTACTACCAGTACCAGCTGGTGACGTGCAGCTACGTGCTGGAGCCCTGGGAGCAGTCCATGTTCCACACCATCACGGTCACCGTGCTGGCCATGGTGGTGTACACCGCCTACGTCTTCGTGCCCATCCACGTCCGCCTGGCCCTGCAGTTCTTCTCCCAGATCTTTGGGTCCCAGCCCAAGGGTGCTGTGCTGAACTGAGCCGGGCCCAGCAGGGCCCAGCAGCTCTGTGGAATGAGTCACAAATGGTTCCTGCTGAGGAAAACCCTGCTTGTTTCACCTGTGGGGCTGGAGAGCGGAGTGAGGCACCAAGCCCTCTTCCATGGACACTCTGGGAATGGCACACAGCTCCTGGGATGGCACAGGATCCACACAGCTCCCACCCCAGCACCAAACCCCATCTCCTGTTCCATCCTTGCTCAGCCATTCTCTTCCCAGTGCTGCTTTAGGATCTGCTGCTTTGAGGGACAGCAAAGTTCTGCTGCCCCAAACTCACTGTGACCACCAGACTGGAGGGGTGTGATGTGCCCAAGCCTCTTTGTTCTGGCATTTCAGGCAGCACAAGTGTAGAAGAAAATGGGGCACTGGCAGGTTTTCCAGCAGGGAATCTGCTGAATTCCCTATGGACTGATCTGCTTGGAATGCCCTCAAACCCCAAAATAACAGAATCCCTCTGTAAAGCCTTGAACACTTTCTTATCATTCTGTTTTCTCAAAATAGATGCTTTTAGCCTGCATTTAAAGATTGTTTCAAATGCCAAAAAGCACATTTAACAATGAACAGTGGAAGCAAACCCTATTTCCTGTTTAATTCTTGCTCAGCCATTCTCTTTCCCAAGTGGAGCCAGGAACAATGAATGCATAAAGGCATTACCCAGGAGGAAAATCTGTCTTGGATTTGTAATTTCCATTTAATATTCTTTTAATCTGTAACGTTTTTCATTTCTTTGGAAATGAGCTGCATCCAACTGCTCTGGCAGAGGCTCTTTTGGTGGCTCCTCACACCCAAAGTTCTACCAACACAGTGCAGGGGCCAGGTCAGAGGAGATAACAAATGAGGATATCCAGCAGGATTGGAGTGCTCACGTCTGGCTGGTGGGTGACTCCCAGGCTTCAATGGATGGGAGAGGAACTCGGAAGAGAATGCAACAGGAGGATGAGCTCAAATCCAGCTTTTTTCACGTCTAAGTTCCTGCCTCTGAGTTCAGATGGTCTAAAATATTTTTCTTTTTGGAAAAAAGTTCTCCGCCTCATCTTGCAGCTTAGTGAGGATGACAGGAAGAAGCAGCCCTGCTCTGTCTCAGTGCCCTCCTGCCTTCTCTGATGAAAATCAAAATCTTTTCTTGCTGCTCCCACTCTCCAAGGTAGCAAAGTGCAAACCAGCACCGGGGGAAGAGGACCCAGAGTGGAAATAATATTTTAATACCTGCAGGGAAGGCTTAAAGAGATCTCCTTTACGAAGAAGAAATTAGATTTATTACCATTGCCTGTGGGGATGTTTTGGAACAATGGGAGGCTTGTTTGGTTTTCACTCTACACAAATCAAACGTGGGTGCCAAATCATAAATTACAGCTGCACTCTGCACGTCTCCACCAGCTGATGCTCCTGTTAGTAAAGTGAGAGGTGCAAAATGTAAATAGCTTTCAAATGATGTTTGCACAGTTCTAGATTAAAGAGAAGACCCTCTCAACTCCTTTCTCAAGCTGCAGTGGGCTCCTGCATGCTTCAGAGCACAAATTTGTTTGGAAACGAAGACATGTGGTGAAGGTTGCCCAGATCTGAACATGTGTATGCAGTTTTTTCAGCCAAAAAAAATAAAATTTTCTTCTTCACAAACGACCTCTGGCTGCATGACTCAGCTCTTCTGTGTTTTCCACTCATTCATAAATATTCTGGATGAGTGTGGGCCAGGCTGGCACTGTGAAAGAAGGATTATTTTGTGGTGAATGTTTTGGGGAGAGGTTGGAGAATCCTTTCAGTGGATCTAGGGTGAGTGAACTTCATCCCAAGAGCTCTCCTGTTTCTGGAGGGAAAAAACCTTCTGATCTGCTTCAAATTAAGGCATTATCAAATACCTGAGTGTGCTGAGGGCTCAGCTGAGAGCTTTGGGCTCCCACAGGAGCTGTCCTGACAGTTTATCACAGTTGGGAACCTGCAAACACGAGGTGCCAAGCTGTAATCACACCTCGAGTAATGAGCACAGCACTGGAGGAGATGAAAAATGGCAAAACCTGGGACAATTCCTCTTGAAAGTGTCTGTAAAATAGACTAAAAGTTATAATCCCAACGCTGGAGGTGAAAAGTGAGAATATTTACTTAGCAAGTTGGTATAAATTCCATCTCCAAGTGGGTTTAAATTCTATCTCCAAAGATTCTGCTTGCCTAGAAAATATGATGTTGTGAGTGCCAGGGCACCTCCTCATCAGTCCTGTTCTCATTAATTTTTAATTCCTTCAAAAGTGGATTTCTTCCCCATGCCATCAAACTCAACTTTCAGAGCACAAGGAAAAGTTTGGTTTTTTCCCAGGAATGCAAAGGTTGGAGCTCCTATCTGCAGGAGCCCACACCCGACGGAACATTGCTCTTTACACATTTCACTTGGCAAACAGAACGTGGGGAGGACTTTGCTCAGGATTTCCATTGCCCTTCCACGGTGGGATCCATGCAAAGCATTTTTCTTCCTTATTGTGCCTGTTCCCCGTGTTTGGCTTTGGGAGGTGCAGGGAGCGGCAGGGAAACAGCAGCAGGTGCTTTTTGGGAGGGTCCCTGCAGTTTGAACCAAGTAAAAACTCTTTTTTTTGTGTGAATTCTTCACCTTCTTCACTAAATTTTAAAGGGTTTAGGCAAGAGGTATTCACTAGGAAGGAAAGAAGCTGCTGAAAACAATCTCTGCTAAAACCTTTGGAGATTTCCCCAGCCCTTTGCACTTCTCCTTGCATCCAGAAAAGCTGGAATAACCCTCCCTGCCTAATATTCCAAATCATTGGGTTCCAGCAGGAGACTTCAAAGGATTTCTGGCACTCAGCAGGGAACAGAAGCTTTTTTTTTTCCCCAGCAGAAAGAGAGAGGAGGTGAGATAACACTTTTGACAGCTTGAGACCACACCACAGCTTAGGAAACTCTTCCAGCTCTGAAATATTTTTGCTTGGGTTAAAAAAAACCATTCCTGGACAATGGGAAGAGTTTCCATGGGATCCCAGCTGCACACCAAGGTGGGAGGGTGGAATTTTGGAGCTCCCAGTAACACCAGTATGCCCAGTACAGGCTGACAGCTCTCTTGTGAGGGGCACGATGTCAGGCTCTTTATAATAAAGTCTCTTTTCTCCTGCTTCATTATAGTTCCATGTTAATTGTAGCTAATTGCTTCACTGGGCTAATTGTAGCACAGCAGCTGGAAGTGTTCACACCAAAAATAATCCAAATAAAAAGAGCAAACAGAACCAATAATCCAGCAGGGAAAAAGGGAACAAAGGCAGAACAGGAGATGATCCAATTCCAGCTGCATTGACCCTGAAAGTACAAATGCCCCATTAATTAAAGGAATGAGAAATGTTGGGGCTCAGCTGGCCAGCACCATACACCTCTTGTTTAAAACTCATTTTCTTAATCTCATCTCATCAGAATTCTCATTTATCCTGCCATAAAGGTTTCCTGGCCAATTTCATGGATCACCTCCCACATCCATTACTGAGGGCCACAACACACCAGACCATGAACCTCCAGAACCTTCCTCCCAAAGCCCTGTGGGCAGCTTTTACCCAAAACTATCAACAACAGCTTCCCAAGGACCTTCTCCTTAGTGCTGCTCCCCAGGGAACACAGGGATCAGGATCACCACCAGCGCCCCTGCACGTCTGAGTGTCCAATTTACTCAGAATTCCAGGGAAAATTCCTGTGCTTATGAAATTTTGAACTTTTAAGCAAGCTGGTTTTTTGGTGTTTTGGGGTTTTTTTGGTTTTTTGTTTTTTGTTGTTTTTGTTTGTTGTTGTTGTTGTTGTTGTTGTTGTTGTTGCTGCTGCTGCTGCTGCTGCTGTTTTTTGGTCTTTTTTAAGGTTTTCTCATCTTTGTGATTCAGCCACCATCTAAAATTGTTACTTCAGATGCTCCAGTTATAAATTTAATTCCCTGATTATTTAGAAGTTAGGGAAAAAATTCACACAACTACCTAAACCATGGTAAAAGAAGCCCAGCAGGTGTAGGAGAGTCAGCAGAATCCCACAAACAGCAAATTACAGTCGTGCAGCACCAGTGAGAGCCAAAACTGGGACAATTCTCCCAGATGAATTGCTGCACCCCAGGGCACAGACATGGACAAGTGGCCACGTGCCAGGCTGAGCACTGAAATTAAAGCAGAACAGGCAGATTTGCAAATGAAATATCACAGGACGTGGAATAATTAACTTTCTCTTAATCACACAATGATCAATATTCATGTAGCAAAAGCAGCCCTGTCCTCTCAGCCTTACCCAAATAATTCCAGTTATTTTTCCCTCAAACATCAAACAACAGCTGAACATCCTGAAATCCTACCACAAACTGAAAATCTGGGAGGTCAGGAGCAAAGCTGGACTCAAAAGTGCAAACTCTCAGATCCAGCATCAAACCACCCAAAGCAGCCCTGCTGCAAACTTGTCGTAGTCAAGGGAATCAATGAGCTGAAACTAATGAAATGTTCAGGGAAAATAATCCCAGGAAATTGAGAATTCAGGGTTTGTGAGCTGACTCAGGAGGTCTGATGCCTCCTGAGGTGCTCCAAAGGCTGGATCTGAGCTTGTCCCACGACTCCACCAGAACAGATAAAAGGAAATGTCTCTGTCCTCACATCCAGCAAGAAAACGCAGCCTGCACCAAACAAAGCCCTTTGCTTCAGCAGCTTTGTCCTCCATATTCCTTCCAATAAGCAATCCAATAAGTCTGAATTTGAGGAGCCCAAATCCTGAGAATATCTCTGGGCAACTTCCATGGGAACTCCCTGGCTCTGATTCATGGGTCGAAGTCAGAATTAACTCCAGAAATTCATCATCATCCCTGCCTGCTCCACCCTTATTTCAGCAGTTGCTCCATCAGGACAGGTAAGAGCTGATAAACTCTGCAGATCCTGGGGTTTCAGGACAGTCAGGACAGCCAAGGCCTCCTTTTTGTTGGAATAAGGAGGTCCAAGGTCAAAATAGGCTATGGGAATTGTTTTATGTGGCCTGATGTAAGTTAGAGCCCTCCTCAATTACCAACAGACATTAGTCTGGGTTTAAAAGTGAAATTAAAACCACGCACCCTCTGCTTCAAAATAAGAATCTCAGTGCTGGAATATAATCAGGCAAGAGGAAAAAATCAGGAAACGAGACAAAGAGGAGAGGGGAAATATCCACATGACAGAAAATAGGGTAAATCTGGCAAATCCATATTAAAACACAAAAATACAGATTCTGCTTTTCTTACAATGACTGAGCAAAGAGGGAGGAAATGGAGGTAAATTGTGGCAGGGTCAGAAATAGATCCACTGGCAGCCAGGGTGCTGTTCCCGTTATTTTCTCTGGCAGCTCCTATCTTTGCTTTGTAATCATGGAGTAAATCAGAAATATCTCTTTATTTCAAGGTCATACTCAAGGATGAGTTACGCTCTGTGAATTTTTAGGAGCTTTAGGTGCTTTAAAAAGAAAGAACAGGGGGAGAAAATGCAGCTAAAATGTTCATCATGGGGAATTTTTACACGAAACAAGTGAAGCCAGGCTCAGGATAAAGCACCTGGCATGGAAAGGGCTGGGATGGGATTGCAGCACCCTAATTAAAGATGGGGAGCAACAGCCTCGCCCATGGGGCTGGCAGAGGAAAGGGCTTCCAGCAGCTCCTTGCATTTCCCACAGCCACAAATTGCACAAGAGAGAAGCCTCGCTGAGGCAGTAATTATCTGCCAAATGCACAGAGATTGAGTGATTTATGAAAGAACAGCTCAAAAAAAGATGCTGCAAACCAATTCAGCACATCCAGCTCTGGACACGATGGTGCCTTGCTCAGGGGACACGTCTGGGATTTCACTCCAGGTAAATAATGCATCCCAAGAAGTTTTCTCCACACATTTTTGATTTCCCTTTCCAATATTTCTCCCCACCTGAGAATTAAAGGTGGAATCAAGTGGAATCAGTCTGGTGCTGAGGTGTGGGTACCTACACCCAGCAGTCCATGCTGCCTCAGGCTTGGTGTGGAGACACATCAAAAAATTCCAAGTGCTTCCAGTGCCCAAACCTTCCACAGCTGGCTACAGGTGCCTCATGTGCTATCCAATAATCTGAGGTAATTGGTATCCAAATTTTGATATCTGAAAGCTCTTCCTTATCACAGATGTATTTTAGTGGCACCACCAGAATACCTCAGAGCCCCACACCCAGTTCAGCATCAGAACTGGATTTTGGAGAGAAATCTTTCCCTAGGAGGGTGGGGAGGCCCTGGCATAGGGTGCCCAGAGAAAGTGCGGCTGATCCAGCCCTGGAAGTGTCCAGGGTCAGGTTGGACAGGACTTGGATCAACCTGGGGCAGTGGAAGGTGTCCCCATGGCAGGGGTGGCACTGGGTGGTCCCTTCCAACCCAAACCATTCCTCTCCAATCCCCTCCACCCATGCCAGGACTTGGCAGTGAAACAGCCCCTTGCAGCACCCTGGCTCCATGGCCTCTTTTCCCCTAGAAATCCTCAGCTGCCAAACGAGCATCACTGGCATCATCTTTCATATAAATGCAGATACTCCTAAATAAATGATGAGCTGCAGCGCCGGGATCAGCTGGGGAAGTTTCCACTCCCTTGGCCGTGCAGCGAGCCCTGGTTTTGCAATGTTCAGGCTGAGCAGCACCTGCACCAACACCTTTTCCCAGGGATGTGTCAGAACTCCGTGTCGTGCCTGTGCCAGCAGGTGGGAGCGGTGGGAAGGATCCATCCCACCACAATTGCGACATCTCCCCCCGGGAGTTTATCTCGCTGGATAAGCGTAATATGCAAATGCCATCAGAGAGGACTGGAGCAAGCAGAAAGAAATAATGAATAGTTAAGAAGAAGGAGTTAATTGTCATTTCATTTAGCAAATTTCATTTATTTCAGCACATCGTAGGTTGACACTGGGAAGATGCTTAATGTCAAAATGTCCCAGTGTTCTGGTGAAGCCCTGCATGGACAGAGTGTCCCTGTCCTCCTCCTCCTCCCACTCCTTCTCCTTTTTCCATATTTTCCTTCCCTGATTGTTTAAGCAATCTTCATTCCCTGAACTGTATTTTTGGCATTTTCCCTGGTTTTGTCTCCAGCGAGACTGAATGAGGCAAGGAAAGTCAGGAAAGCGAATCTGGAAATGTCAGCTCTCTCCATAACGTTCATGTGCAGCTTTTGAGCAGGAATTATGTGCAAAATATTTTCACCTGCATATCGCTGTTCTCACGCTCTCTCATCAGAGAACTCAGAGTGAAAAATACACTCAATTTCCTGATCATAGAATTACAGAATCATTGAGGTTGGAAAAGATCTCCAAGATCATCAAGTCCAACTTTTAACCCACTAAACCATATCCCAAAGCGCTGTTTGAACACTTCCAGGATGTGACTCCACCACGACCCTGGGCAGCCCATTCCAATGCTTAACCACTCCTTCAGTGAAGAACTTCTTCCTGATATCCAACTTGAACCTCTCCTGATGTCCACGCTTGTCCTCTCCCAGCAGCTCTCAGCTCACCCCACCTCTCACCAGGATTCCTTTAATGGGATGAGATGTTTTAGCTGGCACACGGAAGATCACCAAAGGCAAGTGGAAAGCAAACAGCTCCTGTACAATCATCCTCAGATCCCTCTCGTGTTCTGATGAGCAAATATTTACCTTTTTAAAACAATTATTTCTCAGTCTGAGGTTCATGCCTAGTGCAGCCTGGTAACAAACACACAGGACTAAAGCAACACCTCCTGGCTCCTGTCCATGCTTGGCCTTAAAGTGAAACCTTTGCCATGGCTGTCTGTGGTTATCATGGAAGGATAAGCCATGATGTTTGAGTTACCACAATTTCACAGAATCACAGAATGGATTGGGTTGGAAGGGAAATTAAATCCCATCCCATCCTGCCCCCTGCCATGGACAGGGACACCTTCCACTGTCCCAGGCTGCTCCCAATGTCCAGCCTGCCCCTGGGCACTGCCAGGGATGCAGGGGCAGCCACAGCTGCTCTGGGCACCTGTGCCAGGGCCTCACAGGGAACAATTTCTCCCCCGTGTCTAATCTAAATCTACTTTCATTAATCTGGGATGTCTCCTTGTTTGAGCAGCTCAATACAGTTTGGGTTGTTTTGGTTTATAAAGGCTACAAAGCAAAATCCCACTGCTTGTAAGCCCCTGACAGGCACAGCAGGAGTTTTTAAAAGGTTCCAGGGATTTAGGAAGCAGAAGGTGCTGTTGGTTCCCCTGACTGCACACACCCAGCAGCTCTGCCTCTGAGCATCCAGCCATTCCCAGCTGCCTCAGCAGGGCTGGGAGTTATCCCCCTCTCTGACACAGGGCAGCACTTCCAGAGCTATCCCTGAACTGCATCCAACGTGTTTGACGTGCAAGTTTCACACAGACATGAAAAGAAAGCCAACCCACGGATATTTGTGCTGTGACAACGCTCATTAAAGCTGGTGATGCAACACAGTTTCACCTCCATCAGCTGGGAGTGGAATGTCACAATATCCCCAGCCCTGTCACAAAACTATTTCATAGGAGCTCCTCTGGCTCCTTTTGTTCCTGCCTTGAAGTTCAGCAGTGATAATGCTGGTGGCTCACACTGTAAATTGGATTGCTAATTGGATTACTCACAAGAACTGAAGAAATAGGCAAGAACTGGAAAATAACTGGAGCATTACCCCAGTAAATGTAGTGCAGGTGAACGCACAGCAAGCAGCCCTGGAAGTGCCGTGTCCCAGGGGAATCAGGGAATGTTATTCCCCCTGCTCAGACCACAGAGGACACGCTGAAGCGTAGCCCTTGCTGAAATCACCACTCTGCAACTCCCCAGCTGCAATCCACAATGAAAAGCAAGGAGAGCCCTGCTTTCCAAAGGAATAGATCACCTGGAGATGTCTGATTACAAACTGGGAGCTGGATCCTGGCTTGGAATAAACCTGGGACCTGTCACCCCACACACAGGCCAGGCACAATCTGTTCCTGCCCAAGAATGTCTCCAGTGGCACTGGGAGCTGAAACAGCTCCTGTAAAAAGCCCTGCCTTTAATTCCCCTCTCTGAATCCTGGTGACTCTTCTTGTTAATTCCCCTCTCTTGAGTCCTGGTGACTCCTCTGTTGTTAATTCCCCTCTCTGAATCCTGGTGACTCCTCTATTAATTCCCCTCTCTGAGTCCTGGTGACTCTTCTGTTGTTAATTCCCCTCTCTGAATCCTGACAATTCCTCTGTTGTTGGAATGGAAACTGCTCCACTTCTCTAAACTGTGGCTTCCTGCAATACGAAGAGGAGCAAAATTGTTGGTAATGTGTGAATGCTTGTAAGAAACACATTGAGTAGATTGGTAAAGAAATACAGACTGGGTGTCTCCAGGATCCTCCTCAAAACTAAACTGGGCACCAGTAAAGATCAGAAAGATGTTTTATTGTTATTGCACAGCCCCTCCCATGCTTCCATCTGGATGCTGTTACTGAAATCCTACAGTTGAACGAGGATGTTCTTATTGTTTGTGACATGGAGGTGCTGTTCACACTGCTCTGAATCCCCAATTTATATGGGAATGAATAGGAACAAATAAGTGTAAAACATTGTTTGGTTCTGTTCTTAAATTCCTTAAGTTTTATACTGAAATGAGCACAGGTAGTGAAAACAGCAGCCCAGAACAAACCCTCCTTGGGAAGCTCAGAGCAGGAGAGGTCCAGGAGCTCCTCAGGCACCTCCTCTCCTGGATCCAGTGAATGTGAGGGAATAGTGACCTCAGGTGTCTGTTCCATTAATCACAGGGACATTCCCATGGATTTACCATTCCATTGGACACTCCTGCTGAAAATGAAGCTGCTGGGAGCTGCTGTTCACTGGCACAAAGTCTCCTGGGTTTTCTGGCCTTGGCACTTCAGCTTTCCCAAAAACACCTGCAAGGACTTTCTTGAGGCCCAGCCACCTGCAAAAAAGCCTAAGAACAAATCTATATTGAAACCTGTGTTTAAATAGTGTGAAATTTTTAAATTTAACGTATATTTAAATGGTGTGCTTGCTGTCCTTGCCTATTGCACAGACCCTTTAAATGCTGTGAAAAGAATATGGCAGTAGAGGCAGAAAACACCCATATAAAATCAATATAAATTTAAGAATCACTGAAAAACACGTAAGAAATCAGTACAAACTGATATGGCTTTCACTGGGGGTGAGATTCAGGCTGCTTTGCTTTTCACCTCATTTTGTGCAAAAATATAAAATCCTTCAGAAGTGGCTGTAACAGTTTAAAACACAAATTTTCCACAGAAGCAGAGGACAACCAGAGCTTGCAGATGCAACACAAAGTACCTCGATGACTACAAAGAACCCAGTTTTGATATTCACCGAGGCTGTGCCTTGAGCTGAGGTGGGATTTGGTGTATGGGCACCAAAATTAGGTGGAGAAAATAAATCTGCAGTTGAAAATAAATCTGCAACTGAAGCTTTTCCAGCATTATCAGGATGCAGTTCTCGTCCCAGTGGCTTCAATGACATGGCTTCCATTAGGACAGGCTTTGTCCTACCCCCCTCCCAACACCACTCTCCAATGCCAGCCTGGAAGTGTTTTATTTCCTAAATCAAAGACTGAGTGATTCATCAGGGCTTCAAAGTAAAAACTATGTAACACCCACTGTGCAGCAGCAGAGGTTCTGAAACAAAACTTTGGAGCAGGGAAAGATTTGGTTTTTTTTATTGTGCTTTCTCCTTTCATTGTTTTAGTAATATGGTCCATAGTGAGCCTCCAGAGAGGTCTGCAAAGAAACTTAATTTCAAAGGAGCAAAAGTGAGAAATTGTGTGAACACAAGCAGCGCACCATAGAAAAATGTGCCAAAGAATTAAAAACATGGCAGACAGCTTGACAGGCTGTGATTTTCCGTCCTCGAGTGAAAGAACTCTTCGTTTCCATCAGGATGTTACCACATTAAATAAATCCCACACAACGTGTTGATGCAATTCAGCTTTATTTTTCTCCAGCATAACCTGCAGGAAACAAGTGCTGATCCACAAACAAACCTCGGTGTCACAGAATCATCAAATGACTCAAATCATCAAATGGATTGGAAACGACCTTAAAGGTCGTGTAATTCTAACCCCTGCCACGGCGGTTCCTCTTCCACAGGGTGCTTACGGTACCTCACAAATGCAATATAAACAGAACAGACAATACAGGCTTCTCCTTGTAAATGAAAATATAATTTAATTCCTAATGATTGAATTGTGACAGCGTACGTCCCTCACGGTTCTCGCCCGCTCCCTGGCTCCCTCACACCCTTCCTAGGCTCCCTCAGGGCTCCTCCATGGCCCCCTCACGGTTCCCGCCCGCTTCTCCATGTCGGCTCCATCACGGCCCCCTCAGAGCTCCCGCCCGCCTCTCCACGGGCCCTTTCCACGCTCCCTCACAGTTCCGCCATGATCCCCTCACCGCTCCCTCACCACTTCCCCCGCCTCTCCATGGCCCCTCACGGCCCTTTCCGGGATCCCTCAGGGCTCCTCCATGGCTCCCTCACGATTCCCGCCTGCCTCTCCATTGCCCCTCCCGGTCCTTTCCCCGTTCCCTCACGATTCCCGCCTGCCTCTCCATTGCCCCTCCCGGTCCTTTCCGCTTTCCCTCACGGTTCCCGCTTGCCTCTCCATGGCTCCCTCATGGCCCTCTTCGCGTTCCCTCACGATTGCCGCCCGCCTCTCCGTTGCCCCTCCCGGCCCTTTCCCGGCTCCCTCATGGTTCCCGCCTGCCACTCCGTGTCCCCCTCGCTCCACCCTCGCCGGGCCGGGCTGGGCTCGCCCCGCCGTCTCCTCCCCTTCCTGTGCCGGCCGGAAAGCGCCGCGTGTTCCGCAGCCATGGAGTACCTGCCGGCGCCCGCGGCCCCGGCGCAGGGACACATGTGAGCGGTGGCGGGGGGACCGGGCTTCGCGGTGCCGGTGCCCGTGACCATGACTAACTGTGCTTCTCTCTGTCCCTGTGTCCCAGCCTGTGCTGCCAGTGCGGCGTCCCCATCCCGCCCAACCCGGCCAACATGTGCGTGGGCTGCCTGCGGGCCCAGGTGGACATCACCGAGGGCATCCCTAAGCAGGGCACGGTGCACTTCTGCAAGCAGTGCGAGAGGTGAGCAGCCGCGAAATCGCTGGGGATGGCAGCAAAATGCCCTTGGAGTGCACTTCAAATATATCAGTCTCGGGGTTTAGAGAGGTAAAAGCGCACAGGTTTGCTGAGGAGGAGCTGGGGGGGCTCAGCCTGGAGAAAAGGCAGCTCAGGGGGAACCTGACTGCACAACTCCTGACAGCCGGGGAAGGGTTAGTTTGGATATTGGGAAAAATCCTTCATGGAAGGGGATGTCCAGCCTGGCAGGACATCCTGACAGGAAGGAACAGCCAGGGAAGGGTTAGTTTGAATATTGGGTAAAATCCTTCATGGAAAGAGATGTCCAGCCTGGCACAGCTGCCCAGGGCCCTGGTGAAATCCCCATTCCTGGAGAGATTTAAAAGCCCTGTGGATGTGGCATTTGGGGATGTTGTTTATTGGTGGCTTTGGCAGTGCAGGGGGAATGAACTGACTCACCTTAGCTGCTTTGCCATGATTTTCTATGATTCTAAAAGTTGTAGCTGCATTGGTGTTACTAAACTGAAAGCTTTGGAAATAGCTGCTCGTCCTTGGAGTGATTTAAGGTGCTCAAGCAGCTTTCACGTGCTGTAAAATGCTCCCTGCATCCCAGGTACCTCCAGCCTCCAGGAACCTGGATCCAGTGTGCCCTGGAATCGAGAGAGCTCCTGGCTTTGTGTCTGAAGAAAATCAAAGCTTCCCTGAGCAAGGTGAGAAGCTGATCCTGCTGGGATTTCACAGCCTGGTCACAATTGTTACTGCAGAGATGGGAGCTGAGCAGAGTGAGCTGAGGGAAGCTGATGTGGTTTTAATGTGCC
Source organism: Camarhynchus parvulus (assembly GCF_901933205.1). Taxonomy (NCBI): domain Eukaryota; kingdom Metazoa; phylum Chordata; class Aves; order Passeriformes; family Thraupidae; genus Camarhynchus; species Camarhynchus parvulus. The sequence goes on along the minus strand of NC_044579.1, from coordinate 1,834,492 downwards.
TCAATTTCAGAGTTTTTTGTACATTTCAGAAATTTGTTATTTCACTGGTTTATGATGCTATGAAAAAGGGTTGCAGAGGTCTGTATATAGATTAACTCAAATTCAAATGTTTCAGTTGAATAAAGCGCCCCTTAGGTTCAGAATATTAGAGGGAAGGACCTGAGATTGAGCATCTTGATTTTATGTCAATCATCCTCCATGCTCTAGCTAAGCACTATTAATTGGATTTGGGATATTAAAATGTATATATTTTTAATTAAGATGATTCACTTCCTCACTATAGGCTGTTTGTGTTTGTGGAGTTAGGCTTGGTTTTACTGAGCTCTTGTGCTTCCCCACGGGCAGGTCCGGCTGATTGATGCAGGATTCATTTGGACAGAACCACATTCCAAGAGGATCAAGCTCAAATTGACTGTTCAGAAAGAGGTAACTGGAGCATAACCTTCTCCCTGTGGCTTTTAAAAAGCTTTCGTGGCAAACAGCAGGATTTTTTAATTATTATGTTGTCACTAAAGTGCCATTCATCAGAATGAAGAAAGTTATTGTCTGGTCCAGTAAAGATGGGAAAATCCTGCAGTTGTTTGTGACCCAACCAGAGCTTAAACGTTGAACACTTTTGTTTTGCAGGTGATAAATGGGGCAGTTCTGCAGCAGGTGTTTGTGGTGGAGTACGTTGTTCAGTCTCAGATGTGTGAAGACTGTCACAGGATTGAAGCCAAGGATTTCTGGAAAGCTGTGGTGCAAGTCAGGCAGAAGGTAGAGGCAAACTGAATTTTTATTTGATCATGGCAGAACAATCAGGCAAATAATTGGGTGGTTTTCTGGATTTCTCTGACAAAATGTACTCACATTTTCACATTTAGCCACAGGGATATGTTTTGTGTTCAAGGTTGTTGAATTTTTTCTAACTCAGTTAAGAAAAACTTTCTGCTGTCCAGTATTAACATTCTTTAAAATGATGCTGGCAGGAGGATCTTGTGTGGATAACTAAATACTCTCCTGTATTTTAAGGTACTTTGGGAACAGTGGGACAAATATTTAAATCTTCTTTAAAGGAAATAGATCTCTCGAGCAACCAGTTACACAAAAATGAGAAATTGAAGCTTTCAATAATTTGGTAAAGTAGAGCACTCTGAAATCTTTTTGTTTACTTGGATTTTCTTTCTCTAGGTGATCTCTTCATATAAATGTTTATTCTTCAGAGATCCTGCTTTGTACTCAATGCTTCTTAAATAATCTTGATGCTTCTGTGTTTGTTTGGCTTTAGACTGTGCACAAGAAGACTTTTTACTATTTGGAGCAGCTGATTTTGAAGCACAGGCTCCATCAAAACACACTAAGGATCAAAGAAATCCACGGTGAGTGGCTCTGGAGGCAGAATGACCTGGATTTATGATGGATGTTTTCACGTGTGTGTGCTGGGAGCTGTGCAGAGAAAAGCTTATGAGTTATATTTAATAAAATAGAATAGAAATAGATTTGTTTCCTTGCTTTTCAGATGGCCTGGATTTTTATTACTCTTCCAAGCAACATGCCCAGAAGATGGTGGACTTCCTTCAGTGTACAGTTCCATCCAGGTACAGCTCCCCTGTCCATTGCCTTGAGCACTCAGAACTTTGGGCAACTGTCTTAAATCCTTCCTTTTAAAAGATTTTTTTAAGTGCAAGTGTAAAAAATCTGTGTTTTAATCAAAACAGACAAAATCCCTTCTACAAAAGTCCCATATTTTCCACTTAGCCATTTAAATTTACCTCTGTTTCCTTAATATTTGTATTTGTGATGCAGACACCCTGTTCCCAGGATCTCCTGTTCCAGGTGATGTCTCTTGTTTCCTGAAAACTCTGTTTTCCTGTTTCACAGGTCCAAATCATCCCAACGTTTGATCTCCCACGACATTCACAGCAATGTCTACAACTACAAAAGCACTTTCTCTGTGGAAATTGTTCCCATATGCAAGGTAGCTTCCTCTGCTTCACCTTTGGGGTGTTGTGGGAAGAGTTGGGATTTGGAGGTTGTAGGGTTTGGGGGGTAGGGAGGGATCCACGCAGGAAATGGAGAAGTTACTGGGGCTAGAAAAATAAAAATACAGTGTTTAAAATTTTATTTTAGAAGATTTGGTTGAAAATGGAGGAAATGGGAATGTCAATTGATTGTGTTGGTTTGCAGGACAATGTTGTGTGTCTGTCACCCAAGCTGGCCCAGAGCCTGGGGAACATGAGCCAGATCTGTGTGTGCATCAGAGTGACCAGCACCATCCACCTCATCGACCCCAGGACTCTGCAGAGTGAGTTTGGGCTTTTCCCCAGCCCCTGACTGTTCTGCTGGCACAATTACTGGGGCTTTGTTTCCACAAAATCCTGGATCTTTGGACCTTAATGTTGTTAAGGAGAACATGAAGAAATTTCCTAGTGAGCTGAGAGTTCTCCAAGCTTGATCCCCTGGGCAGAATGTGCAGGTTTAATTTGAGCTCCTGGATGTTCTGAGCATTTACCTGTGTCACCTTTATTCCCCTACAACTACATTGCATCTGGATTAAATTTTCAGCCACTTCAGTACCAGAAATTCTGTGCTTTGCTTGATGTGTGCTGGGGAGCTTGGGCAGCAGAATCCCTCTGAAAGGATGGATCCAGGGAATAATTCCTTTGAGTAAACTCTGTCACAGATCAGCTGCTGCTGCTGCAATGTGGGTCATGTCCTAAATAACTGTTACAGAGATGGACAAAATGTCTCTGGCAGTTGCTTTCATTTTGGTTAATGGTTGTTGTTTTTTCACGAGGAATTCTCTCCCTGATCATTTTGCAGTTGCTGAAATCGATGGGAACACCTACTGGCGGCACCCCTTCAACAGCCTGTTCCACCCCAAGCAGCTGGAGGAGTTCATCATCATGGACATCAACAGGGTCCATGAGAAGAAAAAAGGTGCTGGGGCAGGGGCTCGATCAAACAAGGTGAGAGTTTCTCTGTTTAATTCATGTTTTGGGCCTCCTGCTCAGCTGAATTCTTGATCTGGCACAGTCAGTCTGGGCTGTTCTGGATCTTGCCACTGGCAGAAGCTTTCCTTGGGACCATTTGGTTTGGAATTGGCACAGGCAGGAGGTAAATTCCACTTCCAGGAATTCTGCTTGCAGAGTTGAAACTCTGCTTGTTACTGGGTATTGAAATATTAACTTTGCAGCTTTAATGACTGAATTGGTTTTGTTGAAGCATTTCTTTTTAATCAGAATTAATGGATCTTCTTAGTTAAAAGCTAAAATAGTGTTTATTTCTAGAAACAACCTTTGGGAATTCCTGGGAGTTGCCATTTCCTTACTTTTATGGAATGAGAAATGAGGAGTAGCAAGGGATACATTGGATATGTGATGCAGAAACACAAGTTTAATGACAAGAGGAGTTTAAATCAGTGCAGGTGTTGGGGTTAAGCTGGGTTTAGTTAAGGAATGTTTTATTTTCCATTCTCACAGCACACTCTGGCTGAAGCCTGGGTCAGGAAAACCTCAGAGCTGGACACAGATCACCAATATTTCTGCTGCACTCACCTGGGGCACATCCTGAATCCTGGCGACCTGGTCTTGGGGTCTGTTCTTCTTTTCTGAAACTCATTAAATGATTATTTAATGACTGAATTCATGTGCTATCAAGAAAGTGCTGACCTGCTCTGATTTCAAAATGAAAGCAGCAAAAGGGGTGGAATCATCCTGGTCCTGACCCAGGAAATCTGTTTTCTGGAAGGAGTTTCCATGGAAAACTTGTTAGAAATAAGAGAGCTGATTGCCTTCAGAGTGCAGCTTGGAATCACAATTTAGCCACAAATAAATGGGAAGGATTTTTAAAATACCAATTAATTATTTGTTTGCTAATGAATATCATATACAGTGATAACAAATGTGAATTCTTTGTAAGATTAGGCAAATTAGAAAGGTTTAAACATGAATGTTGTGAGCCCAGCAGAACTTCAGTGGGTGTTGCAGTTTGGATTCCAGAGGTTGGGAAGTGCCAACAGAGCAGGATTTGGGAACTGCAGCTGCTCAGACTTAGGAGAGCTGCACATTAATGTGGATTTTTATTTGTTTCCCTTCCTCTGGAAATATTTCTGTTCCTTAGGAGCCGCACCTTGCCCTGAGCTGCCCTTTAGCACAAACATGATACATTGAGGTTGGGATTTTATAAAGCAGAATAAAACCTCTGTTTCTGTTTTAGCTTTGACTTGGCCAACTGCAACTTAAATGATGAATTTGCCAACAAGATGAACCCCCAGCACATCCCTGACGTGGTAAGAAAATCCCTTTTTGTGTCCAAAGCTCCTCCATTACCCAAGCTAGGAGGGAGTGTGGTTTTATAAGGAACAGTGCATGAAGGAAGAGAGGATATTAACAGTGACATTTGAGCATCATCTGATTTTAAAGGATTATTTCCTTAAATATTTGAGTGATGGTTACATTATACATTTACTGTTGGGTTTTTTTTCCAATTACCATAATTAGATAATACATTAATTGTTGCTTTTATTCCAATTACCAATCACTGTGTGCTGAATAATAACTCCAGTGTGTGCCTGTCCCTTCAGGACCATTTCCCAAGCGTTAGGAAACATTTCAACCAACAGACTCCCTGTAAATTCAATATAACACTGCTGAGTGCCACTCCAGCTGGTTCTAGATGCCCAAATGTGGATTTGGGTGCTGATTTGGGATTTTGGGAGGTGGAAAAAGGAGCTGCTTTTCCCTGCAGGTGCTGATCAAGAAGAGCTACGACCGCTCCAAGCGGCAGCGCCGCAGGAACTGGAAGCTGAAGGAGCTGGAGAGGGACAGGGAAGCCTCAGACACAGATGATGAAAGGTTCAGTATCTGCTCTCCCTGTTCACTGACAAAGCAGCTTCTAAATAACCTCCAGTTGAGAGGAAAAAAAGGGAAAATTAGAGATAAATGAGTTGGGAATTTATAGGTGAGGGTAAAACAGCGGTGAGTTGGAAATGTGGGGATGCTCTGGGGTTTTGTTCCTGTGATTTTACTTTGTTGCATGAATTTCCATAAATCCAGAGGAACAGGGAGTAAATACATCTCACATCTTTTACAGACAATACCAGGACTTCCTGGAAGATCTGGAAGAGGATGAGACCATAAGGAAAAATGTCAACATTTACAGAAGTAAGGCCTTTCTGACTCCTTCCCTGGGTGTAATTAAATCACGTTTAAATCGTGTTTGAGGCAAAACAATTTTACTGGAATTTTCTATTTGCATTCTCCACACTCTTCATGCTTGGAAAAATGCTGTAAAATATTTCACAGATGTGATTCACCTGATGGGTTTTGTTTCCTTGTCTTTAAGTGAAAGAGAACTTTTCTCCTGCACCCAAAATCTCTGCTGGGTGAAGGATTTGATACAGAATTCAGTTTTTTTTTCCATGAAGGGACTGTTGAATTTTTAGGAGGAGTTTCTGGTTATGTGGTTTGTTGGTTGTTTTGGTGTTGTTGGTTTGATTTTTTTTTCCCCTATTTTCCCTTGGGGTTGCACTGGTGGTTTGAGGTTTGTTTTCTTTGCTTAACTGCTTTTTTTGTGGGGGTTTCTGTGTGTTTTTAGATGCAGATATTCCAGTGGAGAGTGACACAGATGATGATGGAGCTCCACGGATCAGCCTGGCTGAGATGCTGGAAGATCTCCACATTTCCCAGGACGCCACAGGAGGGGAGGGAGCAGAAATGCTGACAGAGTGAGCACAGTGCCTTACATGCAATAAATATTCCCTGGGGAGCAAAAACTCCCCAGACCATCATTAACCATCACAGGGCCAGGAAAAGTGACAAAACTCCCACTGCACCCCAAAATAATGGCCTGGAATTCATATTTTATGGATGATATTCCAGAGAATCTGCAATTAAAGCTCAATTTCTGGTGGAAGCATTGCAATATAAATTCCACAAGTTCCTCCCATCCCTGAGGGATCTTTCCATGCAATTTCTGCAGTGGAGAAAATAAGGAAGGATGTCCAGAGGGAGAGATTTTTTTGCAGTTTCCTGGATTTTAGGTAGAACCCCTACCTACTGTTACAGCTTTAATTTCTCACATGGGGAAAGTTTTCCCCATTTTTTGGCACAATGGTTTGAAGCCTTTTATGATACTGGTAGATTATTCTATATATCCATATTTAGGGAAGCTCAAGACTTCATTTCTGTTCCCTTACACAAAGAAAACTTCCCTGCAAAGCCCTTGATCAGAAAGATTGGAAAATCCTGTGGAGTGTGATGAGTACTGAACTGTATCCCATGTCTGGATCAGTGGATTCAAAACAACATGCACAGCAATTAATTAATAAACCAGCTATAAAGGATTAAAAACCTCTTGAGATGTTTTGATTCATCATTTTTTAGTTCATTTTCAAATCCAGTTGCCCTCTGCAAGTCCAAAGAAGACAGAATAATAAATTCCCTGTTGGTAGCAGGTGATGGGGGGGTAATAAAATCTGGGTTTAAACTGTGCTGTTTTCATCAATCCTTTTCCTCCTCCCTGTGTTCCTTGCTGGACTCTCCCAGGAATGTTGGATATTTGCTGTGCTGTTTATCCCTGGAGATTTCCCTCTTCCTTTTCTCCTTTCCTTGCTCTGCTGCCAGCCTGGAAAAGCTTCCACGGATCTTTCAGCAGGAGAAGATCTTGTGCTGCTGAAGCCTTGAATCCCAGGATTGCCTGGGTTTGTGGGGTTTCTTTGGCTGGAGCAGCTCCCCACAGCCAAAGCTGGGTCTCTGTAGGTTCCCAAGTTTCCAGTGCCCCCTTGGGAGCTCAGAGGGGTTTAGGGAGTGTCCAACAAATTAAATATTTGCCAATATTTTCACTGCCACCAGAGTTAACAAAGTATTCATTGTCACGGGTAAAAGCTGCCACTGGCCCTGCAGCTCTTCCTTCTCTGGCTTAAGCCACAAAAAGCTCTTTTTAGACAACAGAAATCCTTCAGGGTTTTAAGCAGACCTGCTCAACGATGCATTTCCACCCAGATGTTGATGGATTTTGAGTTGGAAGTCATGGGAGAAGCTGTGCAGAATGTTGGAATTACATTTTGCTCAGGGAAAAAATCATTTAAAAAATGTGTTGTGTAAGTCAGAGCTTACAGCACAAAAGCTGGACAACTGAGGGGGAAAATGAACAGAAAAGGGGGATTAGGGTGTGCAAACACTCATTTTTGATTTCTTTTTCTCTGGATAAAATTGCTGTGTGTTGATGATGAAAAGCTTAAGGTGATGATTTCACCTTTAACTGCTTTAAAAATCTCTTAGTGGATGGCCTGATGTAACTCCAGGGGTCCCAGATTTTCCCAGATGGGAATTGCTGAGGTGAAATATTGATGGGAAATCACTTCTGACCTCAGGCCAGGTGCCTGAGCTTGGCTGCACTCCAGGGACAGCTCCTGGGCCAATTTGGGGAGCTTGCAAGCTGAGGAACTGAGACACTGCTCTGGTGGAGACTTAACAGAATCAGTGTTATTTCACTCTCTTACTCCTGGAAGTAGCTTAAAATAGGGAATTCCAGAGGAATACTGTGTCAGGAGGTTTTCCATAAAAAGTTAGATAAGGATACAGATTCCTTCTGTTGGATTTTTGGGATTTGGAATCATTTCACTGGAATGCCAGTGGGAAAAGTTTGGCTCCATTTCCAGCCTGGGACTGACAGAGATGGATCCAACCCCATCTCTTCCCCCTTCTCCTGCAGGGGTATCCATGGGAAAATCGGGATGTGCTGAACGGGAGAGTCCACCTGGTGTCACTGTTCCTGCATGGCCCCAGGAGCTGCTCCCTGCTCCAGGAAAAGGGGGCTGAAAACTCAGGAAAAACTCTTCATGCCCGTGCAGTTCTTGGTATTTAAATTCAAAATAACTCCAAGCTAAAGGAGAATGGGACAAAAACTGCTTTGAATTTGGTGTTGGAGGATTGAAATGTCAGCAAACTGCTCCTTCTGCAGATGGGTCTCAACTCAGGGCCGTTTGTTTCAGCTGCACCTCCCAGAGCAGGTGAAAGGAGTGGGGGAATTGGAAATCCAGAAGGATTTGGGAATGTTTCCTGGAGCTCATTCCAGGACATAATCATGGAACAAAGAATCTTGTTGCTGTCAGAATCTCTATTCCCTCCTCAATACAAGATGGGAACCTGGTTAAGCCAAATCAGAAAATTCAACTTAAAACTTGTCAGGGTTGCAGTTCCAAACAAAACCAAAGCCTGACGGTAAAGCAAGAAACTGAAGGGGTTTTGTGCAATTTAAATATTCAGCTTCCTAAAATGAAAGCATTTTGGATGACACAAATCCCAACAAGGACTGGAAAGCTTTGAAAGCCAATTTTAAACTCATCTCTGATCAGTGAGATCTGTGACATGGAAGGAAACTCCTGAAGCTGTGAAATATTTGGTGCTGTTTGCACACCCTGCTAAGAGTGTGTGCTCTGAGGATGGTGCTTCACACCTTGATCCCTGGAAAAAAGACCTGGAAAAATATCAAAGTAAATCCTATTTCATATGATATCTCTGCTCTGTACTGGGAATGTCAGCAGCAGAGGAAGGAGGAGTTTCCTGTCTCGGGGAGACTGGAACTCAACTCTTGCATGAAGCAGTTTCAGCTGAGCAGGGAGCTGAAGCAGAAACTTCCAGCCAAGCAGGACAGAGGAATTTCAGGTCAGCTCTGGAAAAGCAAACAGAGCTGCTGGAAACTCCCCCCTGCTCTGAGCAATCCTGCAAGATGGAAATGTCCTGTGGGATGCAGAGGCCAGGAAGTGCTGACAGGTTCATTCTCCAAGCAGGATTTTCAGGTCAGGTAATGAAGAGCAAAGATAAGAACTGCAATTACACGTGGCTGGAAATAAAGCAAAGTGCAGCTGTTGGAGTGCAAAACAATGACAGGAGCAAGGAGCAAGAAATTATCTTAGAAAGCTTCTGAAAACTCCTGAAGTGATCAGCAGCAGAGGGGCTAAAATTCCACATGGGCAGAACCATCTTTAGTGCCTTTAGGAAGTGTAAACTCTTTGGATCAATAAAATTAAAGTTTCATGGGAGATAAGGTGTGAAAGTCCTACAATAAAACCACTCCTAAGGAGGATGCTGGGATTCCAGCAGGATGCTCTGGCTGGAAACATCAAAGGTTTCCTGGTGAGCAGCGCGAGCAGTTGGATTTTAGCAGCTGGTTCTTATTTTGTTCTTTAGTTTCCACTCTTGCTGAAGCAGTGTGGGTTCAGTTGTGCAGTTTGAATATTTCCTTTTCACACGGCAGGGATCTGAAAGGTGCTGAATATTCCCCTTGCATTCCTTTCTGCCAGGACAGAAACTTCCCCCAGACAGACACAGCTGCCCTTGGCGTGCTCAGGGATGGGTGTGCAGGGAATAAATATTCCATTTCCCATCCCTCCTGGAACACTTCCTGCTCCAGCCATGCATCCATCCATTCATTCAGGTTTGGAACATTGAGCATCAGGTGGGAAATACTCAGTGTTGTGGCCACTCAGAGCAGCCTCTGGAACTGGTTGGAAAAATCTGGAGAAATGTGGAAAGAGCCTGTTCCACCCCAACAATCCCAGCCTGGGCATCCCTGGAGTGGTGTCCAAACCCTGCTGGAGCTCCAGCAGCCTTGGGCCATTCCCTGGGGGCCTGGGCAGTGCCCAGCACCCTCTGGGGGAAGAAGCTTTCCCTGCTCGCCACCCTACGCCTCCCTGGCCCAGCTCCAGCTGTGTCTGATCCTGATCCCATTCCCGGCTGAGCCTGACCTGACAAATCCAGACCCCCCCCAGGCAGGAACCTGCCCAGGCAGTGCTGGGAACTGACATGGGATGAAATATTTTAAATCCTGGAGGCTTGGGACAGGCAGGGAAAAGGGGAGGGATGAGGAAAATGAGTCAGGAACTTTGGGGAGCTCCGGCTGCCCCTTGGCCCCTTGTTTCCTCTGCTGGATTTTGGTGCTTTCCTGGCTCTGTCCTGTTCCCCCAGCCCAGCTGGGATCCCAGCAGAGCCCCACCCCAATCCTACACCCAATCCCATCCCAATCCTACCCCAGGGATTGTGAAAGAGGCACCCCAAAACCCCATATGGGAAAGGGCAGCAGTAACACAAGCAGGGTGAATAATGCAATGACACAACCTGCTCCTCCAGCCTGCTCTGGGATTCCTGAGCGCCCAGAAATGCTCAGGATATCCTTGTGGAGTCCTGCTGGGACTGAGGGTGACCTGCTCCTGCCCTGGGCTCGATCCCAGGCACTGCTTGAGCAATATTTATTTTCAGAGTCTTGAGAAACACAGATTTTGCACCTGTAATGCAAAGTACTGCCTGGTTTTCTCTGTATTAGGGATTGACAGGTTGGGGAAAATTCACTGGCTCCATAAATAGTCTAATGATTGATATAATTAAAATATTGTGTGCTCCCTCTTGTTCCTAAGCATCAGTAAATACAAATTATATTGATAAATATCAGTAAACATAACATGCAGACTAAGCATGAAAGCAAATCTACACTAATTACTACTTCAACCATTATATTACTTGAATAAAACATCCCATTGGATCCAAATTTGAAAGTATTGAATAGATTTTTTTTTTTTACAAACTTAAAGATATTTGGGCATTGTTAAAAGACTTGGGACTTTGAGCACAGCTATCCTTATTTTCCCAGAGAAATTATTTTCATCTCCTTCCTTATTTCCCCATTATTATAAAAAGGGAAAGCAGCTGAGGTGACAAATGACAGAATTAATGTCTTCACTTTGTTTTGTCACCTCCTGTGATCAAGGCTCATTCCCCAATTCCCTGCATTGCCACCCACAGCAACAACCCATCCTCTGGAAGGAGAGGACATCCCAGGAGCTTGGGAAAAACCCCACAACTCACCTCAGTGTGGGTGGAAAATGTGGATTTGTGTCGCCCTGTGTCTCCTGCTCGGCTCCCTTCATCTCCTGAGGATTCCAAACCCCAATTCTCAGCGCCAAGCTCATCCCAGTGCAGCTCCTGCCCACTGCAGGCAGCTGGCAGCACAGGAATCTGATGGTTTGGAGGCTAAAAAGTCTTGGGATTGGAACAGAAGCACTCCCAGCCAAATCCAGCACGTTATTTACAGCTCAGGAGTTTGGGGTTCAGGCACTGCTCAGCAGGGAGAGGGTGAAAGGTGAAAAGGAGGGCGTAAAGGGTTAGGAAAAAAGGAGACGTTGTATTTTTATATTTTTAGGGGGTTTATTTTCAACTGAAACCCTACCACAAGTGAATCTGCAGTGTTATAGTCTCTATAGGATGCACATGATTTACTCATCTTCTAAAGATTATCTGGTTTTATAAAGCCCAAAAATCGGAGAATTTCATCAGAAATTTTCACAGCAGCACATCCTCACATTCTTAATGAATCAGTGACATTGTTTGCATCATGGTAACGAACCAGCCAAGTAATTCATTGTATAAAACAATCAAGGAGACTGAATAAATCCTGAAATCATTCCATAAAAACACAGCAAGCTCAGGGAAGCAGCTCCCACTCGTCCAGGATTTTTGTGTGCACATCTCTTCTGGCAGACAAGAGCAAATTCATGCTGTCTCATTTCTCCAGATGAAAACTTCCCATTTCCAAACAGCTTTCCCTGGGATAAAATCTGCAGGGGGGTTGTTCATTCCCCCTGGAATAACAAAATCTGCAGGGGGGTTGTTCCTTTCCCCTGGGATAACAAATTCTTCAGGAGGGTTGTTCCTGTCCCAATCCCAGCTCTGTAATTCCAGTGGGTCACTAAAATTGAAAGCTCTTGAAGAATCAAATGGCAAAAACAGGGATTGATTGGAGCAAAAATCATTTCCTGTCAGAGCAAAACACGAAGAGAATAAAGCAGAGTTTGCTGCTCCTGGACAAAAATGGGATAAGGGAACTCTTTGATGCCAAAGGCAGGCTGAGGTTTTACTTCACCACAGAAAGAGCATTTTCCCGTGGGTTTCCCAGGAAGCTGCAGAGGAGCTGGAAGGCCGAGCTGGCGTGGAAAGCCAGGCACACATAGGTGGTGTAGAGCAGCAGCCCCAGCATGGCCAGGTTGAAGGAGTAGAAGAGCACCTTCTCCCAGGGCTCCATCAGGTAACTGCAGGTGATCAGCTCAAACTGGCAGAAGAGCCAGTACAGGTAGCTCGGGGTGCTCTTCACATCCATCCCCAATCCCAGAGCTCCCTGTGGGATGAAGGGTAGGAGATAATGGAAATGGGATCATGGAAATGGGAACCTCACATTGCACCTGAAGGGTGAGGAGATCATGGAAATAGGAACCTGGAAATGGGAACCTCACACTGCTCCTGAAGGGTGGGGGATCATGGAAATGGGAACCTGGACATGGGAACCTCACACTGCTCCTGAAGGATAGGGGATCATGGAAATGGGAACCTCACATGGTTCCTGAAGGGTGGGGGATCATGGAAATGGAACCTCACATTGCACCAGCCTCACCATCACCAAGGAGGCTCCCTGAGAGCTCATTTCACCCAAGAGCTGTGGCAATTCCATTCCCCAGGCCAAACTCTGCCAGAATTTCACCTTGCACTGGGTTACTCAAGGCTCTGTTGGAGCAGCTTAATTAAAACTCCCTTTAAACCCTCTCTCCTTCCTCCTCCTCCTCCTCCTCACCTGTGGATTTCTACAGAGAACTTGCTACAAGGCTGATTCCTACCACTGCAGGCTGGATTTTACGTCTTGTGCTCCAATTGCTGCTGGAAGTTCCAGGTGCAAACTGAGAGCATGGAGAGCTCCACACAAACAGAATTCCAATCAAAGGAAACTACATCCAGGTTATCCAGCTTTTTCTGCAGCAGGCAGTGAATTGATCTGTTGCCAGAATGAAATAATAATACTAATAATACTAATCATACTAATCATACTAATACTATAACTACTACTACTACTAATAATACTAGTAATAATAATATGTAGTGTATAATATAATATATTGTATATAATATATAATAATGTAAAATAATAATAAACACAGATTTCTTTTAAAGAAGAAATAAATCAATGCTAGTAGTTACTGAGTGTTGCATTACAGCACCAGCAGGACACAGAACTGGAGGGGAAAAGGGAAACAGAACTATTTCAGTTATCGACACTTTCTGTCCTTTGGTGAATAAGAGGCAGCAAATCAAAAACTCTGATTTCCCACTTTTTAATTGGGAAGTTAAGAACTCCTGGGTGGTGTCAAAATCTGTGGAAAGAACTTCATCCCTCAGAAATGACATACCATTAATTCCAAAACTCCAAATAGAGTGGGATTTTACCCTAAAAATGCCACTTCCCAGAGATTTTAGTGACATTTTGCTTCCATATCTCCCCCACCTCTTTTCTTCCTGCCAGGTGAGCGAAACAAATGCCTCTGTAGTTCGAAATATTAACAATTACTTGTGGCAACATCCTCATTAACCGCCCCATTTCTGCCCTTACACACGGTTTTTACTGAATCAGGTGACACCTGAGCCTCTTCCCACCAAATGCCTCACTTTGAGGAAAAATTTGGGATGTGAAAAGCAGAACTCACCTGTGACCCACACAGCCGGGCAGGGGATGCTCTGGAGGCTGGCGGGGAGCAGCTCCCGTGTGGATGCAGAGGCAGAGCCCAGGAGTGTGATCCTCAATTACAGAGCGTGTCCTCCACTCCCCGCCCTCCTCCTGCCTGCTGAAATCTCCTCTGGCCACAGGACTCTGCTTTGTGCAATAATTTATGCTCTGCCTGCACCACGCTCAGGACACGGCACCTGGCTCTCAGGGCCGAGCCCAAGCTCACGGACTCTGCAGGGAGGAGCACAGCAGGCAAAAAAATATTTACAGTTCATGCCTTGCCTGATTTCAAACCTCCCAAAACACCTCTGCCCCTGTGGGGCTTTGAGCTCCTTCTTACAAGGGGCAATTTCGTGTCTCCACAGGATTATGGGGTTAAGCAGCCACAAAAATGTGGCACAGGAAGGCCTGCAGTGAAGCCGCCACCTTCTTTTGCAACCTCTGATTGGAATCATTTTCAAACAGCTCCCAATCTCTGCATCTCCCAAACCTCACCCAGAAAGCCCAGGGTGGAGGGGATTTGGGGACGAGGTTGGCGTAAGGAAAAGAGGGTGAGTTTTCCTCAGAAAAGCTGCAAAATAAGAGCAGGCCGCAAATGCTGGAGGCTCTTTAATGATCTAATTGGGCAAGTAAACGAGGTAAGAATCTGCATATTAGATGGTGTTCCAAACTATCTGCCTGCAGCCAGATCATTTCCAAATATGAATCATGGGGATGATGTGCCACAAGCCATGTCTGAGCCTCACCCTCCCTCCCTCTCGTCCCAAACACAGCCTGAGCTCAGCTGCCAGCAAACCCGGCCCTGCTCCCTCAACCTTCTGCTTTCCCCCCTCGTCTTTTCCAACAAAATCAAGTTTTCTGTTTAAGAACTGGCCCTTTCCCCTAGAAAATGCAGCAATGGGGAAGGACTGCCCCAAGCAGCAGCAGTCAAAATGCTCCATTTTCAAACTTTCAAACAAATTCTCCATGTCCAAGCCTTGTCCCTCGGGAATTCCTGCTTCCAACCAGACTTTCTCAGCCATGGATTTCTGTGGAGTCTGGAGGGCTGAGATGGGATGCTGCAGACAGGTAGAGATATTAGAAAAGGAAAAATAAAATATGGTTTAGGCCCTGCTACTCTAGCTAAGCTAGCAGCATCTGAGTGTGCTTCTCACAGAATCCTGGGATGGTTTGGGTAGAAGTGATGCCTCAGGTTTAGCTTTTCTATGTTTCACATTCTGTGCTGCTTTAGTGTGTGTGTCTGGGCTTCATATTATGGGATGGTGAGCTCTGTGCACAGAGCAGGGAGACAAAACAATTCCTGCTCCAGCTGGGCACCAAGGACAAATGATCCCAATCTCAGCCCAAGAGCACAAACACCGTGGGCTGCAGAGAGAAAAACAAGCAGGGTGGGACTGCAGGGGCTAAAGCTGGAATGGGACAATGAACTGCAAGGTGCAAATGGAGCAGAACTGATCCCAGGGAGAGACCCCGGGAGCGCTCGTGCATTTTGGGGCCATTTTGGTCATCTTGGGCGCAGCCCTGGCTGGGCTCTTGTGCTGCCCAAGGTGGATCCATGGAGGAGATCCTTTGGATAAATCCCTGCTTTATTCTGGGACTCTGCCCAGCCTCTGCCCTAGGGCAGCCTGCACAAGGCATCAGAAGCAGGGATCCTGCACAAGGGGGGAGTTTTCCTCTGCAGCTCCAGGGCTGCTGCAGATGGGCCTGGGCTCCCTCTGGCAATGCAGGGCAGCAGAAAGCTGCTCCTCTGGCAATGCAGGGGCAAAGGCTGCTGTGCTGTCCCAAACCTCAGATTGGATCCAGGTAGGAATGCTTGGCTCCTCCCCTGGGCGGAGCATCTCCCCATGGGATGGTGGAATTTGCTCAGCCATGCAGGGACACTCGCTGGCCATGGACAGAAGATAATTAATAATTAATGGCCCATGGACAGCAGCGATCTCCTGGAGGGAGGATTGGCTGTGGGAGAGATAAAGAAAACTGCCCAATGAGCAGCAGAGAACTGCCCCAGCTAGCCCATTATCAGAGGATGTCCCCATTAACCCCATTATCAGAGGATGTCCCCCCAGAGTTATGAGGGATGAGCCATGGAAGGGACAAAGAACACTGCCCCATCTGGATTCAACATCTGCTGTAGAATACACGCCCCTGGTTCCATCCTGCACTGCAGCCTAAGACAAGGACACCCCACAGGAACTGGATAAGGAATTTCTGGGACTCATCAGGAGTTTATCTGGGCTGCACTGCTGGGGCTGACCTGCTGCTGTTTGGGATGCAAATCCCAGAGTGTAATTAGGACATTGCTGCCTGCCAGAGTCACCCCACTTCCCACAGCTGCCCACACCTGCCAGACCAGTCCAGGAGCTTCCCCTCAGCTCTGCATCAAGACAGGTCATTAACCAAGTGAGAGCAGGGATCTGCAAAAGCACAGGAATGTGCATGGAATATGCAAGGAATTGGCCCAGAGGATGGGCCACAGCCTGTTTCAGCTCCAGGGTGACAATGACACTGTCACAAATGAGTGTCCCATAAAAGCTGGCCAGGGAATTAGGGCAGCTGTGAAACCCAGAACTGCCCTGAAGGCCTTTAAATAAACATCCCCTTTTCTATTACCTCCTCACTAAAATTATCTCAAGTTTCATTTCCAAGTTGGAGAAAAGGCCACACCTGCTCAGCTGGGCTGTGCTTTCTCTGAGCTGGCACCAATATTTATCCCCCTCAGTTCTTCCCCTGTGCTGCTCAGGCTGGGGCATCACTCACCTGATACCTGCTGGGCTTTCAGGGGCAAAACAAATTAACTGGGAAGGAAAAGCTGCCTAAAACTGGTTCAAATTCAGAATGGCACAGATACAAAGCCATGAGGGGCTGGCAGAGCTGGCACTAAGAGCTGATTAAACTGGGAATTCTTGAGACCCAGCTCTGACCATGATGTTCTCTAATTTCCAGGATCATTCTGTATTTTTACTTTAAATCAGGAGTAAAGTAAATACTTTACTCCTTTTTTAAATCAGGGGTGATACCACCCTTGCAGATCTTCAGCACACATTGTACAAGAACTGACTGAAGCAGTAAGAAATAAAATTTATCTGCTTCTAGTAAAGAAATGGCAGCATTTTTATACCAGTTTTACATCTGCAGAGCAAATTTTTGTAGACTTAACGAGCACAGGTCTGTCAAACACTATGGGAGATTTTATTAACAGGATTTTAAAGAAAATAAAGTGCATTTGGAAGTGTTCTAGGCCAGGTTGGAACAGCCTGGGATAATGGAAGGTGTCCCTGCCCTGGGCAGGGGATGGAACTGGATGAGCTTTAAGGTCTCTTCAACCCAAACCAGTCTGGAATTCTATTTTGTGATTCCCAACCAGATTATTCATTCAAAGAATGAACTGGAATACTCAACGATTCTTCTTCCTGTCATCAATCTGCAGAAAATTCCTTCAGAACACCCTGCTAAAAATGACAGCCCGGGATGGGAATCAGGGATTTTTCACTGCTCAGGGATCTCACATTCCCTCTCCCTGCCACTGCCTCTTGTTCCCTCTCCTCTCCTCATTCAGCTTGGAAGTCGTGAACAGTGGGAACAAACACACTCCAGAAATGCCCCATCCCTTCTCCAGAAACTCAGCTGCCTGATTCCATCCCCAAAAATGTTCATCCTTTCTCCAGAAATTCAGGTGCCTGATTCCATCCCCAGAAATGCTCCATCCCTTCTCCAGGAGGATTCAGCTGCCTGATTCCATTCCCAGAACTGCTCCATCCCTTCTCCAGGAGGTTTCAGCTGCCTGATTCCATCCCCAGAAATTCTCCATCCTTTTTCCAGGGGGGTTCAGGTGCCTGATTCCATCCCCAGAATTGTTCATCCCTTCTCCAGGAGGATTCAGCTGCCTGGTCCATCCCAGAAATGCTCCATCCCTTCTCCAGGATTTCAGCTGCCTGATTCCATCCCCAGCACCGAGGGAACCCCAAAAGCTGCCAGGAAACTCAGCCCAGCTGCAGCAGAGGCTGGAAGGGCTCTTGAGAGAGCAGCAAGGAATTCTAAATCCCTGCAGCACGAAACCTTCCTCCAGCTCATGCTGGGAGCACAGGGAATGCTGCACAGGGCCTGGAATATGCAAAGGAACATTCCAGCAGGGAATCATCGAAAGGACATTTGGGAGTTCATAATTAATAATCATATAAATACAAAATAATGATGGGGTGTGCTCGCTTCCTTCTCCCAGCTGTGCCAACAACCACGGGCAAGAGCTGAGGATCCACCTGGGCTGTGCAGAAAATGCCTCCGGGAGATAAATCAGCATAGGGTGAGGTCCAGGGAGCTGGGTTTTAGGAGAAAAGGCAGGGAATTAAAATTGGGGCTTTTTAGGAAAATATTCAGTGATTTTTGAATCAGCTCCGTGATTTTTTGAGGCCCCAAAGTGGCCACAATCAGCCTGCCTGTATTTATCTCAAACCTGCCTCAAAAGAGTATTTATCAACATCATCTAAGTGAAACTATTCCTGAATTTATTTAAACTAAATTTTCCTGTATCTCCCCCCTCTTAAAATTCTGTTTGGATCCCTGGTGCTTTATAACTCTGAGGAAGAGGAAAATCCCACGGAGCTGTAGAAGGAAAATGGGGTGTGGGTGATGGATAATAATGGGGAGGTTGCCAGAAGTTTCTCTCCCACTGAGGAATCAGCCCATGGGGGAGGCTAAAATACACAGAAATGCACCTTTTGCTAAGTTATTTTATATTTCTTGCTCTCCAGGCCCCACAAATTTGGAACCTGCAGCTTTTTTCAGTCAGCTTTGGCCATACTTGGTGGCAAGACCTCTCAGAAAAGTGAATCCACTTTTTATTTTATTTCTAGGTGACAAAACTGAGAATGAGATTTTTGAGGCAGATTTTTCTTAATCTTGATTAAGAAATTCTTGATTTTTCTTGTAGAATTTTCTTAATCTTGATGTATTTTCTTGTAGAAAGCAAATCTTCTGCATTTCTGCCCTGCCAACATAATCAGTGCTGCTGCTGCTTTATTCATATTATTTTGACAGAGGTTCAGACCTTTCCCTGGATATGAATCCTCTTTATTTAGATATTTCTTTTACACATGTCCTAGTTTTTCTGGGACTGTGGTCCAGAGAAAGAAACATGAACTTCTTTTCAGTGTAATACTGGGTATTTTTTCTGTGGGGAAATGTTTCCTGGTCAGTTATTTATTCCCATAAAATCCTGCTTTGTGTGAAGTTTCCCAGGTTTTAGTGCTGTCTTCTGGAAACTCTTTCCCACTTTGCAAAACAGAGGTTTCTGTTGTGTGGATTTATTTGCAATGGAATCAAGCACTCCCAGAGGGGAGTTATTTCTCTCCACACACCTAAAAAGTGGATTCTTTGTGAAATATGATGCAGTTATTTGGTAAATTAATTGATAAGAACTGGAATTTTGCAGTTTTTACCTTTGTTCTGCCTCGGCCCCCTCAGAGCTGCCACAGGGATCGTTTTTAACATTTCTCTTTTCTTTCTCCCCCTTGATATCCTCCTCTTATTAAGAGCCATTTGTCACTGTGGAATTTTCAGGATTTTAGTGTAGATGTAAAAATATCTTCTTTTGTACATATCCATCTCTATGATTAATAACAGACTGGCCTGAAAAGAGCAGTTCCTTTCAGAATTATGAAAGGCTTTCATCCCATCTCCTCATCCGATCTGAAACGAGGACATTTTCACTCCTGGAAAAAAAAAAAAACCTGAGGTGTTGCCACTCCTCTAAATCTAAATCTGATCTCCCAGGCTCATTAAATCACCAGAGAGGGGTGGAGATTTCCTGGAAAACACAGCCCTAGTGATCAAGTGATGGAGTGATGGATAACTTCAGCTCAGGACAGAGATCTGCAGGTGCCAGGTTTTATTTCTCTATTTTATTCACTGCCAGCCTCTCCAGTGGAACTCTCCCAGGTGTCAAATCTTAAATTCTTTTTTGCCAGGGTGGGGACTAAATGTGTGAGATGGTAAAGATCTAAATTAAAGAACAATCCCAGGCCTATTTTAAAATGAAATCCTGAGGGTGCCAGGAGGCAGAGGGGGGCTAAGGAGTTGTCTGGGAACAGTGAGAAAGCAGAGGATTGCAGCCTCTGAAATTCTGGCACTGGGGAAAAGTCCAAGATATTCACACCTTTACACCATGTTCTTTTACAACTTTGATGGAGTTAAGCCCACCAAAATACAGCTCAAGGGGGAAATTACACTATTTATCCTTTAAACACACAGCTATGGATGTGATTAAATAATGGAGCAAATTGCTGTCAAAATATCTTCTGTGGGAAGAGTGAGTATTGAACAGTGATGCAGGAGTGTGGAAAGAATTATTAAATTGGATTTTCCCATTTTTTTTTTTTATTTATGCACTGGGCTGTACAAATTCCACATCCCTCCCGAGCAGCCCCAGTGATTCCCCACATTCCCAAGAATCCAGAATTGTGTGGAGGAGGGCACAGGCTGAAGGTCACTGGGACTATTTCTGTGCTGAAATGTTTCCAGAGCAGGGTCCCAGTTAAAGACCTTTCCATTTCAGATTGCTCAGCAGAACTTGGCTCTTTGGAAAAAGCCATTTCAAGCCCCAGCCCTTCATTAAATGTCTCCTGGTACCAGAGAGGAGTAAGTGAACCTTAAGGAAGTAATGGAGCAGCTTGAGAAATGGCAACTTTTTCAAATCTGCATTATTCCACCCCAATATAACTTAGCCAATGTTTAAAATCTATTTTCATTTAAAATGAGGGTTTTTTGCTCCTTCAGAGAGGTTCTGTCTGACTGACTTTTTATATTTTATATATATAAATATATAATATAAAATTATATAATATATATATATAATATTTTATATATATATATATATATTTTGCCTCGATATTTGTCCCTGTGAGACTCCTCAGGCATTTAAGGACCCATTTTATTGGGGTCAGAGGCCTTTCTGAGCTGCCATCAAATTCCCTGGACAAGGACACTTGAATATCCTCACATCTTCCCAACTCCTGACTCCAGACTGTTGGGAGGGAGCTCTTTGTGGTGACTCAGAGCTGAAGGTCACACCAGGCAACATCTACTGCCACTGCTGCAGCTCCAGCTCCTGCATTTCAGCTTCTCCCTCCACCCCAGCACTGCCGATGCTCCTGAGAGTGAGAAACTGGGGAAGATAAAAAAAAATACCCTAAATTTTCCCAAATAATATGTAATAACTACTAGAGGAGCAGAATATTTGTGCGTTTAGGTGTTGGTTGTATTCATTTCTCTCATAGTATTAATTTTTCTTATTTCTCTTATGTATCCATTTCTCTTATTTCTCTTATGTCTTCATTTCTCTTATTTCTCTTATTTCTCTTATGTCTTCATTTCTCTTCTCTTGTATCCATTTCTCTTTATTTCCAATATTCTGATTTTTTCCCCATGGTTCTGCTGTTCCATGCGTGACTGAAGCAACTCTTGCTGAAGGGAACACTTGAAAAGGCACTGAAGGAGTGGGGTCTTCCTTCTCGGGCTGCAAATCCATCTCCCTCCACTTCCAAAGGCTTCTGTGAGTCAAGATTTCTACGAATTTTCAGCTCTAGGCAGACCAGATAAAGAAAAACAATGGAAGAGAGACGGGTGGATCTGCAGGCAGCCCCCAGATCCTGCACATCGTGCTGTGTTTTGCTTTTCTGTCCTCGCACACACCAAGTCAGGAATTAATTCCTGTTGCTCCTGCTTGGGAACAGCACCAGCGGAGCCCAGATTTTGGCTGCTGGCCCAGCTCCCCTGACAGAAGTGCCTCAGCCACCTCCTGTTCCTCTACAAACCCACAGCAGCACGTATTTGTTACACACAGAGTGCTGTTCCTTAATGCTCAGCCAAGCTGGGGAATCGTTCCTTGCCTCCTTTGCTTTCCCCACCACAGCCAGGAGCAGAAAGGAGGAGCTGCTCCACGTGCAGGCGCTTCTCAGGTTTGGCTGCCAAAGCCAGGATTGATTCTCTCATCAAGGTGTTTCTGCTCAGTTGGGCTGCCTGTCCTCAGGCACATTTCTTGTGCTCAGAAGTTGAAGTAGGAAAAAATCCTTCCCTGAGAAGGTGGGGAGGGAATAGAATGGAATTCCCAGAGCAGCTGTGGCTGCCCCTGGATCCCTGGCAGTGCCCAAGGCTGGGCTGGATGGGGCTGGGAGCACCTGGGAGGAGACTTTCTGTGGCTTTTTCACAGAATTCAAGAATTCCCAGAATCACCGGGTTGGAAGAGACCTTCAAGATCATCAAGTCCAACCCATACCCTAGCACCTCACCTAAACCACGGATTAAGTGCCATATCCAGTCTTTTTTTAAACACTTTTTAGGAAGCAATGACTGATTGTGCCAGCCAGGAAAAGTGCAAATCCCTGCTCCTTATTTGTGGGGCATTACTCATGGATTGGGAATGGGCTGCTGGGAGCCAGAGCCCCGGCACCAGGAGCTGCTGGTGTCAGCAGCTGATCAGGTTGCTGTTCTGTGTCCTCACCTCCCTTGTTAAGTGCACTTGAGGTGATTTTCTCTCCACATCCCAGGTTTCCTGGTTGTTCTGGAGAATCTCAGCTCTCCACAGGGACCAGAATTGATAATAAAGCAAAAAAATCATGAGGCACAGCACTAACAGTGGACTCACAACACAACAAGATTTCCCCCTGTATTTTGAAGTAATTTCATTTACTTGGCAGAGCTGCTCTCCTGACTTGCAATTTGAGCAGGAAGGTCAGCACAGAACAATGTTTTTGGAGAAGTCACGAGCTATAAATAAATCCCTTCATCCAGCAGATAAACAGCAGAGGGATCCGTGGAATTACATCCCAGCCCTTCCCCTGCTCCTCCTTTTCCTGCTCCTTTTCCAGCAGCTGAAGGAGCTGCCAGTCAGCCCCCCCTTCCCAAAGAGAAGCTGGGAATGTGGCACATCCTGGGAGCTGGGAATGCTGAAAGCACTGAGCCTGGCAGGGAGGGAAGGTGGATTTAGGATCATCTTGCTCCCACCAGCTTTTTCCACGTGCAGAAAGGAGCTGGAGGCAGCAGCAGGGAAAGCCCACAGATGTTTGAAGCTCCTTCCCACATGTGGTGGCAGCTTCTGGCGCCTCAGGAGACCGAGCAGTGATGTGGGAACTGGAAATTCAAGCAAAGTCATAAAATTAAACGGCAGTCAGACGATTCCCCCCGTTCAATCCCAGCTCCAGTGCAGCAGATCTGCATCCTGAGGAAGCAGATGGTGCTGTGGATGGAGATCTCACCGCGTGGGGAGGAGGAGAGACACTGCTGACAGCTGAAGGCTCCAGCCCAGGCAGCTATTTTGAGCCAAAGCACTCCATTCCCATCACACCCAGCATTTTGCCCAGGAGAAGCCATTACACTGATGCCTCAGGTTTTAGTTTTTATATTTTCCAGATTCTGTGCTGCTTTAGTGGGTGGGTCAGAGATGGTGAGCTCTGTGCACAGAGCAGGGAGACAAAACAATTCCTGCTCCAGCTGGGCACCAAGGACAAATGACCCAAATCTCAGCCCCAAGAGCACAAACCCCGTGGGCTGGAGAGAGAAAAACAAGCAGGGTGGGACTGCAGGGGCTAAAGCTGGAATGGGACAATGAACTGCAAGGTGCAAATGGAGCAGAACTGATCCCAGGGAGAGACCCCGGGAGCGCTCGTGCATTTTGGGGCCATTTTGGTTCATCTTGGGTGCAGCCCTGGCTGGGCTCTTGTGCCCACTCATCTGCCTTACCTGAGGAAATCTAAATTAACCCAGAGCTGACTTCTCTCAATCCTGCCTCAGAAGGCTCCACTTTTTGGGTTTTATCAAGAACTTGGTCAAGGGAAGGCGTCAGGGCTGGAATGAACCTCTGGAATAGCCAAGGCACCGAGTGAAATGTGGATTTTACACTCTGCAGTCAGCTGAGGGCACAGATAATTTTAGTCTCAGAGAAGTCACCAAAAAAGGCACCTGTAACCTCAGCTCCCCTCTCACCTCAGCTCTTTGGGACAAGCCTGGCCTAAGGATTTAATCCTGAATTTAAGCCTGTCATGTTCTGCATCCAGAAGTGCCTCAGAGAGAAAATGTGAGGCATTCAAATGTATAAATCAATTTTGCAGCCCTTTGCTTAATGCAAATTAAACAGTCTGCACCACAGACATGAAACAGCTGCTAAACAGAGTAAAAATTAATGAAGAAGAAAATGAAGATTGCTTTGCTGCTGCTTTTTATCAATTTGTGCCCAGATCTGAGGAAGGTTTGTGAGAGCGCTGCCAGTTTGCAGAGCCATCCCAAACTGCTGAGCTCCTATTTCCATTTTCCTGGTGTGTCCTGGAGTTCTCTGGGAAAGGGGGGAAGTTTGTGGGGCATTAATTCCCCAGCAATGCTGCACAAACACTCCCTGCTGTCTGCACTCTGCAGTGGTGCTCATGGTTACACCAAAGATCACTCCAGGGAGCAGCTCAGGGGCTCAGGAGCATTTTCAGTTTTATCTGCTGGGTGTTCTGGGGGTTCCTTGGTCATTTCCCAACTTTCAGGGAGTTCACACCTGGAAAACGACAGGGGAAATCTGTTTGGAATAATCTCTGTCTCCCAAAATTTGTCATGCCCTGAAGAGGTGGACTCCAAGTCAATATTTTAGGGATTGTGCTGCCAGTGACCTCAGTGGCCAAATTTTTGTGGCAATTCCAGAACTTAGGTAATTCAAGGCTCTGTAAGTTGACAAACCCCAGAATTTTCTTCTGAAATACATCCCAGGTTAAACTTTTCCATGAAATTAACATTAGCATCTTTACCAGGTAGTTTGGCTCTGATATTCAAAGTCAGTCAGATGTAAAGGTTAATCAACAAAATCCCATCGTTTACTTGGGAAGCCAGACAAATTATTGTTTTCCTAAAATAATGTTCATTTCAGGTAAAATTTACATCCTATAAAATGAAAATTTTATATTTAAAATGAAAATTCTATGTTTAAAATCAAGAATTATATTCCCTGAGTAAGGCAGGGGTGGTATTTCTACCCCAGGCACCTGCAGGTATTTAACCAGGATGTCCTCATATTTATAATTTACATATAAAATTTTCACTGCTAATTTATAGATAATAATTTCACTATTCCATATAATAGTTTCACAATGGTGAAATATATCTATTTCATTGTATATATAATGTATATTTAATTGTATTAATTATATATTGATATATAATATAATATCATAATATTATATATTATATATAATAATTTCACACATTGCATTGTGTTTTGGTGCACACCATTCCACAGCAGAATAATGTGTTTAATACAAGATATTTTTAAAATAACTTTTAATTTTTATCTATTTAAATTAAAAATCTTGAAATATCCTTTATTTTTTATATATTTATAAAAGATATTTAAACATCAGTCAGAAATCTCCCTGTACCTCTCCTTCCCTCTTCAGCAAGTCACATTATTGTGCACATCTGATTTATGCCAATAGAAGTATTTACACCTGAGAAAAACTTTTAACTGGGCAGGAGAATTCAGCAAACAGCAACAGCAACATCGCCCAGATTTTAGCATCCCAGAGAATATTATAGAACAGATACCCTGCAGATTTTGGGAGTATTTTTACAAGGAAACCTCCATCAAATTAAATGTTTCTTGTAATGGTTTTGGTGACCCATCAGTGTTGTGTCCCCAGGGTGAAATAACGGTAAAATCAGTTTGCAACTACAGGAAATTAAAGTTTTTCACTGCTATTATTTTTATTTAAGTTATTCTTGTAAGTACATCCACAAAATGAGGCTTCTTCCAAGCAAAACTATTGAATTTTATTTAATACCAGCAAGAAGTGACAATGTTAAAAACGCTGGTATTATTCAGGCTAGCATATTGTGAGAGTTTCTCCATTATCTCACTCTCTATTTTCATTCTGGGTACCACAAAAATTGCCTAGAAAAGCTGAATACTGCTTTGGGAAAATTGGGAAGATAATTCCCAAGTTTCTTCTGTTTATAACCCACAACTCCTGTGTGCTGGAGCACTGAGCAGACAATGAAGTATCAGATTATTTGTTTCTGTAGCGAAAATATAAAAACAATTGATGCCCTGATGCTTTCACGCTACGGGCGAGCAGGAGGAGGAGCTGTTGAGCAAGGAATGCTTTTCCCAGTTTTCCAAGCCGATAATTCTCCACTTCATTCACAAACCTGGATCAGAAATCGCTTTTCATTCCTCTCACAAGTGACCAAAAACTAAAATTAAACAGCAGCTGTTACCCCGAACTTTGGTGAGGTTTTTATTGCTGATTTTTAAAAGAACCTGTGGGTGCTGAAGTTCTGCTTCTCCCTGGGAAGAGCTGCTGGAGTGCAGAACGAGCCCTGAAATTGGGATTTTTTGGCTCAAGCCATTGGGCTGGCTCAATAATTATCTTCTTTTTTATCTCAATAATTATTGCATCTTTGTCTTCTTTTTTTTTGTTTGTGTTAGGGTTGGGATTAAAGTGCTTGAGATGTATTTTGTGTTTGGGCTTGGACGTTCATTATTTCTTATCTATATCACAGTTCTATAGGTTGTGAGCTCTGGAGCATTTTAGCAATAAGTTAGGTCTTCTAAAGTTAAACAGTCTAATTAAGAAATTACACTTAAATTATTTTTACTTTCAACTTAATTATTAACTACTTGAAGTCTGCAATGCGGACTTTCCTAACTAATTATATAAAATACTATTTAAACTTATGAAAAAGAAAGCTAAGAAGAAGGACTAGCTACTGCTTTACAACTTCTATTTTGATTTATATATATATATTACTATATTTAAAAAATTTGTGGGCTCTGGAACCTCCTCATTTCCCTCCACAATTCCAGGGTCTGGACCCAAACTGCCAACAGGGAAACACAACCTTACAGGACTCAAAGTTCCACATTTATATTGCAATAAAATGACAAATAAATAATGAATGAATTGGTGGGAGAGAGCAGCATCCTCCTTATTTTATATTTATTTTATCTTCCCTTAAATATAAAATTAATAGATTTTTAAAGCCATAATAGGGATAGTGATATAATAATGTTATGGAATATATATATTAACATATATTACTAATATTATTAGAATTACTAGCTTGCAGCTAATTATTAGTTTGTAGCTAATAGACAGTGACACATTTATATTGCAGTAAAATGACAAATAAATAATGAATGAATTGGTGGGAGAAAGCAGCATCCTCCTTATTTTTCATTTATTTTATCTTCCCTTAAGTATAAAATTAATAGAATTTAAAGGCCATAATAGAGATAGTGATATAATAATATTATAGAATACCTCTATTAATAATATTATTAGAATTACTAGCTTGCAGCTAATTATTAGTTTGTAGCTAATAGACAGTGACACATTTATATTGCAGTAAAGTGACAAATAAATAACAAATTAGTAGGTGGGAGAGAGCAACATTCTTCTTGTTTGACATTTATTTTATCTTTCCTAAAGTATAAAATTAATAGAGATTTAAAAGCCATAATAGAGATAGTGATATTAATGATATTATTAGAATTATTAGCTGCACAGTTTGTAGCTAATAGACAGTGACACATTTATATTGCAGCGAAATGACAAATAAATAACAAATTCATTGGCGGGAGAGAGCATCATCCTTCTTATTTTACATTTATTTTATCTTTCCTAAAGTATAAAATTAATAGATTTTAAAAAGCTGTAATAGAGATAGTGATATTAATGATATTATTAGAATTATTAGCTGCACAGTTTGTAGCTAATAGACAATGACAGATTTATATTGCAGTGAAATGACAAATAATTAATTGGTTGGTGGGAGAGAGCAGCAGCACCCTTATTTTACATTTATTTTATCTTTCCCTAATATAAAATTAATAGCAATTTAAAAGCCGCAATAGATATCGTTAATATCAGTAATATCATTGGAATTGTTGGCTACACAGTTTTTTTATCAGCTACACATTTCTGTAGTATCAAAAATATTATTTCCTTCTTGTTTACCTCTGTTCAGGACACTCAGCCTCCGTTTTCCTGGAGTATTTATTAAGTACTTTAAGTTAATTAATCAGCCTCATTAGCTACAGGTGCTGCAACACCTGTGCTGGTACCTCATTCCCAACTCACAGGTGCAGATTTTGGCATTTTGGGTAAAAAATCTGTGTTTCAACACATCGTGACAGAGGGGAAGAGAAAGGGGAGAGGGTTTTCTAGGCCTGAAATGGAAAATTTTGGATAAAATGCTAACAGAGTGGTTTGCACCTCTTAAATTTAAAGCAGTGTCATGGTTATAATTAATATTTGTCATTAATTTTGCTGTTTTTTCAGAGCTGGATGTAAAAATGGAACACAGAAAGGCTGACATTATTAACTTTGTGTTAGGCAGCTCAGGGTTCTGGCGTTTATTCCAGCTGATCTTTGAAAGAAGCGGCAAAACAAAGAATTTACAGCGCAGCAACAAAAGTCCAGAGGGAGCTGCTGAAAAACATCCTATGGAATGCTCCTAGCTGAAGTTTTTCAGTCAGAATTTCAGTTTTGGGGTTTTGTGGTTTGTTAATTCCCTTTGTGTTTGAGTCTGTGCTGGCTCTGACACTCTCTGAGGCTGGTTGATGTTTTGGTTTGGTTGGTTGATGTTTTAGTTGTGTTTTGTGCCCCTCAGCTGGCAGCAAACAGCTCAGGCACCGGCATTTAATTGTTTATATTTAAATAGAAATATTTATAGTCTATATTATTCTGCTCGCACTCCCAGCTCGTGGTTTTCTGTGCTGTCAGTGCAGCACAATGGCAATTTACACAAACTGGGCAGAGAAGGAAGCGAGATGCTTTGGGGGTTTTTCCAACAAAATGCTACCTTGGCAAACTCTACTCTCGGTTTAATAATTGATAAAATCCTGCTTTGTTTCCGTTTTGACTGCGAGCTTGTGAATGGAATTGGGAAACACGCAAGGGCCAATTTCATCCTTTAGAAGAATCCCGGGACGGTTTGTGTTGGAAGGGACTTTAAGGGGCATCTCATCCTATGGGTAGGGACACTTCCCGCTATCCCAGGTTGCTCCAACAACACTTTGATTGAATAAATTTGATTAAATAATTTTAAATTACACTTTTAAATAATTTCGACTATTTTTATTTTTAAAAATAATTAGATTTTTACTGAAATCACTTTGATTAAATAATTGTAATTACATTCTGATTAAATAATTTTGATTTTTTTAATTTAATTTTTTTAAATTTAAATCACTTCGATTAAATAATTTTTTCCTTCTCCCGGCTCCTTCCCCAGCCGCTCCCAGCCTACAACTCCCAGCATGCCTCACACTCCGCCCGCGCCGGCGAGCTCCCGCGGGGGCTGCCGGGATTTGTAGTTCAGCGGCGCGGCGGGGGCGGCGGCCGGGACGCTCCGCCCGGGTGGAAGGAGGGCGGGCCGGCGCCGGGCTCGGGGGACACGGGACGCAGGTACCGCGGGCGGCCCTGGCAGCCACCTCCCGACCGAGCCGAGCCGAGCCGCGGTGGGCAGCGGCGTTCAGGAGGCATCCGGCGGCGCAGCGCTCGGCGCATCCATCGGCGGGCCCGCGCCCCCGCGGCACGGACGGGGCGCCGCGGGGCCGGGGCGCGGCCGCCGGGAGCAGCGGGAGCGGAGCCGCAGCGAGCGGAGCGGAGCGGAACGGAGCGCGGGGCTCGGCGCTGCCCGGCCGGCCGAGCATGCACTGAGCGAGCGGCCCCGGGCTCGGAGCCGCCCCGCTGCATGCTGTGGGGAGACACGGTCGCGATAATAAATGATAGAGGATACAATGACTTTGCTGTCTCTGCTGGGTCGGATCATGCGTTACTTCTTGCTCAGACCGGAGACCCTGTTCTTGCTGTGCATCAGCCTGGCCCTGTGGAGTTATTTCTTCCACACGGATGAGGTGAAAACCATTGTTAAGTCCAGCAGGGATGCGGTGAAGATGGTGAAGGGCAAGGTGGCCGAGATCATGCAGAATGACAGGCTCGGGGGTTTAGACGTGCTGGACGCTGAGTTCTCCAAGACCTGGGAGTTCAAGAGCCACAACGTGGCTGTCTACTCCATCCAAGGCCGCAGGGATCACATGGAGGACAGGTTCGAAGTAATCACCGACCTGGTGAACAAGACTCACCCCTCCATCTTCGGGATATTTGATGGGCACGGAGGAGAGGCAAGTGCTCAGCTGGAAATAACCAATAATTCAACAACACCAAAAAAAAAAGTGGGGGGGGGGGGTGCGGGAGGGAGGATGGTCCAAGGCAAGGCGTGGATGTGTTCTCACCCACCAGGTTTGTGTGGTTGTCTTGTACATTGTGGGGAGGGGATTTCCTTGCTTTTTGTCTGTGAAAAGGGGCTGTGTAATCCTCCCTTCCCTTTATCCCTCCTTACCCCTTCCACTCTCAGCACGGCACAAATGTGTCCGTACCCCCTTTGCCCTTTGCAGTAGTAGAGGTTTAATTGAAGGCAAGGCTGCTGGAGGTGGCTCTGACGTGCGTGGAATAACGATGATGAGCACAAACTCCCCGGAGTCATCTTTTGTTACAGCCAAGTGTGCTGTGATGTGATTTTGGCAGCGGGCTGGCTGCTGCCCCGGACAGAGCCGGGCTCATCGGCTGAGGTGAAACAGGAGCGCTGCTGGAGGATGCTAAAGTGTGGAAAATGTGCTCTGGGTAATCCCCTGTCCAGGGAGCCGAGCACGACGCGGTGTTTGGGAATTGTGTTTGGGAGTTTATGTCATTAAAGCGCGCTGTGCCTGCCCTGCAGGGAAGGCAGCAGAGCCGGCATCGTGGGCTCGGGGCTGGGCGACCTCGCCGCTCTGCCGGGCACGCTGGCGATCGGGGTATTCCGTGGGTTTGCGGATGACAAATGTTGGAACTGCAGCTGTCTCTGCCTTTAGGATGTGGTGCTGCCACGCAGCTCTTGGTGTGGCACAAGGCACGCGTTTCGTAACCGTGGGCAAGGACGAGGAGTTCGTCCTTGTGTGGCAAAGCAGCTCCGGCTGGGTGTGAGGGAGCCCGCTGGGGTGATGGGGAGAAGTGGTGGGAATTTTCCGTGAGGGAGGGTGTTCCTCCAGATCCAAGAGTCCAAATCCTTCCTGGAAAAGCTCTGGCAGTGCCCAGGCACTCGCGGGGCACAGGGGTGGCAGCTGCTGCCCTGCTAAACTGGAAGGGCTCCTGGAAAATCCAGGCCCTGGGCTGGGCATCGGGAGCCGCTGCCAGGCTTGGGAAGGGACCTGGGCTCTCCTCGCAGTGCCGGCTCTTTGGCCCCCTTTCAATTAACGCAAACTCTTCGGGTATTGAGGATTGTTGGCTTCATAAATGGAAAATGCTGAGCGTTGTTTTGTGGGGTTTTTTGTCTGATTTCAGGTGGGCACAGCAGTGCCAGCTGCTCCTGGCGTTCTCAGGCCAGTTCCCTAGGCATGGAGGAGCACGGGTGCCAATGTCCGTGGAGCACGGGTGGCAATTCCGTATGTCCCAAAGCTTTCCCAGCTTTTTTCCAGGAGCCCTGAGCAGTTCCTTGGGGCCATCTGGCTCCTTTGTGCCCGGGAGGAAGGTGCCGGGGCCGTGCCTTTGTGTGAGCTGAGTTTCCTTGTGGGAACCGAGCAGCCCAGACAATTGGGGAAATTGTGGTGTTTTCAAACAGAGTGCTCCGAGGCTGTGGGATGCAGGGTGAAAGGGGGATCTGATTTCTTTCATTGATTTTGTAGCTTGCCCTGTACGAGATGGCAAGCTGAAGGTATTAAATAACCCCCAACTAACACAGGGAATGTTGGCATTTAGCTAACGTGCCCTGTGGATATTGCCTGCTTTGTTGGGCATCTTGAAATTCCATCCATGGCAGGCATTAATGCTGGGCCCATGGAAAGCTCATTGGCCTTTTGTATTCTGCTTCCCCAGAACTTGCTCTGATGGATTCAGTAGCAAAGTACAGGCAGGTTTTTAATTTTGAAAGGTTCAGCAGAACTCTCCACAGATCTTTCTAAATTTAGTGGTTTATAAATGTACCCGTCTCGCATCTGTTATTCATAATGGAATCCTAAGTGTTCTTCATGGCCTTTACTCCTACAAAAATAAGTCGAGGACCTAATTAGTTTCGAAGTTTTACATTTTAGGTAAAACTGTTCAGAAGAACATGAACTGTGTGCTGTGCATACAGCAAAAAAAAAGAAGAAATAATGAGGAACAGTTTTTATTCTAAGCAGGTTTTGTAATTTTGAGTAGAAAACAAGAGAGAAGAAATAAAAATTTATGCTCTTATTTAATCCCTAGTACATAACACTACATTTTAAGTCTCTATTTGAATGGGGGGGTTGTATGTCTTAATTTATTTTCATTTTTTAAAAACATCAAATACTCTGTGAAACACTTCATCTACGCACTTAGCGAAGCCTTTGTGAAGGTTAAATTTTCCATATGGGCTCCCATTAAATTTCTTTATGTATATTTTAAGAATAAAGAACAGCTGATCCCTGGGGTTACATGTGAAACAAACTGTTCTATATGGGGAGAAATTTGTTTTTCCAAACAGCCAGTACCAGAAATGAGATGCCAGATTAATTATTTCCAGATATATGCAAGGGAGCCTGTCTCCATTAATTACTTCCTGCCACATCCCATTGAAGTGGAAGGATGGAGGAGCGTGATTCAAGCAGCTTCAATTACTGTGCACCGCTAATTTATGAAGATTTCTGAGCTTTCATATCACCAACATTTTGCATAAATTCTACTTTTCTCTTATGTCATTTCCTCTTCCAGTTTAAGGCTGGATAGGTTGGCAGACATTGCTTTGGATTTTGTGGGTGGCTTGAGAAGACAGTAAGCAAAAATAATTATTAATGCTCTGGTTTGCTGCAGTAACTTCTGAAAGGCAAGAAGATTTCAGAGATGGATGGGGGGTATGTGGTGCAATCTTTTATTAAAGGTTAATTTCTTGGAGATATAATGGTAATGACGACGACGACGATGATGATGATAATAATAATAATAATAATAATTTTAGAAAAGAGCAGGTAGAAGTCGAAGAAGAGACCTTTCAGGATCTTCCTTTCATCTTTCTGGATTTAGAAAGAATAAAGAAAAGTTGCTGCCTGTTGTCTCACTGAATGACTTTGGCCAAAGGATCATCCTTCAATGTGATTGAACATAGAAAAGAAAAAAAATTCTGTTCCCTCATCAGTTTCTTTTTAAGGTTTAAAAATTGCTTGAGTGCTTTTTTTTTTTCTTGCCCTTTTCCCTTTATTTAGGACTTTTGGGGCTGCCCAGGCTGGAAGATGGAGCAGTGTGAAACTCCACAAATGACCAAATAACAAATGATGAGCTGGGAAGCTGAGCAGAGGAAAGGCTGGCTGCTTAATGAGAGTGATTTCCCTATTTTAACTACCATTTACTCTCAAATATTTAAGGTTTAAGCACGCAGTTTAATGAGATCTCAGCATTAGACAAGGGCAAAATAGCTCAGCTCCCATCTGCAGTTTTATAGTTATGGCTCTGCTGTAAATCATTGGTTTTTTCCTAACCCTGTGGGGTGAAAGTTTTAAAAATAATTATGGTAATAGATAGTACCTTCCTCTGCCTGGGCTTGTTTGCAGTTGTAAACGGATGTGGGAAATTACAGCTCAGTAACTGTCTCATAAAAAAATGTCTCTTTTTTATTTCCCTCCACCTCCTGAACGGGGACGTGGCAAGACTTGTCCCTCATGATGTGTAGCTGTGGGTAAGAGCTTGTTCTGCCTGGAATAATTGGGCTCTGGAGCTGCTGAGCCAGTGGTTTAGGATGGAAAATACACCTTTTTATTTTTTTTTTTTATTCCCAGCACAGGGAAAGGCTTGGGGAGCTGGAATAGGGAAGGAGAGGACGGTGTGGAAATGGCTCCATGGGGCTCAGGACCTTGATATCAGCAGCACCAAGTGCTGGCAGAAGTCTCTGGTTACTGATTAACTGAGAAAGACACAAAAAAAAAGAGAAAAAAATAAAAAGGGAAAGGTCAGAAGATAATGGTGGAGAGTCCTGAGGAGCCTGGTGTGAGGCTCTGCAAATGGGAATGCTGAGGTGAGGCCTGGAGGAGAGGGCACTGTGCCAGCTGTGTTTGAACAAACCTGCTGTGCATTCCAGGCCAACTCTCTGATCCTGACAGCAGAAGGTGTTTGTGCTGTGCTGAAAGAAGAGAAAGCTGCCAATTTTACAATTTTAGTTCATTTTTTGGTGGGTTTTTTTTAATCTGCTAATTCTCATTCCGGCCCCATCCCTGCGAGGCTGAACTACTTAAGCAATGTCAGCAAGGAAAATTTATCTATCAGGCTTTTGAGTCAAGGCCATTCAGGATTGATGGCTTGGGATTTTATAAAAGGTAGGAATAAATCAAACACAGGCTTTGGAGTTTCTCTGGATGTTTCTGCCCAGTTGTAAGGAGAAGTCTTTGAGGGTTTGCAGTTTTTAAACAGAAACTGCCAGCATGGTTTTCCTTTTATAGTAACTTCCTTTGGTTTCTAATCTAGAATCTACTGCAATGTGCCCAAATGTTTGAATAAATATTTACATAGGTGAGGTCATGTGGATAGGCAAGTCCCAAATCTGCTTATGAATTCCCCTCCAGTGGCCTAAAACACAAGTCAGAAATGATCTAGAGGAACATTCCTGTCATTTTGTTCAGTTTATTTAAGTTTTATTCTTGCATATCATGCTCCAGGATTATGATTTTCAGCCTACAACACCATGCTGATTCGACTCAGGGTTAAACTCTACGCACATTTGCTGTACAAAAATTGATTAAAATGCTGTAAAAAGCTGTAATTGGAAGGAGGAACTTTAATTGCTGCCATTCAGGGCTGTATCATTGGGTGTAGGATTGAGCCTTTTTTCAATTTTGATAACAATCAAGAAGTCAATTAATTTTTAATGTGTTTTGCCAGCTTTGTTTTAATCGGTGTTTCCCTGTCAGGGCTCTCAGGCTGCCAACAGATTGCCACTGGTTTAATGAATTCAATTTTGATTATGAGAGGCTTTCAGATTGTGAAAGTCATTGAAGTTTTCCCCATGAACCTGAGGAACTCAAGACTCCTCCACAGGACGTGTCCCTGTTGGGAATTGCTGTGCATGGGGAGGAAACAATCTTGGAGCAGTGGGATTTTAATCATTTCTGTTCCCTAGCTCAGGAGTTTGGGTATTTTTGTGTGAGAGAAAAAAAATGCAGGTCCTCTGTCATGTGGGTTAATTAAACCAGCAGATTGCTCTGCCTCCAGTGTGGTGTTTCCAGCAGCTCTTTTGGAGCACAGTGGGATTTCTCCTCCCTCCCTTTTTGCTAGAAACCCAAATATTTACGGTGTAAATTGTGCCTTAAAGCTGTGATTTGGCTTCTGGCAGTTTCACTTCTGAAACAATCTCCTGGCACGTGGTTGCTGTGTTTTGCTGCTGGCTGGTTCCTGCTGGTGGCTGCAGTTTCCTGCAGCAGTTTTGGCACCGTGGCCATGTCCCATGCTCATGGCAGGATTCCCATGCGCTGCTTTTGGCACTTCTCAATTTTTTCTTCATTTTCTCAGGACTTCTCAGCCCTGCCCCTCTTCATCTGGGGTTTTGTGTCTTCCTCAGCACGCAGGTATTGCCTGCTCTGAGGTGAAATTCCAGCTTTCCTCAGCCCCAGCAGCCTTTGGATACGTTGATCTGCTCAGAAATGAGGGGGGTCGTGCTGTGAGATCAGCCAGGTTTTGGGATCCAGCCCTGGAAGTGTCCAAAGGGTTTGGAGCATCCTGGTCTAGTGGGAGGTGTCCCTGCCCATGGGGTGAGATGGGCTTTAGGGTCCCTTCCACCCCAAACCAGTGCAGGAAAGGCAATGCAGAGGACCTGGCGCTCATTTTTGTTGTCAGGTCTCCAGGTTCAGGTCTTGCCCTTCCCTCAGAGCGCAGCAGAGAAACCCTGGCAGATCTGGGAAAAGGAACCAAAATGCTCGTGTGCTCCTCCTGCTTTGAATCTCTGCCCTTGCAGGGAGCCTTCCCAAACCTAATTTAAGGGCAGCAGCTGCTCTAATTATGCACAGAAAGTCACACGCCTCTTGCTCCAGTTTTTCACTCCGTATTTTTTGGTAAATTCTCCAAGTTTAAGTGAAGTCAGCACCCTTTGGGCCCTACTGCACCCCCTGCTCTGTGTCCCACACAGACTCCTCACCCCCTTTCCTCATCCCTGCTGGTCCTGTGGCCACTTTTCTGTCCCTCAGGGAATGCTGAGTCCCAAGAGCTGTGCCCGTTCCAGCCCTCCTGGGATGGATTTTGTGCTTTAAAACAGAGCTTGGAACTCCAGGTTCCCTCTGGCTGCTGCTCCTGGAGCTCAGGTTCACCAGATCCCAGCCCAGCTGGCCAGACCAGTTCCTCTGGCTCAACCCCAGCCCAGGAGTTCTCCCATGTAGGAGAAGGTCATCAGCATTTAATGACTCTATTTCTTTCTGAGCCTGTAGAGTTTCACTTCACCCAGAAGGTCAGGAAACAGCCAAGGCTACAGATGAGGCAATCCCAAAAGGAAGTTTTCATCCTGACAGAAATGTCCATGCTGGATCTCCAGGCTGTTGTCATTTGTGTGTAACACCAGGAGTTGTAACAAGCTGCAGATTTTTTCTCTCTCTCTTTTGGGCTGTTTTATCTGCTTCTACTCCTGTTTTTTAGCTGGTGTTTAACGCTTCAATGTTAAACACTGCTGGTTTTATTAAAGCAGTTTAAAGCTCGTGCCAAGAGCAGGTTTCATTTGAAAGCAGCATAGCTTTGAAAAAATGCAAATTTCATTACAGTTTACGGGAGAAGAAAGGGTTGCAGGTGCCAGAATACTGACAAATACTCAGGGTAAGTAAGACTGGTGAGAATGGTAAATTTTAGTTGAAATAATTGCTCATTTATGTCGTGAAATTGATGTTTATATGGCAAATACAGCCTGGACCAGATCAGGCCTGATGCAGGAAGGATCAAGGGAAATATTTTGGTCCTGCTAAAAACCAGAAATAACAGAAAGCTGTTGTTAAGAGCAGGCTCTCAGCTCTGGAGTGGTTTGCCATCAAATCATGTGGATGGAGGAGAAATCCACCTTTCTTTCTGCTCCTGTGGAAAAGCCATGCCAGAAAAGCAGCTGATGGTGGAAACACTGAGCTGGGATCTTGGGATTGGGGTGTTGGGTGAGGAGCAAAGGGGACAGGGGAAAGGGGGGTGAGAAAAGGGACAGGGGGAAGGAGGGGTGAGCAGAGTGGACAAAGGGAAGGAGGGGTGAGCAGGGAAGGAGGGTGAGCAGAGGGAAGGGAAGGAGGGATGAGCAGAGGGGACAAGGGCAGGGAGGAAGGAGTGCCATTCTTTGGGTTAAGCCCATCTCCAAGCCCTGAGAGCAGCGAGGCAGCACAAAGGACTGTCCTGCTGCTCCTGCAAACGGCCTGTGATGCTGGAACATCTCCTGTTCTCATCATCTGTGACCCTGCCTGCTCCCCAGCTGTGGGAGCAGTGACATCTCCAGCCACACAATCACAGGAGGCGTTTTCACTGCTGAGCCACATCACAATTAGCCACGGCTCCTCGTGTGGGCAAACCTCGAAGCTCCCCCGGAGAAATGAGCATTTATTTGCATTTACTTTCAGCACCAAAATGTTATCCCTTGCAGATTTGCTCATTGTCATAAGTGTTGATAAAGCCTTTTTTATTTTTTTCCCCTCTGAATCCCCTTCAGGGGTAAACATTTGATTTTATTAGATTCTGTTATAATAGCTGAAGCTGTCATACAGCACTGCTTTCAATCAATATGCTTTTTAATGTAATAAATCTCTTTACTTTCTCATTCTCCTCCCGAAAGAAAACTGCTGGAGGGTGTGAAACATTTCTTCTGAGGGAAAAGTGCGTGGTCCATAATACAGCTCTGTGCTGTGCCACTTCTTTAAACTTCATTTTAAATGGGAATGTGATTTATTTCCAGGTAATCTGTGCAAGCACTGCATTTTCCCTGGAATGTGTGCTCCCTCCAGAAAAACACTGAGGTATTGAAATATCTGATTGTGGCTGGCATGAAATAAAATCTCTGTCCAAAGCTGTGTGCTTCAGGAATGAAGGGTGGGAGTAGGAGGAAGGGGAGAAGGAACATGCTTGTCTCTTTAGTGTTTTGATGTTTATACCCCTGAGCTTTCATCTGCTTTCGTGCTTTGCAGAGTGAATGGTGTTTTTCTGGTTTTTATAGCTTTTTTTTTTATTGCTCAAGTGTTTTTGGAGATGTCTAAGACATTATGTAGGATGTAGAAGGTGCTTTTCGTGCTGGGGTTTTTTTTTTAACATGGGATATATGTGATGTGGTTCCTGTGGTTTTATTTCTGCTGGGAAGCAGGGAAGTTGGGCAGCAGTCTGGATAATCCCACCGAACAAAACTAATTTTTCATTGGATATTTATTCCCAATTATCCGAAGTTTGGCTGTTCATTGTTGTGGGTGAAAAGGGGAACCACAGCTGAAGTTTGGCCCTTTATTGGTGTGGAAGGAAAGGGGAATTAGACCAGGAGAAGTAGAAAAAGCCAGTCTCCAGCTCCCAAAGAGGAGAGAAGAAGCAGCCCTGGGTAGGAGACAATCCCAGTTCCCCAAAGTGGAGTTAACTCGGGGATGCGCACTTTGGTGGGAGATGCCAAACTGGTGGAATCCATCCAACACCTGAGGGGCTGGATTTGTGTGTGAGGTGATTCCTGAGTCAGGATAATCATGGTTTTACTTGGTGCTGGATTTGTTTTAGGTGATTCCTGGCTCAGGATGATCTTGGTTTTATTTGGAGCAGGATTTGTGCGAGGTGATTCCTGGCTCAGGATGATCTTGGTTTTATTTGGAGCAGGATTTGTGTGTGAGGTGATTCCCATAGTCAGGATGATCCTAGTTTTGTTTGGTGCTGGATTTGTTTTAGAGGATTCCCATGGTCAGGATGATCCTGGTTTTATTTGGTGCTGGATTTGTTTTAGGTGATTCCTGGGCCAGGATGATCTTGGTTTTATTTGGTGCAGGATATTGATTCCTAGGTCGGGATGATCCTGGTTTTATTTGGTGCTGGATTTCTGTGAGAGGTGATTCCCATGGTCAGGATAATCCTGGTTTTATTTGGAGCAGGATTTGTGTGTGAGGTGATTCCCGTGTCATCATGGTTTTATTTGGTGATGGATTTGTGCGTGAGGTGATTCCTGGGTCAGGGTGATCATGGTTTTATTTGGTGCTGGATTTGTTTTAGGTGATTCCTGGGTCAGGATGATCCTGGTTTTATTTGGTGCTGGATTTTGATGTGGGTCAGATCATCCTGGTTCAGGTGATCCTGGTTTTGTTTGGTGCAGGATTTTGATTCCTGGGTCAGGATGATCCTGGTTTTACTTGGTGCTGGATTTGTGTGTGAGGTGATTCCTTGGTCAGGATGATCCTGGTTTTATTTGGAGCAGGATTTGTGTGTGAGGTGATTCCCATGGTCAGGATGATCCTGGTTTTGTTTGGTGCAGGATTTTGATTCCTGGGTCAGGATCATCCTGGTTCTCCCTCAGAGCTGGATTTGTTTTCGGTGATTCCTGAGTCAGGGTGATCATGATTTTATTTGGTGCTGAATTTGTGTGTGAGGTGATTCCTGAGTCAGGGTGATCATGATTTTATTTGGTGCTGGATTTGTGTGTGAGGTGATTCCTGGTCAGGCTGATCCTGGTTTTCCCTCAGAGGCTGGGGGAAGCAGCCAGCCCCGTGTTTTGGCAGCTCTCCTTTGTGGCTCTCCAAAAAGCCCTTCCAGGGCTGTACCCCAGGGTGTTTTGGGCACTAAACTTTGCCCTCTTTGTTTCTGCCACATCTCTGCCTGGCTGGCACAAATTCCAGCCTCAGGACAGAGGGAACAAAGTGTGGGAGCAGCTGCCATGGTGCCAGTGCCAGTTGGCATCAGGGAGCAGAGAGAGCCCCAGGCAGCCCCCCATCAATATCAATATCGAGCTGCTGCATCCACTGAGAATTTGGGGTGACACACCCTCATTTTCCTCAGTGCTTGGTGCTGTCATATAAAATCCATCCCTGGAGTTTGATTTTTGAAAAGCCTGAGGACTGCAGTCACAGGAGTGGTTTGGGAGTGAAGCAATGAGGGAATTCTCAGAGGATGAGCGTTGCATGAAGGATTTGGAATCCTTGGCAATTAGGAAATTGTTGCTGAGGTTAATGGGGATATTATTTTTAACTTTGAGGGCAGGAGTAATCTCCTGCCTCCGGGATAGAATTATTTCAATCAGTGCTTTAAATAAGCACTTTTTGTGATGATTTAAACTGACAAACATTTAAATCATCAACCCGAATTCTTTTTTAGCTGTTATGTACCCTGATACATTCACATTATTTTTATTTTGCATTGAGGCAGAATGGTGTTTACTACCAGTGTTTAGTTGTGTGAGGTTGGGCTTTTTTCCCTGTTTTTTTTTTCC
Source organism: Camarhynchus parvulus (assembly GCF_901933205.1). Lineage (NCBI taxonomy): Eukaryota > Metazoa > Chordata > Aves > Passeriformes > Thraupidae > Camarhynchus > Camarhynchus parvulus. The sequence continues at coordinate 1,794,565 of NC_044579.1, read as the reverse complement.
TTTTTGTGGATATTATTACTGTAAATAAAAGCAGAATGAAAAGCTAAATGAGAAGCCAAATACTGTGATGAAATCAGGAACCTTCTCCTCAGACTCCATTTATACTTCAAATTATAGATGGACAAGAATTGGAGATAATTCTGCTCAAGGTAACCACATCTTCAAAGAGAATGATGGCAAAATAATCAATTATTTTTTAAAAACTCACTTTTCCCCCCTGCTTTTAGGAGAAAGTCCTAGGAGCTGGTTACCACTTCAATAATTCTTTTTCTTTAACCTTCAGAGGCAAACACGTGCTGTTCACATCTATAATTCTAATTAATTATCATATTAGTGTGATAGAGTATATTCCCAGACTTTGAGAAATAAATTTTGTTAATAGTTTTATTTTTAAACAATAAAAAAAACCATAGGTAACTTAACACTCATTCTTTCAGGTGTGACGATTTTCAATATCCCAGGCCATGTGAACATCTTGGAGTTAGTAAACATTTTAATTAGATTTTTTAAGGTGATAGAGTATATTCTCAGGCTTTGAGAAATAAATTTTTGTTGATAGATCTACTTTTAAACAACTTTTTTTTTTAAAAAAGAAAGCAAGTTATTTGCCTTTTTGTGTTGTATCACAGCTCTGGGCAGTAGCTGCACACGGGGTCAGGCTGCAGCACTGCATGTGATGAGTAGAAAAATATCCCAAATAAATTTAGGGAATCTCTTGGGATGTACTGGAGTACTCCAGGCTTTTGAGCTGCCCAAGCTGGAGTTTGTGTATTTTGAAGTGTCCATGTCCATTCACTCTTTCAGGTGATGATTTTCAATCTTTGAGGCAGTTTGAACCTCTTGGAGTTAGCAAACATTTCAATTAGATTTTTTAAGATTATAGAGTATATTCTCAGGCTTTGAGAAATAAATTTTTGTTGATAGATCTACTTTTAAACAACTTTTTTTTTTTTAAAGCGACTTATTTGCCTTTTTGTGCTGTATCACAAGGTTCAGGCTGCAGCACTGCATGTGATGAGTAGAAAAATATTCCAAATAAATTTAAGGAATCTTTTGGGATGTATTGGAGCACTCCAGGCTTTTGAGCTGCCCGAGCTGGAGTTTGTGTGTTCTGGAAGTGTCCCTGTAAACATTGCACTGAGAGCTGAACTGCAGGCAGCCTCAGATGCCACGGCACAAGAGCCAAGGAAAGAGTTTGCAGCTGCAGATTGGAAGGACTTGTCTCAAGTGCAGCTTTTAAAAGCTTTTTTGGCACAGTGGTGTCCATCTTATTAAGGGAAAACCTGACTGGGAGGGAAGATGGTGTGGATGAGTAACAGGAGAGGCTGTAACCTCAAACCTATTACAGAAAAGATATTTTTACTGGAATGTTTTGTTGCTGAGTTTCCCAGCACCTGCAGTTGACAGGAGAGCTAAACACCATTCCAGTGGCAAACACCATTCAACTGAGACTCTTTTTTTTTTTTAATACAAAAATTGAAAACTTTGTGGGTTTTTTTCTGTCTCAGTGGCTTTAATTGACCTCCCTGGGCCTCTGATTCAAAGCCTCTCAAAAGTGGGTCACAAAAACATGTTCTACCTCTGCGAACAGGTGTTTCCAGCTCATTTTACAGGCTCGAATTTCTGCCTATGTCTCTTGGCTGCTCTCAGACAAGTCAGGAGCACAACTGAAAATAGAAATTTGTAGCTCCTCTCTTGTTTTCTCCCACAGGCAACTGCTCCTTTTTTTTTTTTGTGAGACTCCCCTTGTGTGCCTTCTGTTATTTAATGTGACACCAGCACCTTCCTGCTGGGCTCTGCAGGCCCCAGGTGCTTTGTTTAATGGGATCATTAAGAAATTAATGGCACCTAAGACAGGGCAGCACCAATTCTTATTCCAGATCAAGGATCTGGGTGGTTTTTTCACGCCAAAATGAGAAACCCTGGTTTGAACCTGGCCAAACCCTGAGCTGTTGGTCCTGTTTTTTTGGTGCATTTTGGTTTAAAACAGTGGTTTCAGTTCAAAAAGTGATCCAAATAGCCAGGCAGGGGTGGGGAAGTGGGGCTTTCTTATCCCTGCCTGCCTCTTATGTGCAGAATTTGTGGCATTATGGAACACCACAAAAAGAGCTTGACTTCTTCATTTATCAAAAAGTAAACTGATGGTCTCAACAGCCCAGAGGGAGGTTTGAGGGAAAGTTTAGAAAACAACAGTGAAGCAAGAAAAGTCCTTTCCTTTCTAGAGGTGTGGTGGTTTCAGGAGACCCAGAAGTGAATTTACCCCAGAAGTGAATTAACCCCAGAAGTGAATTTACCCCAGAAGTGAATTTACCCCAGAAGTGAATTAACCCCAGAAGTTCAGCCCTTCTCTCTGAGAACATCACCCCTGTGCTCACCTGTCTTGGGAAAAGAACTTGCTGTTCCCTCTCCTTGCCAGCAGAAGCCTTTCCATGCAGGCAGGATTGGAAAATTTGGAATAATTTGCCCTCTCTGGAGCAGCACAAAGGAGAATCTGCGAGAAATGAAAGCGTTGCCTTTGGCTGAAGGGCTGCAGGTGCTGCAGGGTGGGTTCCTGGGGCTGAACTCTTTCTTCTCTCTCATTTTCTGCTGTTGAGAGTTAAAAACATGCCCTGGAAAAACTAAAAACCTCCTGGAAGCTTTTGATCCAAGAGCTCAACTCCTCAGAGAATGGGGATGTGGGCATGGGCACTGTGCTCTGATTTAAATAAGGGAAAAAAAAGTTAAATTAGGGAACATAACAGGGTTTATTCTTCTGATGAAAACACCCCAGAAGATCGAGTTAAGTGGTTTTTTGGTTTTCACTTTCAAAGTTACCAAAATAAAACATTTAAAGCCTCCAGATCTGTCTTGAATTAAAGTTTGTGTATTGCAAGAAAACTGCTCTTAGCAGTGAGGGGCGTTTCAAGGTGACCAGGGACGAGTTGGGAACAATAAAAAGAAATTAAATTAATTACATTGTGGGTGAGGTTGCCTGTGTTTTATCCTCCCTCTGCACAGCCACACGAGGAGAGGAAATCAAATGAAGAAAGCTGAACAGGATTTTGTTATTGCCTAAAGCTTAGACAACTCCACACCACAGGAAAGAACCTACAGGCATTATTTTTGTGCAGCAAGAACTGGTGACATGTTAGGGGGGCCAAAAAAGATAATGAATGGTCAAAAGCAGCAAATATGTAAATATTTTGTGGGGAGAAGTAATTAGTGGTAGGAATGAGCTCCCTGAGCTGGCTGAGGATCTCAGCTCCCCAAGAATCAGTTTGAAAACACATCAGAGGTGCTGTTTTTCCTGCTCTCATTAAGCTCTTCCAGCCAGGGATGGCATTATTGAAATGTCAGGGTTCAAGAGCCTGCCAGGAGCGTGTTCAGGGCAGGGAAACACATCCAAACACTGCAGCACAGCTCTCTGTGCTCTCCTGTCTGCAGGTGGCACCTCCTGGCAGCACAGCTCCCATCCCTGGGCGTCTGGGGAGCAGCAGGGTGCCCCTGGAAATGTGGAATTAGCACTGTGCCCATCCCTGGGTGTCTGGGGAGCAGCAGGGTGCTCCTGGAAATGTGGAATTAGCGCTGTGCCCATCCCTGGGTGTCTGGGGAGCAGCAGGGTGCAGCTGGAAATGTGGAATTAGCGCTGTGCCCATCCCTGGGTGTCTGGGGAGCAGCAGGGTGCACCTGGAAATGTGGAATTAGCACTGTGCCCATCCCTGGGTGTCTGGGGAGCAGCAGGGTGCAGCTGGAAATGTGGAATTAGCACTGTGCCCATCCCTGGGTGTCTGGGGAGCAGCAAGGTGCCCCTGGAAATGTGGAATTAGCACTGTGCCCATCCTGGGTGTCTGGGGAGCAGCAGGTGCAGCTGGAAATGTGGAATAGCCTGTGCCCATCGGCTGGGGAGCAGCTGGAAATGATAGCACGGTGCCCCTGGGGGCACGAATGGGGGAATTAGCGCTGTGCCCATCCCTGGGTGTCTGGGGAGCAGCAAGGTGCTCCTGGAAATGTGGAATTAGCGCTGTGCCCATCCCTGGGCATCCGTGGAGCAGCAGGGTGCAGCTGGAAATGTGGAATTAGCACTGTGCCCATCCCTGGGTGTCTGGAGAGCAGCAGGGTGCCGCTGGAAATGTGGAATTAGCACTGTGCCCATCCCTGGGCATCCGTGGAGCAGCAGGGTGCCCCTGGAAATGTGGAATTAGCACTGTGCCCTCTGCACCAGGCACAGGGCAGTGCTCACTGCGCCCACTCAGGGGGGAGAATTGGCAATATCCCAGGCCATGGGAACCTCCTGGAGTTAGCAAACATTGTATTTAGAATGATAGAGTGTATTCTCAGGCTTTGAGAAATGAATTTTGTTAATAGTTTTAAACAACTTTTTCTTTTTTTAAGCAACTTATTTGCCTTTTTGTATCACAAGGTTCAGGCTGCAGCCCTGCGTGTGATGAGTAGAAAATTACTCCAAATAAATTTAAGGAATTTCTTGGGATGTATTGGAGCACTCCAGGTTTTTGTGCTGCCTGAGTTAGAGTTTGTGTATTCAGAAGAATCCATATAAACATTCACTCTTTCAGGTGTCATTATTTTCAATATCTGAGGCCGTTTGAACCTCTTGGAGTTAGTAAACATTTTAATTAGGTATTTTTAAGGTGATAGAGTATATTCTCAGGCTTTGAGAAATAAATTATGTTGATAGTTTCATTTTTTAAGCTTTTTTTTTAAAAAAAAAGCAATTTATTTGCCTTTTTGTGTTATTTCACAAGAGTCTGGCTGTAGCACTGCATGTGATGAGTAGAAAAATATTCCAAATAAATTTAGGGAATAATTCAGGATATGTTGGAGCCCTCAGACTTTTGAGCTGCCCAAGCTGGAGTTTGTGTATTCACAAGTGTTCATGTAAACATTCACTCTTTCAGGTGTGATGATTTTCAATATCTGAGGTTTGAACTTCCTGGAGTTATTAAACATTTTAATTAGATCTTCTCTGCATCACCTGGATAAGAGTGGAGCTGTTGTAAATTGCAGCTGGATCCCAGCGCGGCCAAAGTCAAGCTGGGTTGAAGTGCCCGTGGCATTCTTGGGATCGCCAGCGCGGGGGGGGGGGGGTTTTTCCCCGCGCCCTCTCTTTTGTGGGGTTGGGTGTTTGGCGTTGTGGGCGCCCGCGCGCGGCGGGGCCCCCCTTCTTTAAAAATAAATAAAAAAGCCCCCCCCCCCCGAGGGGGGGGGGGGAAAGGAGGGGAAAAAGACAAGAAAAGTCCTTTCCTTTCCTTTCCTTTCCTTTTCCTTTTCCTTTCTTTTCCTTTCCTTTCCTTTCCTTTCCTTTCCTTTCCTTTCCTTTCCTTTCCTTTCCTTTCCTTTCCTTTCCTTTCCTTTCCTTTCCTTTCCTTTCCTTTCCTTTTCCTTTCCTTTCCTTTCCTTTCCTTTCCTTCCTTCCCTTCCCTTCCCTTCCCTTCCCTTCCTTCCCTTCCCTTCCCTTCCTTCCCTTCCTTCCCTTCCCCTTCCCTTCCCTTCCCTTCCCTTCCCTTCCCTTCCCTTCCCTTCCCTTCCCTTCCCTTCCCCTTTCCCTTCCCTTTCCCTTCCTTTCCTTTCCCTTTTCCTTTCCCTTCCTTTCCCCTTCCCTTCCCTTCCCTTTCCCTTTCTCCCTTCCCTTTCCCTTTCCCTTTCCCTTTCCCTTTCCCTTTCCCTTTCCCTTTCCCTTTCCCTTTCCCTTTCCCTTTCCCTTTCGCCTTCCCCGTTTTCCCTTTCCCTTTCCTTAATCAATTCATTCGTTAATTGAATTTTGATAAAGATATGAATATCTGGGTTAAATTCTGCTCTGTGAGAGAGATTTCAGTGCTAATTACTCATTCTGTGGGTATTAGGTTTTCTTACTTTACATGCAGCTTTTTAAATCCTTATTTCTCGAAAAACTGAATTCTAAATGGAATTAAACAATCTGGATTTAGATGGCTTTGAAGCACGAGCAGGGCAGTTTGCAAAGCACAATCTCTGGGTTTCATCAGAGTTAGCAATGCATTTTTCTGGACAAGGAATTTGCATAGAAATTCATGTCATGAATGGAGCGTGGGGAGAAGCATTTGTGGGTCACGCTGTGGATGTGAACAGCAGCAGCTCCAAAATGCTCCTTTTCTTGGATTTTTACCCTGAAAATACATTTAACAGAGGTTTATGAACAGCTGAGAGGGATCATCTATACAGCAAAATCAGTTCTTACATCTGGATTGTTTCAGAAATAACCTGAGCAATCTGGGCCAGTGGAATGAGGTGATCTTTAGGATCCTTCCTAACCCAAAGTGTTGTAGGATCAGTGATTTTTAATTTATTTATTGCTATAGGAATCCAAACTGACTGTAAGGGGTGCTCATCCTCCCATCCTTGCTGTGCCAGGGCAGCTGCAGGTGGGAGAGCTTCTTGGAGTAACTTTTTCCTCCCATTTTGTAAAGGTTGCTTGAAACTTTGCCCTGAAATTGAAATCCATCAATTCTTCAAGTTTTCCCACCCAGGGAAAAAGGTGTAGCTTTTTATCTTGGCTGAATAATGCATGGCTCCCTGGGTGTAATCCTGCTGCTGCTTTCCTTGCAGGGCATTGATCTGGAGGAGATGGAAACAGAACCTGGAGACCAAAAAAACCCCAAAATCAGCCAGGATGTGAGGAGAGCTGAGAAAGGGCACAAAGAGGCTGAGGCTGCAGCTGGATCCAGTTCATCCCTGCTTTTTTGGGATGTCCAGCACTGCTGCCTGTCCTCCCCTGGTTCTCCCAGCTGGTGTTTGCAGCCCTTGCTTGGCTGACAGAGCTGGAGTGGAATGACAACAATTCCTGATGTCAGGGAACGCCCTGGGACCTGTTCAGAGCCTGCTGAACCCGTGGGTGTCAGTCCAGCAAAACAAAAACACAGGGAAAACACAGGGGGAAACGCAGCTAAACAAAGCTTGCTGCCCTATGGAAGAAAAAAGTGGAGATTTCTGTAGGAAAAATTAAAAATACTCCAAGGAAACGTTGTGATGCTTCCCCAGCTACAAGAGGTCCCACTGTAAAGTTGCATTTTGAATTTATCAGAGCCAAGTGTCGGGAGCTGAAGTCAAAACCAGGAGATGAAGAATCTGTGGGCAGTGTTGGTGTTCAGGTCTGTCAGTCAAGAGGGGCTGGAAGGTTTGATATTTTAAATTGTTCCAAGTGCACAATGGGGTTGGCACGTGAGAGGCTGAGCTTGGTGATGTTCCTGCCTCCAAAATGGGGTGGTGATCCCAAACCTCCCCTCCCTGCTCCTTCCTGGGGCACACCGCAGCTTGCTCTCCAAATATTTTGAGTGGCTGCTGTAAACACGAGCCTTTAAAACCATTTTTAGATTTTTTTATTTGTTCATTTGTTGGATAGCGCTTTGCAAACTTCTCTGTTCATGCTTCCAAACCATCTAAATCCAGATTGTTAAATTCCATTTAGAATTATTTATTATTGTTGGATTTATTAGCCCCCATCTGGAATTAATCCTGTCTTAAGATAGGAATTCTCTTCAGAGAAATAATGCAGTTTAATTTTTCGAACGTGAGCATATTCATTTTATACTCATTTCATATTCACTTTATACTCATTTTATACTCATTTTATACTGACTTTATATTAATTTAATACTTATTTTATACTCATTTTATACTCATTTCATACACATTTTACTGTCATACTCTGATTATTTGATCTTCCTCAATCCCAATAAATAACAGGGAAATAAATAACATTTCTTGTGATGCTTTCGGGTTGTTTTGAGGTAATGACCACCCCGTGGCAAATATTGATTGCAGATTTCTTTTTTGAAAAGTTAACGTTTGAAAAACTTGCAATTATTTCCACACTGAAGGAATGCAGAAAAGAAGAGAAAATTCTGCTGAAGTGTAAAGGATTTTAATCTCTAAGAACTGCACATTAAGTCTCAATTTGATTCTTACTTACTCTACCAAAACCATGTTGTTATTCCTATTTTAAGTTTCTGAACTTAAAATTATTACTATTTTAGTTTATTATTTTTAATAATATTATTATTAAGTTTCTAAACCACTGTAGAAATCATGCAGATGAAAATTTTTCTTTAATTTTTATTTTTAAATTTTTAATTTTGAAATTTTTAATTTAATTTTTCTTTAATCAACTGAGCAGCTGTGTTGCAAGCAAACATCTCATTCCAAGACCCATGGAAATTTTTGGGAATGACCATCACAGCTGTGATGCAAACTGGAGGAATTTCCTATCAGACCAAGAGTGCCTGCAAATTAATCTTTTTTTAAATATATATAGAAATGAAAACAAATTGAAACAAAACCCCTGTGTAATTTGATAATATTTTGACTGGACGAGCAGTTTTCCTTCAGCCCAATATAAATTCTTCCTTCCCTCAGCAGTCCAATATAAATAAAACAGCAGAATTGCTGTTCCAGGAGGTGTCTGCAGCAGGAGCTCTTTGGGATGAGCTCTTGCTCCTTGTTTTTCTTGGCAGAATTAATGGGATTTTATTCCCCATCTTTTTTTTTTCCTTTCTCCTACATAAAAACCCTTCATGTTTGTGTGCAGCCCTCATCCTCTGATGGTAATAGGGAGAAAATTCCCATATTCTGGGAGCACCTCCAGTGTCCTGAGTGTGACAGCACATCCCAGTGATGGTCACAAATAACCCTTCCCTTGGGCTGCCTTCTCAGGGAGAAAATATTCTTTATGGTGCATAAAACCCACTTGGTATTCTTAAATATGCATGAAATTAAATAGAAATTTCTCCCAAGGCATGGTTTTTATACAGAGAAATAAATGCTCTGCAAGAGGTGGTCCTTGCTTTCCCTGCTGTGGGGAAAACCTGCAGCAGGGATGTTGGATATTAGTAAAAGAACAGTTAATATGTCTGAATTTTGGAGTTAAAATATTAGAAATAATTATGGAAACTTCAGCATGGGTTGTGGTGGATCTTTTGGAGGAGTGAGTTGTAGTTTCTTTAAAAAGAAGGTAAATTATTGGAAAGCATTTTAGTACAGGACCGGTGGAAAATCCCTGAGGGTGACCCCAGCTCAGGATATTCCAGGTGTCACCAGAAAATCTGCTGTTCCAGATACCACCAGGAAATCTGCTGTTCCAGGTGTCACCAGGAATTTGGATATTCCAGGTAGCACCAGGAATTTGGATATTCCAGTTGTCACCAGGAATTTGGATATTCCAGGTGTCACCAGGAATTTGGATATTCCAGGTATCACCAGGAATTTGGATATTCCAGGTAGCACCAGGAATTTATCTGCCCCATTTCCAGCCTCCTGCTTTGGTGCCTCATGGAAGAAAAAGTGTGGATTTCTGTAGCAAAAATTAAAAATGCTCCAAGGAAATGTTGTGGTATTTCCCCAGCGACAAGAGGTCCCAACCCTGCGTTGGGTTTACACTCAGGGACTCATTTCTCCCCAAGCTCACCAAGAATAGCCCCAAGCTCTCTGTATTTCCAGCAGCCTGGGTTGCAGAGGTTCCACGAGGCTGACATTTAATTTACCTGCCCTGAATTGCTTCGCATCAACACACAGCTCCTAAAAATCCTCTAATGCAGGGTTCACCCCATCCCTGCCCTTTTCCTGCCTGCCCTGCTCCTCCTCCTGCTTTTTCTGGCCACGCAAAACACTTCAGCTAAACTTTCCTCCCTCTGTCAGGTTAATTCTCCGTGGATTTTGCTTCCTCCTCTGTGCTAAAAACAAAAAATAAGGGGGATGGCATTCCTAATTCCACACTTCCCCTGGGTGCTGTCCTAATAAAAGCCCAGCAGGGCAGACTTGAAATGAGGTTGCTTTGTGCAGGTGGGTTGGCACTGCCTCTCCAAGTCTAAAAAATTCTGTGGTTTGGGGCTTTGCTCTTGTTTGGGGGCTGCTTTGTCAGGGAAAACAAGCAGAAAAAAGCCCTGAAGCTCCTCCCCAGCTGTTGTGTGTGCAGTGCAATTTGCTGAAGTAGAGTGTAAAAAATTATCCAAAAGCAAAGGGAAAAAGGGGGGGGGGAAATATATATATTTAATATATTTTTTAAATATAAATTATAGATATAAATATAATTTTTATTTTTCTTTTTATATATAATATAGTATATATTTTATATAATATATTGTATATAATATATAATACTATAATATATAATATATATTATATATTATATAATATATAAAATACATATTATATATTATATATTATATATTATATATTATATATTATATATATATATTATATAACATATAATATATATTATATATTATATATATATATATATATATTATATTATATGTTATACATTATCTATTATATATAATACATATTATATATAATACATATTATATATAATACATATTATATATAAACGATATTATATATAAATTACATATTATGTATATTTTATAATATTAATATTATTTATATTAATATCTAACTAATTAATAAATAATCGTTCCTTTAATATTAATATTTAGCTATTTCAGTGGATAGAGAGGTAAAAAACCAAACAAAATAGAGATATTTGGGTTTATTTTTTTAAATATATATATCCACTGAAATTAGCTAAATCCAGGGATCAGTTCAGAGCTCTGAAACTGGAGGAGCCCCAGGAAGGAGCTTCCTTGAAGGACTTGGGTTTAACTGGGTTTTATTTTTCAGCTAAAACGACATGAATTCATTTATTCCAGAGAGGTGACTGAACCTATAAAATGACTTGAAATTATTGAAATTGCTGCTCAGCTTAAAACCCAACTCTGTGTGTGCAGCTTTGGATTTGGGTGGTGTTTGCAAAGTTAAAGTGGATTATTTGTTTTATTCTTTATTTTATCAGTGGTGACTCGGGAAGTGGGAGGCACCTGATGGAGACAGGGTGGCTGAAATGGAGCGCTTTGGTCTTGGAAAAGCTGCCAGTGAAAAAGAATGGGAATTTTGGGAATAAAAGGCTCCATGAGGGAGCTGGGATGGTGTTTGTGTGCCAGGTCACTGCCTGGCGCTTGTGGCTCTCTCCAAAGCCACTTGGAGCAGGTCTCTGTGATGGAGCACCTCCCTCAGAGCGTGTGTGCCTGCTGGGTGCAAATAAATCATTGTTGGAATTTCTGCTCAGCTTAAAGCCCAGCTCCGTGTGTGCAGCTTTGGATTTGGGTGGTGTTTGCAGAGTTAAAGTGGATTATTCTTTGTTTTATTCTTTATTTTATCAGCGGTGACTGGTGAAGTGAGAGGCACCCCTTGGGGACAGGGTGGCTGAAATAAAACACTTCAGTCCTGGAAAAGCTGCCAGTGAAAAAGAAGGGCTGGAATGGGAATTTTGGGCATAAAGAGCTCCATGAGGGGGCTGGGATGGTGTTTATGTGCCAGGTCACTGCACCTGGCTGGGCTCTGAAGTGAGGAGCTGGTGATAAATCAATAATCCTGTGCTGTGTTATCCCAGCATTTTTATTTGATCCGGTTGCAAAACACTCCAATACTCCTGGTTTTTTTTATTTATTTGACAGTGATATCACTATAAATTAAACTGGGGGGGAAGCTGGAGCTCAGCTGCTGCCCTCATCAAGCCAATACTGAATGTATCAATAATTTCAATATATCAATAACTTCCATCTTACTGAAATACCACATTATTCCATTTGTTTAGCCAATTTTTGTTCTCTTGGCCTCGTGCCTTGCACTTCACACATCCTCACCATCCCATTTATTCTCATTTTTCAATGGAAAAGGGTGTGCAATTCCAAATGGGCTTTTTGTGCTTCCTGACCTGTTTGGCATCATCATCTCAGCCACATTTCTGAATTTATAATTGCTTTCATGTGAAAGCAGCCATCCCATTTGCTGTTTGCTCCTTGAAAAGGCAGAGACAATCTAAGAATAGCTGGAAGTTTGCTAAATAAGGCTCTACCCAGCACATTTTCTTGTAGCAATAAAGATGTGTTAATTAGTTTTGCTCTCTCTTTGCTCTCCTGGTACAGGTGGAAATCAGCTCTGATCTGATGAGTCTGGGGACCCAAGGGGCTAAACCTAATCAATGGCTGGATAATTTATTTAGAAAAAGAAATCTGTTTATTTTTAAAGTAATTGTCCAGGCTGGGTGTTTTAAGGTGAATTTTTGTCTATTTAAGTGTGTCTGTCTGCAGTGGAATCAGTCTGGGCAATGAGATTTATTTAATGACATTGAAGGCTCCTGATTGCTCTGATGAAAATTATGACTAAAATCAGACAGAATGCAACAAAAGGGAAATATCTTCATAATTATTAAAATAATTAAATAATAACTAAATAATTAAAAGAACTAAATAATTAAAATAACTAAATAATAAAAGAACAAAATAATAAAAGAACAAAATAATAAAAGAACTAAATAATAAAAATAAATGAATAATAAAGATAAATAATAAAAATTAAAATAAATGAAAAATAAATAATAAAAATAATTAAATCTTTTTTAAATATCCATTTTTAAAAGGCAACACAGTTAAGATTATTCTATTTGTAAATAACTTCCATGGAGGAAATCCTAATTTGTGCTTTATTCATGTGTATAAAAGGGAGTTTAAAAGAATTCAGGTCCTGAGGAGGAACCAGGTTTGCCAAGTTTTTTTGAAGTGCTTTTTGCTGGGGTGTGAGATGTTCATTCCCTGCAGGGCTCACCCCACAGGAGGAATTCCTGGATCAGGCTCCCAGGGCAACCCTGTTTGGGTCAGACCCAGATTTGTGGTTTTGTCCCAGTGCCAAGAGTCACCCAGGGGAAAGAAAAGCTTCACATCCCACAAACTCCCTCAAAAAAAAATCAGAATAAGTGACAGAAACGAGATCATTTGTTCTCTTTCCTGCACATATTTCACAGAAAGTGCTGCTCATCCTGCCAGACGTGGCAAAAGGGAGGAGGGTTTGTTCGTCTGCCTCATCTGCCCCACAGAAAATCTCTTTGGAGGTTGATTAAAATCAAATCTGACATTTGATTTGGAATCAGGGATGATGATCACGCTGCCAGAAAACTTTTATTAAGAAGGGATATTTTAATAACTGTTTTATTAAATCCTACCCCAGCCATGGCAGGGACACCTCCCACTGTCCCAGGTGCTCCAACCCCAATGTCCAACCTGGCCTTGGGCACTGCCAGGGATCCAGGGGCAGCCCCAGCTGCTCTGGGAATTCCATCCCATCCCATCCCATCCCATCCCATCCCATCCCATCCCATCCCATCCCATCCCATCCCATCCCATCCCATCCCATCCCATCCCACCCCATCCCACCCCATCCCATCCCATCCCACCCCATCCCATCCCATCCCATCCCATCCCATCCCCACCCCACCCCATCCCATCCCACCCACCCCATCCCATCCCATCCCCATCCCATCCATCCCATCATCCCACTCTCCCCCCTCACTCCCAATCACCACCCATCCATCATCATCCATCCCATCCATCCAAATACATCACCATCCACCACCCCATCCATCCTTCCCATCCCCACCCCACCCCATCCCATCCCATCCCACCAAATCCCACCCACCCTCCCTTCCCCCACCTCCCAGGGAAGGATGCCAATGCCCTCTGTGCCATTCCCCCTGTGCCTCTGGAGCCCTGATTTACTCCTCTGCTGGAAAAGCTGTTTTTTCTGTCCCTGGACAGATTTATTGTTTCAGCGCTTAGTCCTACAAGTGTGGAGCAGAGGTGAAGAACGAGGTACAAAGTGTGGTTCAATTTTTTTCCTGTGTAGTTCTGCATGAATAAATCCCCTTTTTGGTGGCTGTTTGTGGAATTCCCTGCACATCTGTGATCTCCTGGTCCTGCCAGGGCAGGACAGTGAGGATTGTCCTGCTGTGGCTCCTGGTGCTCACCCATCAGAGATCTCCTGAGCTGGGAGCATCCCCTGCTCCTCTGATGGAATTCCAGACAAATCCATGGCTGAGCACAGCCCCAAGGCACCTCCCCAGCCCTTGGGAGGGGAGCAGAAGCAAGGAACAATGAGTTGTGTGTGCAGGACAACAAAACACTGAAAACCAGCCCAAATCTGCCTGCCTGGCGTGGTGTGCTCATAGAGGGGAATTGTTCTTGCAGAGCTCTGCCTCTGTCAGCCCAGCCATGGCCCAGGCTTGCTGTGCTGACAAAAGAGCTTTTACTGCAATGTGTGATATTCCTGTATGTTTATTATTTTTATTTATCTTATAGAATATTTATTTATATTATTTCATAATATTTTATAAATAATAGCATTATAATAATCATAACTATATTATAAATAATAGATTTATAATAATATATAAAACAATATTATTATTTTATAATATATTTATTATATATTTATTATTTATATTATAGTCTCACAAATGGTGAGGTTTACAGTATTTTAACAAACTAAAAATGGAGTTCTATCTCTCTTTCTATAAGGTTTTTTGAGGCTAAACTGTCTAATTGAGAAGTGACACTGAAATTATTTGTATTTTTACAAAATACAGAATTGTATTGTATTTTTAACTCAATAACTGACTACTGGTGGCCTGTCATGTGGACTTTTTTGTCTAATTACACATTTGTTCTCTTGGTCTCATGGCTTGCACTTCACGCATTCTACCATCCCATTTATTTTCATTTTTCAATGGAAAAGGTGTGCAATTCCAAATGGGCATTTTGTGCTCCCTGGCCTGTTTGGCATCATCTCAGCCACATTTCTGAATTTCCAATTGCTTTCATGTGAAAGCAGCCATCCCATTGAAAAGTCAAGGAGCAAACATCAAATCAAATTTGCTCCCCTTCTTTCCCCCTTTCCTTTCCCTTTCCTTTCCTTGTCTCATGAGCTCCCCTCTTTTTTGGATAACTCATGGAGTCCCAGCTGGATGCTCCCAAAGGGGATCCATGGGAATTAGGGATGTGGGATCAGGCTCTGCTGTGTCCTGTTGGTGAAGGAAAATCCACATTTCCTGCTGCCACCCCCGTTCCTGCTGAATTATTCTGTTCTGTTTGTGTTTCCACATTCCCATTCTTCATTCCAAAACTGAACGAATTCACTGCCTGGGGATAAATACTCCCAGCTAACATTAACATTAAATAAACAGAATGATGAGATTAATCCCATTTTATGTATTACCAAAAGTTTGTTTGTCCTTTTTGTAATCTTACAAATGGATGGCATCAACCTTTCTCCCTCCATGGCTTTGCTTTTTGATAAACTCTGCAGGAGAATATGGAAATAATTTGCAAAAAAAGGGGGATTTTGGAAAAATCCTTGTGTTAAAAGCTCTCAGCTTTGCAATCCCAGGAGGATAACCTTCAGCTGGTAACAACTTAAAAAATAAATCATGTCCTATAAATGTGCGAAACCCTGTGTTAAGCAGGAAATTTGCAAGTGAGGAGTAAATCTTAAACCAGGCTCCTAAAGCTGTGCCTAAAGAGCTGCCTCTTGTCATTACCCGCTTGCCGCTGATTTACGGGTTGAGTATTTCACCCTGCTGGATCTGTTTAAAGTTTCAAATCGTTCCAAGCCTGGAAGCAGCTTGTGGTCCTTGCAGGGAGCTGCGCAGGTGAGCAAACAGAGCTGCAGCCCCTCCTGGCTTTTCCCTGGGCTGAATTTGTGTTTGCCTTGAGCTCAGACATTCCTGGGAGCCTCCCCAGCAACCCCTGCTTTGGTCAGCACCTCCTGCTCGCTGTTCAATTGAGCCTTTTCTCACCCAAAAATGGGGCAGCTGAGAGTTTGAACACTTGGAAAACTTTTAAGAGTTTTAAAGCTAATAAAAGTTTTGAAAATTTGTGTTTTCACATGAAGGATCCCAAACCCTGCTTGGCATCATGGGTTTCCTTCTTTCCCCTGATTTATCCAGCGCTGTCCCAGTTAGCTGTACACTGCTTTAATTCTGGGGCTTGAAATGGAGAGAAATGTATTTATTTCTTTCTTTCAGGTCACACTTCTAACTGAATGTGAAATTCAAGCAGAATTTTTGGTAGGCAGCTTTAAGTTCATGTGGTTTGTTTTGTTTGGAGGGTTTTTTTAGTTTGGGTTTTTTATGTTTTATTTATTTGTTTTGTTGTTGTTTTACTGTTTGGGTTTGGTGTTTTTTTTTTTTTTTGTTTTAATGGCTGTTGAGGAATTTAAGATTTTTTTTAAATGGCTGAAAAGTTGTTTGACAAGAGCTGCTGTGAATAACTTCCAGAAGCAGCCAAAGTTGCAGCCCTGAGCCAGTTCCAGTGATGTTGAGGGAGCAAAACATGCAGTTTTCCTGATAAATACAGCCACTTTTAATTAGCCAGCCTTAATGAAGGGCAACTCAGCTTTTCATTTACAAACTGCCAGGGCAGAGCACGTGGAGTTGGTGGAGTAATTGTGGCTTTCAGCAGGAAAGAAGAAATGAGGAGAAAATGGCTTTTTGAGCCTGTTCCTATGGAAGGGCTGTCGCAAACAGCAGCCGTGTTAAAAGTCCTTTTTGTGCATCTCTGATAGAAACATTCACCTCTCTTTAAATTGAATAATCTGATTTATTAATGCTCACCGAGTTCCTGAAAGCTCAGTAGTGCTGGAGAGGATCTTGCCCTCTTCACTAAAATCCTGGATTTTGGTTCATTTGTTTGCCATCCCTGCAGAGAAGCATTCCCTGGGCACTCCCGTGTTGGGATTTTTGGCTGCTCAGGTGTGGCAGGGAGTGATGTCCCCAAGTCAGGTGGCTGTGCCTGGAGCCTGTTGGGTGACACAGCCCTGCAGGAGAATTTCCAGACTATTTATAGAGTGTTCTTTGAGCCAGAAAGTCCTGCTTTAAAAGATACCATTCCTGGGTTTTCTCTTTTTCCTGCCTGGCTTCACAGGGAAGGAATCTTTGGGCAATTAGCTGTGATTTAAACCTGATTTTTCTGTGAGTTGAGTTCATCAGGTGAGAAATTCAGCAGATTTTCAGTTTAAAAAGGCTTTTTTTTTTTCCAAAAAGAAGATGAAATCAATGGTGGTGGCACTGCCTGGCACATTTTTAACCTTTCACTCCAGCCTCACCTTCAGAAATTGCCATGGTCCATGTGCAAGGAAAAGAAATTCCTTGTTAATTAACTTGCTGAATCAAATATATTATATAATATACATATATATATATATATACACATATATATATAAAAATAAAATATAATGTACATATTATATATAATATCATATATATTATATTATATTATATTATATTATATTATATTATATTATATTATATTATATTATATTATATTATATTATATTATATTATATTATATTATATTATATTATATTATATTATATTATATTATATTATATTATATTATATTATATTGTTGCTGAATCAAATATATTATATATCTAAATTATATTATATATATTTAAATATATATTATACATTGACTTGCTGAAGCAAATTTATATTATTAATAATTTTCCATAATATTTATATTTGTGTTATATTTATATGATATTTGTAATATAATTAAATTATTATTATAGTAATAATAATTTTATTCTCATTTCTAACCTATTTCAATCTGTTTTTCAAAGATATTTTGTCTATCTTGACCCAAAACAATTCTTTACTGTTTGTACAACTGCAAAGGAATAATATCTGCATCTGGAATTTGTGTTTTCCTGGCTGGTTTGATTGGAGCTTATTGAAATAATGTGTTTATCTCTGCTGGTTTTTGGGCAGATTGGGGCACAAACCCATTTTGGATGTGCTGTTGGCAGCTCCTCCTGCTCAGCTCAATGCCCCCATCCCTCCTGGGTCCAGGATTTTCCCTCTCTCCCTGGATTTCGGCTCTGCGTTGAATATCCCTGTGAGTTATGAGTGGAAAACACCCCCTGGGATCTCCAGGAACACAGATGTGTCAAGTGTTGTATCAATGGGAGAAAATGATCCCGAAAAACAAATTATCTGGCAGCAAAACAATCCAGGAAAAATGCTCCAGGCCTGGCTTTTTTTGGGGCAGCAATTCCCCCAGCTCCCTCTGTCTCTGTCCAAAGTGCAGACTCTGTGGTCTCAGCTTTGAAAGGCTCTTCAGCTTCCCTAAACCAAGGAATTATTCACAGCACGATGTTCACCAGAGCTGTTTTTAGAATGTGCAGACTCCAGATTATTCATTTTATATTTACTTGGGGATTTGGACTCTGTTTCATGCTGGGGAGCGCAGAGTTAAAATACCCTGTTCAAATATAAAATACCCTGTTAAAATACCCTGTTCAAATGCCCTGTTCAAATATAAAACACCCTGTTCAGATATAAAATACCCTGTTAAAACCCCCCTTTCAAATATAAAATACCCTGTTCAAATTCCCTGTTAAAATATAAAATACCCTGTTCAAATGCCCTGTTCAAATATAAAATACCCTGTTCAAATTCCCTGTTAAAATATAAAATACCCTGTTAAAATACCCTGAGCTCAGGGAGGGAGCAAACCCTGGGCCTTGAGGGGTGGTTTGTGCATTATTGGAAGAGGCTTTGGTCTCCTTAATGAATTTTCTACTCATTAGAGGAAAGAAAGACAACCTTAAATGGACCACGAGCTCCACAGGAGGCACTGCCAGCAGACAGACACATCCCCACTGCCTTCATCCCATTTAAAAGCAGAAATGTCCTATTTGCAAAGAGATTTTTAACAGAGTTGGGCCCTGGATGTGTTATTTGTGTTCTCACACAGGATAAATGGCTGCTGTCCAGTATTTTTGGGGCTCTGAGCATCCTTTCTCAGAGCCTGGGGTTGCTGGTGGTGTTGTGTCGGAGGGTGAGCGCTCAGAGATGAAATCCACCTTGCAAGTTCACCCCTCAGAGGGGGCTTTTCTTACAAGCAAAGAAAAAAAACCTGCATTTTGCAGTTTCAGGAAAATTTTCAGGAAAAAACTGCATTTTTCTGCCTCCGAGCTGCTCTCCCCACACGTGGCAGCTCTGCACCAACCCCAAACCCAATTTTGTGCAACCCTTTAAATGGCACCGAGGAGAAACCCAAGCAAAGCCTAGAAAATATGGGGGAAATAAGCTTTAAAGTGGAAAAAATATAGCACTTTAAAGGGTTATTTAGTCTGGAATAGCTGCAGAGGAGTCACTGGAGTGTTCCCTCCGTGCTTGGCCATTAATATTTATCTTGGAGGAGCTGAGAAGGCAGAAAGGGAAATGCTTTGGTGCTGCTCCATTAGGCTGGAGGAGATCACATGAAGGTGCTCACTGACCCTGCATGATGAATTTCCTGCACTAATAGAAATATATTCCTATTTTTGGGGGGCTCCTGAGGGAAGCTTTTGTGCTAATGGCTTTGCCTGGGTTAAAGCTGGGACCCAGGCAGGCCTTGGGAGGGCAAGGCTGGAAAAAGGAGAGGGAAAAAAGGAGATGGAAAAAAGGAGATGGAAAAAAGGAGCTGGGAAAAAAGGAGATGGAAGTTTTTTCCCCAGCCCCAAAAGCCCCTCCCAGAGCCGTGTCTGAGACCCAGGGTGACAAATCCAACCCCGAGTTTAATCTGTGGAAGAATTTGGCTCTTGAGCCAGCCCAGAGTTGGTTTCTGGGCTGTTCCTCACAGGGAGTTTGCAGCTGGAGCTGTTCTTTGAGGAGCTCTGGTGTGGGTCTGCAAAGAGCCAGCTTTTCTCCGGGAACTGGTTCCTGAAATGAAACAGAAATTCCTTTCCCCTGGCTCCAGCATCCTGACAAAGCCATCAAATGGTGCCAGTGATGACAACAACATCAAACAATGCCCAGTGATGCCCTTGGCACAGAGGGTGCTCTGCTCTGTGGGGATTTTTTGGGATTACTATTTCCAGGTCCTGTTTTCACTGGAATTCTGCCACAGGACATAAAAAATAAAACACACCTCGTGTTCACAACTGAGGTGTAACTCCCTGCTGAAGCCTAAAATGCAGGAATTTATTAAAGCTGCTTTAGGAGGTGCACCCAAAGCCAGAGTTCAGCATATCTGTTCCTTATCTCTCGTGTTTTGCAGGAAAATCTGTCTTGTCAGCTTGGCTGTGCTGGGTGGGATCATGGCCCTAAACTGAATATTTGATCTTTAAGGATATTAAGGGTGAAAGCAGCTCACCTTGAGGGCTGAGTTTTGAGTTTCCCCTTCACTTTGGGGTGGGAAAAGCTGCTCAGGGGTGATGGAAACCCTGGCTGTGAACAGTTTGCCTTTTATTGCCATTTATTGTTGCATTAATTATTTTCTGTGATGGGCCCACATCAGCACAGCAAAGCCAAGCACCAGGATTCTGAAGCTGATTTAATTTGTGTGCATCTTTTGAACAGCAACATCATCAACCCCGGTGCCAGGCTTGCCCTGATAAAGAATTTATGAAAACAGATCATGTTACTGCAGATTTACCAGGGAGCTGATTCTGTGTGCACAAGGTTTGTCATTCTTATACCCAGCACCTGTGTTTAAGTCCATCAGTTTGGTTTTGAAAACCTAAAAGAAAAAAAGCTAAAAATAGAATATAAAAATAGAATATAATTTCTTTTATTTCATAAAAATAAATGCTAAACATATAACTGGCCTTGTGTAGATGTTCCCACTGTTCCTCTGGGTCCCATCACAGACATAAATCCTGCCAGTTCCTGCATCACCCCCAAAAAATGGGCAAAATGCTGCAAATTCTCCTTCTCCAAGTGATGCTGGCAGCATTAGGAATAAATGTTGTTCCTGGATAACAAACCCTGGCTTCTCTGTGCCACTTCCAGGCTTCACACTGGCACCAAGGGCTGCCGAACATCAAGTCCCCAAAATACTCCACAGCTCCTACTCCCGAACCAAATCCTCTCCTTTTTCACTCCGCTGCTGTGTCAGGAGCAGCAGAGCAGCCAGGAGGAGGGAGAACTTCCCTGCATTTATTTCCCTCCCAGCTTTCCTGGCAAGGGCTGCACATGGTTTCTCTTTGAGCAGTTTTGCTTTGCTCTCAGCTGGCTTTGGAGTTCAGAGAGACGGCGGCTTTGGGGAGAGGAGTTTTGTTGCAGTGTGTGTAAAGCAAGAAGGTGTTTGTGTAGCACTTGCCTGGCACTAGAGAGGCTGGATTTATTATTTATATGTGTGTTGTAATACAGACAGACAGAGAATGGGTTTGTTAGAGCTTCTGTTGTTCATAGGGAGGTAATTCCTGCAGCATTCCAAGTGCTGCTGCCCTCAGTGAGGTGCAAGCAGCTTTAATGAGATTTTGGATTGCGTTGATGTGGTCAGGGATCCTGGGAGCATCCTCAGCTTCCTGTCAGAAACATTTAACAGGTACCCACCGTGTCCCCAAATGCTGCTCTGGGTGCTTGTGCATGGAGAGCTGGAGAAATCCCACATTTTTGGCAGGAAAACCCCAAAGCAAAGCTTCACCTGTGCTGGTTTTGTCATCCCTGGAGCAGCAGCAAGTCCAGGGTGCAGAGGGAAGGGCCTTGAACAAGAGGATCCATGCCTGGAACCAACCCAGACCTCTCCTTCTGCTCTTCCTCCATCCCCAGAGAGATTTTAGAGAGGGAAAAACCTCATCTCTGATTTTTAATCATTGCATTGCAGGGGCAGCACTGGAGAAGCAGCAGGTTCCAGCAGCAAAAGGTGCAAGTTGTTCTTTTCTTCCTTAATCCAGGAAATCCAGGGCTTTGTAGTTTATTCATTTATTATTAACATTTAGGAATGGTGCTCATGTCCTCCAAAATGCTCAGTTCTGGATTGATGGTTTTGCATTCACGTCTGAAGCAAAAATTATATCTGAAATTCAAATGTTAACTTTATTACAGCGTCCTTAGTTCTCTGCTGAGGTTTTCACTTGGGTTCTGGAATCTATTTCTAAAATGTTTGTGCCATTATAAATTCAGGGAGAAAACCCTGACGTGTGAGTCCCATGTCAGCAGCAATTTGGGCACTTTTGTCAGGAATAAACCCCCCTGATTTAATGGTTTTTAGGCATTGCATGTTATGTGCTCAGTACACTCTGCCACTGCAGAGGTGAAGGTGCTCACAATTATAGTGAGAGTAGGAAAATGCCCTTTGATTCTTGCTTTAAGTGTTTGAAGAATTAGAAAAGCAGAGTTGGCATTCTTAAGGCTGCAATCCCCTACATTTAAAAGTGGAGTTCATTTTCTGCTCCTTGCAGTGTGTCCCACACTTCCCCCACACCCGTTCTGTGCTGTTCACACTATCAGATTTCATTTGTAGGGTTTTTTTTCTTTTTAAAGATGCAAATTTTGCATTAACAGAAGGAAAAAAAAAATCCTTCCAGCTGATTGAATTGAAATGCATGGTGGTGATTTCATCTTGACTCCATGCTGGGGATGAAGCTCCTGAGGACAGGGGTGGGACAGAGCTGGGAGGGAATCTCCCATCAGCCCTTCCCAAATCACCATTTATTCCCCTGTTTTCCCTGGGATTCAGCCTTCAGCTGTGCCAGGAGAGCCAGCAGCAGCACCAAGCTTTGCCTGCGGCCACAGATGAATTCAGCCAAGCCCTTTGTGTCTGGCTTTCCTGAATTCCAGGGGTTTCATTCTGTTCCCTCTGCACCGTACAACTAAACTGGCCTCGGTGTCAACAGCAGCCCCACTGCTGCTGGCTCCCTTCTGTAATCACCCATCTCTGGTGGAGTGGAGAGGAAATCCTAAAGAGCAGCAGCTTGTGGGGCTGCCTGCTGTGAGCAGAGAGGGTGGGATGGCTCTTTAGGGCAGCATTCCTGGGCTGGGCCAGAGCTGGGATCTTCATCATCATCTGTCACGGACACACTTTATGAAAAATCCTTTCCTTAGGATCTTTTCTCCTGAGAAGCTGAGAGGCCTCAGGAACAAAATGTAACCAATGGTTATCTGCTGCTGTGGAGTGCAACAGGTGCATCTGTGATTGGTCTCATGTGGTTGTTTCTAATTAATGGCCAATCACAGTCCAGCTGGCTCGGACTCTCTGGTCAGCCACAAGATTTTATTATCATTCCATTCCTTTCTATTCCTTGCTAACTTCTGATGAAATCCTTTTCTTCTATTCTTTTAGTATTGTTTTAATATATCATTTTCTTTTAATATAATATATATCATAAAATAATAAATCAGCCTTCTGAAACATGGAGTCAGATTCCCATCCCTTCCCTCGTCCTGGGACTCCTGTGAACACCACCACATTCATCACCATCATCACCAGAACCATCACCACCATCATCGCCACCATCATCACCATCGCCACCACCATCACCACCATCACCAGCCATGAGGAGCCTCCTTAGCCCCAAACTTCTCCTCCTCCTCAAGGTTTCCACCTCCTAAGCAGAGCCCAGGAGCTCAGAATGAAGCAGCTCTTTGGTTTCAGCACAAATTTATCCATTTTCTGCAGCCTGCTCATTAAACTTTAACTGCTGCAGTCTTTTCCAGAAGGGCTTGGAGCAGGATTTTCCCTCTGCTGGGATAAGTGACTGCTCTCTGGAGATGTGGGCTGTTGAAGGGTGATGTTGCACAGGTTCTAAAGCTGGCAAACACCATTATATTTATTGAATTAACCTCTGAACTTGCTTGAGTATAGCTCAAAACACCCAACACAGAGCAGACAGCTTTTTTTTGCTTTATAGCCACAGTTTGGGTACAATTTACTTCATTTGTCATCTTCTGTAATTATTTTTCTAAAGCTGCATCTACTGCAGGGACAATATGTGAATTTGAATAAGCTGTGAAAAGCTGCTAACAATTTAGAAGTGTGGAGGTAGTTACTTAC
The DNA here is from genome assembly GCF_901933205.1 of Camarhynchus parvulus. Taxonomy (NCBI): domain Eukaryota; kingdom Metazoa; phylum Chordata; class Aves; order Passeriformes; family Thraupidae; genus Camarhynchus; species Camarhynchus parvulus. Next base: position 1,770,962 of record NC_044579.1, on the reverse strand, counting down.
ACTCATTCATTCATTTTTAAAGGAGTTTCTTTATCCTCTTGATTTTCTATTTACCCTTTATTATTGATAACGCTGTGGCTTGTCCCCACACACTGCAGGGGCTGTGAGTTAGGTGTTATTGGGGGGGCAGTTCCTTTCTATTGACCTGAATTAGCTGAAATGGTGTCAGATCAGCAGGCAGGAACTGGAGCTGCCCACCTGAGATGAGGAACAAACCTCTGCAGGGAGCTGTGAGCAAATGGAGAGTCTGGCAATAAAGAGCTTTAATGGTGGAGTCACCACCCCTGGAGGGCTCCAAAAAGGGGAGGTGGCACTTGAGGATGTGGTGACCGTGGTGCTGGTGAGCTGGAATCAATGGCCTTAAAGATCTTCCCCAAATTTAAGGATTCTCTGATGAATTTGACCCATCCTGGTCATTTCCTGGAGTGTTATTGGATCATTTCCTGCTCATCTTCCAACCTTTTAAACTCTGAGAGGGGTCCCAAGTGCCCTGGTGTGAGGGAGGCTCCACATGTGACAGGGAGATGGTCTTAAACTGGAAAAGGAAAGGTTGAATTAGGAAAAAATCCCTCCCTGAGGGGCTGGCACAGCCCTGGAGGTGTCCCAGGCCAGCCTGGGCAGGGCTGGGAGCAGCCTGGGACAGTGGCAGGGTCCCTGTCCCTGGAATGGTGTGGGATTTGAGGTCCTTGCCCCCCAGAGCACTTTGTGACTCCAGGATTCTTCCGGCAGAGCTGCAGGAGCCCAGGTTTTGGGCAAACCGTTGGGTTTCATCCTCCTTTTCCCCCTGGCTGGGGAGGTCTGTCCCCAGCCCAGTTTTCCCTTCCTGCTGTTCCTGAGCTGTCCGTGCCCTGCTGCTGAGCCAGGCTGTTCCTGCTCGGAGCTCCTGGCCCTGCCTCTCTCTGCTCTCCCAGCTTCTGACCTTCACAACTGCACCAGATGCCTTCTCTCCTGTTACTCATAAATCACTTCCTATTCTTTTATCAGGGTTTTTTTTTTTCCCCTCATCTCTTTTTTTGCCAAGTGCAGGGCTTTGTTTTCCAGCTGTCAGCACTTATTTAAAGGGTACCAGTGTCAGTCCCCCTGAAATGCTGCCAGCTGGGCACAGAACTTCCTTATCACCTGCTAATCTCTTCCTGAAGTGTCTCTCGGCACAGATTTATCGAGATCTCTCATCTCAGGTTCTTTATTTAGGAGAAACTCGACAGTTCTTGTGTCACTGTGGCCTACAGGAGTTTTGGTTTGTATTTGGATTTTGCAGTTCTTGTTCTTCATGAAGGAGTGATCTCTCCTTCTCTCATTTCTCCTTGAAACAGGATAAAAAAGCATTTATCCAGAGGGATGTTCCATGCAGGAATCTGCACTCTGAGCAGATCACAGCTGGGTGACTCTCTCTGCCCAGCTCTCCTGTTTCCCCCTGAATTCCATGAAGGAATTGTGTGATTTGTTCTTTTCCCTCAGTAAAGAACATTTCCTCAATCTCACAGGACTGAGCTGCACCCCTCCTCAGTCAGGTGCTTTGGGCAAATTCACTGTTCTGTTCCTCCACATCCCCTCCCAAACCCTTGTGGCTGCACTGAGAGGAAAAAAGAAAGGAATTCTGTCAATACCATTCACTAAATCTGATTTTCCTTCCCGTCCCTTTCACCTCACGCTGTGTATTGGCAATGTGGAACATGCAATGCAATTAAGGCACAACACAGTTCATTAAAAGCCACAACAAAGCTCTGGATTTTGGGATTGACTCACAGGAACACCTTGGAGCAATCCCAAGTTCCAGCCCAGCCCGCAGCGCCCTTTGGAGATGTTCTCGGACAGCAGCACACCGAGTGGGGATGATGAAATCTTTCATGGCACAAATGTGCTGGTGGCTAAATACAGAATTAGGAGGGATCTTCCTAAAAGCCTCTGCCTGGAAAATGAGGGGATATTTGGATTTAGTGGCAAAAGAAACAAAGCTGGGAAAAGCCCTTCATGGACTGCTGATGGGTGAGGAGCAGCAGAGGTGGCACTGGGCGATTATTAACAGGGAATTTAAATTCAGCCCATCCAAGGGCAGTCCTTTTTTTGGGGGTAATGTCAGTGCCATGGGAATGTGGTGGGAAGGAGCAGGGCTGTCCCTGAGGAGGAGAATTGGTGTTAAATCAGGTTTGTCTTGCATCTGTGTGGGAAAACCGCGCAGGCAGGGAGCATTTTTGGACAGAAGTGTGGCCATGGGGCTTCCCTTGTGTTTTATCAGGTCACATTCCTGATTTTCCATGTCTCTTCTCCTCCCAGACCACCTGCATTTTAACAATTCTTGGGTTTTTAATAATTTTCCACTCATTCTTCCAATTTTCTACCAACATTCCTCTGTTTGATGTGTTCAGGCTCTGCTGCCCAAGGTCCCCTCCTGCCTCTGGGTGTTTGGTGGATGTTGATGGGAGTGGGATGTGAAAATCTGCCCCAGGCTGGGTTCTGGACCAGGAATTTCATGTCCTAAATGTTGTCCCAGTTTTTATCCTGGCAGCTTCCAGGCAAAGCCTGTGGTTTGCCCATCAGGACACGATAATTCCATTTTCCAATGCAGAATTCACAAACATCCTGTCCACTCGTGTGGGACACTGCTTCCAAAAATGCCTCCTAAAATAAACCTGAAAGGGACACATCAAAGAGGGACCTTGGCAAAATTTCCCCCAAAATAAACCTACAAACAAAGCCCTGGCTGGGATGTTGGAATTTTTAATATTTTGTATTTTTTCCTTGTGAAAAGATCTGTGAACTTCAAGGTTTGTTATCTATTTATAAAGCATTTTCTCTCTCAGTGGTTCCAGTGCAGTGGATTTTAATTTGATTTATGAGTTATGGTTAAGGTAGGCTGGCTTTTCCTTCAGTTCTATGTCTGTGTACAGGCAGTGGTGAAAAATTAATTAAATTATGCTGCCCATACTGATTACACTGATCCCACCAGGAATGGGATGCTCCAAGAACTTTATTTAGAAATTATATATAAATTATCTACACAAATTACATCCGCAGCACACCATGTTCTGTACAGGAAAATGAGAATTTTTTTCCTCTGTTTATTGAGGTTTAGGAATCTGTCAGATATCCTGTTCTGTTCACACCATTGCTCTGGAGCTTCCTTCCATTTTCCTTCACTTCCAAGGAATTTTTGAATCATGGCCACTCCATTTTTTCCCAGGAAACCTCCATGCAAACCGATTTAAATGCTTCATGTCCTTGGTTTTGTCTTTCTGTGACCGGATGGAGCTTCTTTAATCCTGCAGAACGAGGCCAGCCAGCAATAAAACTCCAAGTTTTACCCTGCCACATCCATCGGTGCCACCAAGACTTCAGGCAGGCCAAAACATTCTATTTTTAAACCCCAAATAATGCTTTGAAGTATTTCTTGCAGCCAGAAAAGGCACTGGGATCAGCACAAACTGTATTTTATTTATGCCTGAGGTACAAAATAGAGGTTTTTGCTCAGAGATTGTGCCTTGCAGAGATTTAGGCCTGCAAATGGGAATATTTTGATTTTTTTTTTCCTGCTTAGCCATTCCTTGGCTAAAGGATTTTTTAGTTTCTTCATTGGTTTTTTGCAAAGGAATAATTGGTGCCACAAAGCTCCCACCAGGGTGAATTGTTCTGGGTATTAATGCAGATTTCAACTGGTCAGGTTTCCAGCTGTCAGCACATTTGATAGATTTATATTTCTTTAATTTATACACACAATATACATTATATATTATGTGTATTACACACATATTATATCATTTAGAATAGATAATATAGAATATATTATATATCTACACTATATATTTAATATCTTATATAATACATTATATCTTTATTATATATTTCTATATTAAATATTATATATTTTAATGCATATTTTAAATATTTTATATTTAAATATATTTAAATATATTTAAATATTTTAACTATTTAATATTTAATATCTTTTAAATATGCATATTTTAATACATATTTTAATAACTATTTATTTTAATAAATATTCTACATATATATTTTATAGATTCCATTGATGGAAACTGGGGGAAAACCTCTCTACTTCCCTCTCCCAGTGCCCCACAAAGCAGAAACTTCAGGAATTGCATCCCCTGGTTTTCCCCCTGTTTCCACCTGCTTCCAGAAGGTTCCAAAAAAAAGGAATGGAAATATTGAGGGAAAGCTTTTGCTTCCCTCCTTTCTGGCTCCATCACTCAGTGTTTGATTAAAAACTCCAAACCTGGTGGGGTTTTTTGTGCTAAACACCTCAAGTTGGAAAGAGTCAAACGTGAAAAGTGGAATTATCCTGAATTCCCCGTGGGATTTATCCCAAATTCCCTATGGGATTTATCCCAAATTACCTGTGGGATGTATCCCAAATTACCTGTGGGATGTATCCCAATATCCCTGTGGGATTTATTGGAATTTCCCTGTGGGATTTATCCCCAATTCCTGGAGGGATTTATCCCCAGTTCCTGGAGGGATTCATCCCAAATTCCCAGTAGGATTCATCCCAAATTCCCTGTGAGATTTATCCCAATATCCCTGTGGGATTTATCCTCAATTCCCAGTGGGATTTATCCCCAATATCTTTGTATGATCAATCCCCAATTCCCAGTGGGATTTATCCATAATTCCCAGTGGATTTATCCACAATTCCCAGTGGGATTGATCCCAATATCCCAGTGGGATTGATCCCAAATTCCCTGTGGGATTGATCCAAAATTCCTGGTGGGATTTATCATCAATTCCCAGTAGGATTTATCCCCAGTTCCCCGTGGGATTGATCCTCAATTCCCTCTGGGATTTATCCCCAGTTCCCAGTGGGATTGATCCCCAGTTCCCTGTGGGATTTCCAGCTCGTAGCATGTTCTGTGTGAATACTCAGACAAATTGCATGGAAATGATTTTATTTATTAGATGCCTTTCAAGGCTAAATGCCTGCTAGTCCTCGTAGAAAGGAACGAGCTGCAGGTTACTTTGGCAATTTTTGGTAAGAGAAAAACAGATTTTTCTCATAATTGATTTCACTGTGAAAAACCACAACGCTAAATCACCAAGAGTTGTTGTTTGAGTGGGTTCCTAGCTCGGTTTCTAAGAGGAAATCTGATTATTTCTTGGCCACCTACCTATGAAAACATTTTAACAGCTTTTTTGCTTGACCCTGTAGTTATGTATTTTATTTTAAATAATTCCTGTAAGCACTGAGAAAAGCCAAAGAGAAAACCACGAGGATCAGCAGGAAAAAGCATTTTCTCTCAAGCACACCCTCCTGGTGCATATAAAGTACAATTTAAAAAGATTTTAAGGAGTTTTATTCCACCCCAGTCATACTCCCGAAGTGTGCAGTGCTCAGAGTTTGGTTTTTAGGCCCAGCTGAGCTTCACTGTTTTATTTATTCTCTGTTTATTTGATATATTAAAGAACCACAGAACCATTTAGGTTGGAAAAGACCTTTCAGGTCATCAAGCCCAATAAGATTTAGCAGACCATAAAGCCCCAAAATCTCCAAAATACACTTTAATATTCAAAATTCATGGTGCAAAAATAACACAGTGAGAACCAGAGGTTGGGTAACAGTGTTTGGGCTCTGCTGGAAAGTTGAGGCCTTAAATTCCAAGTTTTTAAGGACTTTTAAGGAGAATAAAAGGAGCTTCTGTAAGAAAGGATGGAAATGACTGGGATTGGGGGAGGAATGGGAGTGGGAGAACTGTGCAGAGAGGCCAAGGGCAAAAGCACAGCAATGAGGAGTAAAAATAGCAGGATAAAGATCATTCTGGTACCAAAAAATAGCCTGCAGCTCCTCGTGTGCATGTGAAAGGGGAATGGTGACCAAAATAACCTCCATGGAAAAGAACTCCTGGATGGTTCCCCAGCAGCTCTCCAGAAAATCTGTGTACAGATAGGAGTGAGGAAACATCTCTTGTGAAACTGCTTTTTATCCATAAAACCCAGAGAAACTCGATTTTTATTTCTTAATTTCATTGCCGGAGTTAAACATTTCATTTTTCAGGTAGTTTCATCTGCAGGTCTTTAAAAGTATAATATGCCCTAATTGTACCCAATGAAAACATTCATTGCATAATTTTGTGTTTGGATCCATTCACCCTCTGATTTCCACCTGATTTCCAGGCAGCAGAGTTTATTGCAGAGCTTTAGAAAACCAGATTAGAATATTATTTTAAGTGTCAGGAAGCATCGAGCATTTTATCATGATTTCCTGCAGTCGTTGCTCTTGCAAATTTGATTTCCCACTTCACAAAAATCCACTTTATGAAAATACTGCAGCCACGTGTTGGGGGGAAAGGGAGTTTATGGGCTCCAAAATTGGGATAAGGAGTTCAGAAATAGCCCTGATTCAATTTTCCTGGGCTTTTTGCAAGTGTGGTTTGTTCTGGTGGAGCCTCTTAGGTGGGAAATGAAATTAAATGTTTCCTTTAAAGCAGGATTTTCACCTCCCAGAGCAGCACGTTCATTTGCTCCCGGGATATTTTTGGGTTGGTACAGGAGGATCAGCAGCTCCTTAAGGTGAGGCTCACTCTCAGTGTTTATTTTGCAGGGGATTTTCTGCTCCCTAGAACCCTAAAACAGCCAAGATGCAATCCCAAAGCCAAGCAAGGCAAAATATAATCTGGTTTTGAGCTGCTGAGCTGGCACAAACTCCTGGGCAGGGATCAGCTCCAGGCTTTTCCTGGGGCTTTGCAGCTGGAAAAGCCACCTGGAACCTTCCTGAGCCCAGCCTGGTGCTCCTGTCAGCCCTCATCCCAAGGCAAGGGGCTTCTCCCCAAAAAAAGGATTTGTGCAGGGATTTCATTCCTGTCAGGCACCAGGACTTGCCAGCAGAAACCTCCCAGGTGCTGGAGCAGCAGCTGGAACATCTCAAGCCACGATTTTCCTTCTCCTTGGGAAAATCAGAGTGGTTTTTATGGAGCTGGAGGTCGGTGTAAGGGTTTGGACTCTCCAGAAGGGCCATGGATGAGGCTTGGGAGGTTTTCATGTTTAGCACCTTTCTTTTCTTTTGGCCTCTTAGCAAAGCTCATCCTTAAAGGTGTCTCCCAAAATTCCCTTTCCTTGCTCTCCCAAAATTCCCTTCCCTTTAGTTTTCCTTTAAACTCCCAAAATTCCCTTTAATTTTCCTTAAATCTCCCAAAATTCCCTTTCCTTTAAGAAGCTCCTTGGTGCTCAGCCTTCCCTTTTGTCCCTTTTCCTTGCCCCAGACTCTCTCCCTCAGAAATGCCATTATTTGGCTGTGCCATCGTGTCGGCTCCAAAATAAGTTTCTCACTCTTCTACACACCAGGTTTTTCCCCCCCTCAACATTTCCTGCTGTTATTTTATTTGTCTCAATTTAGATGAGTTCCCAGCACACCCACAAGATTCCCAAATCCTGTTTTTACCCTTTTTTTTGCTCAATGTTGGCAGCATTTCTTTGAACCTCAACGATTCTCTCAGATGTTGTTTTCTCATTCCCTGTTTGTGTCCCGCCGTCGGTCGTCAGGAAACAAACCCACTTTTTTTGGGGTGGAAAGTTGAAATTCCACGTTTTCCTGCCCAAAATTATTCTCTCACATTTTTTTGTCCCGATCTGTCGAGACACTTCAAGCTGTTGAGATGATTTTTTTTCCCATTCTGCTCTTCTCTGGTTTCACCACAGTTCATCCCTTCAGTGTTTGCTTGCTCCAAGTGTTGCTGGGAATAAATCTGGATTTCTTATTTAAATTTATTTATTCCAGCAGCTGGGATCAGGCAGTGCCTGCAGGGAAGGGGTTGTGGAGGTGGATTTAAAAGCAGCTGCAGCTGGAGGTGATGTGCTGGGAGGCTTAGGCATGGTTTAGTGATCAGGTGTGGTAAACAGAGCTCGGGCAGAGATAACACCTGGGATATATCGTTCTGAGAGTAATCCTGCAGTTCTGGGGGATAGAAGGATGAGAGGAGAGGAGATTTAGAGTGATGCTCCCAGTGCTTCATCTGGAGATGTTCCCAGAGCTGCCTGGCTGCGGTTGGAGTCCAGGAGTTTAGAGATTGGGAAGTCATCAGCTGGGAGGGGGGCTCAGCCGTGATCCTTGCCTTGGACAACTGTCCAAGGAAATAATATGGAAAAAGTGTCTGGAAAATGATGGAAAACCTGTGGAGTAGGAACAGTTCTGTGGAGATGATCCAGGTGGAATAATGAGCTGCAGGGTGAAGAATCCCCACAGAGTTTCTCCATCCTGAGGGGTGAAGTGAGGGAGCAGCAGCGTGTGAGGCACCACAGAGCCCAGGGACTTTGGGAAGAAATATTAATGATTTTGGGAGATGATAAACCAATGCCTGAGTGACAGCAAAACATAGGGAAAAACTCTCTGAAAAATGATGGAAAATCTGGTGGAGTGGGATTATTTCTGTGGAAATGATCCCGGTGGAATAATGGGCAGCAGGGGGAAGAATCCCCACAGAGTTTCTCCCTCCTGAGGGATGAAGTGAGGGAGCAGCACCAAAGAGCCCAGAGACTTTGGGGAGAAATATTGATGATTTTGGGAGATAATAAATCAGTGCCTGAGTGACAGCAAAACATTGATTTGCCAGCAGCTGTTTTGCTGGGAAATAAACTTGATCTCCCCAGCTTCCACCTCCGAGGCTGTCAGAAACCTGGCTCAGGACTTGTTCACCACCACGGCACGAAAACCCAACCAGCCCCTGGGATATCTCGGGTTTTCTCTGAATTTCAGATTTGTTTTTCCCTCTGAAACCTTGGCTCAGGTTTGCTTAAATTTCTGTTTAAACTCCTGGAAGTGAGAGGTTGAATATTTTTGGGAATGTTGCCAAAATATTAAGCTGTGCTGCGTGAGTTGCTTCGCTCCACGCTCCCGATAAAAGGTATTTGCTTTTTGTTGTCTCAAGGCTTGCCATGAAATCTGAAAACTCCAGGCTGTGTCACTTTAATATACAAACACTCCAAGCAATACAAAAGCCTTAAAATCAAAGCTGTGCTGTTATCTCTTCAGAGCAGGAGCTTTTTCAAGGAGCTTCTAATGCAGGAGCAGAATCACTTCCAGTTGCTGCTTTGAAGTTTTTTATAGTGTGCTATCATGGACCTTTAATCCCTGCTGGGGCTGCTCTTAAAAATAGGAGGAAATTGCAAAGTGAAGCAGTAAAGGGAAAGAAACATCTTGGACATTTAATCAGCCTCCCTTGGGAGAGGGGCTGGTGCTGTCCCCGTGAGAGGAAACCTGGTCAGGGCTGTCACTTGGAATGGCCCTGTCTGGGTGCAGCCTGGCCAGGAATAAAGATACAAAAAAAGGTGTAATAAAAGATATAAAATCTGCTCAGTTATGGCTACAACACTGATGTCACCCAGAGGGTCAGTGCTGGAGGTCCCAGCTCGTGGCAGGCACTGTTTATTCCCCTTTTCCTCCTCAGCTGCATAATTCCCTGCTCAGCCCCCCATTCTCCATCCATTCAGAGATGAAAATAGCTGGGAACCTCCTTGACCTTCTGCCTTGATAATAAGTGCAATTAACAACCCTAACGAGCTAGAGAAACACAATGACCATGTACCATCTTATTTAATTAAACTGCGTTTCAGGAAAATTTCCTTTCAATGGCCACTTAGATGACCATTTAAAGGAAAAGATTTCCAATCTTTTGGAGAGATTTCCCTGGCGTTGAATCACTGGGGTTGGAAAAGATTTCCAAGACCATCGAGTCCAGCCTGGGCCTGATCCCACTGAGCGCCACCTCCAGGGGTTCTTTGAGCACAGTTGGTTTCATCTTTCCTTTTTCTCACTTCCATTTCACTTGATGCCTCAGGTTTTAGTTTGTATATTTTTCAGCTTCTGTTCTGCTTTAGTGGGTGGGTCTGAGCTTCATATTATGGGATGGTGAGCTCTGTGCACAGAGCAGGGAGACAAAACAATTCCTGCTCCAGCTGGGCACCAAGGACAAATGATCCAAAGCTCAGCCCAAGAGCACAAACACCGTGGGCTGGAGAGAGAAAAACAAGCAGGGTGGGACTGCAGGGGCTAAAGCTGGAATGGGACAATGAACTGCAAGGTGCAAATGGAGCAGAACTGATCCCAGGGAGAGACCCCCGGGCGCGCTCGTGCATTTTGGGGCCATTTTGGTTCATCTTGGGTGCAGCCCTGGCTGGGCTCTGGTGCTGCCCAAGGTGGATCCATGGAGGAGATCCTTTGGATAAATCCCTGCTTTATTCTGGGACTCTGCCCAGCCTCTGCCCTGGGGCAGCCTGCACAAGGCATCACACTCTCTGTTCTCCCTTCCATCAGTATTTGTCTTCCTCTTTTTCTCCTACATCTGCCTCCTCCCTCCTTGTTTTCCCATCTTTTGGAATGAGCTGCTCAAGAACTTGAGGAATATGAACAAAACCACCTCCAGACCATTCCCTGCTCCCCACCTGCCTTCGGGCTCAATAACCAGAGATGTTCTGATCCCAAAAATCCTTTTTTTTATTCTTTCACATGTACATTTGTAGAGGGAAGCAGGAATAACATCCAGGCCCTGGTGTTTGTCCTTACTGGGGCCTGATTTATGTCCCTCCTGCTCTCAGGGGTGCAGCTCTCAGAGTTTGTGTAGTGAAATGCCTCCAGAAAAGGAGCAGGCTTTGGAAACTATTTGTGGGTTGGAATTGGCTGCTGTTCTATTTAATGAAGTCCCTGTCTTTGAGCCATTTAATTAAGTGCTTTATATAATTACTCTGTGACATCAATTCTGTCCACTCTGGAAGGTTTGTCTGTTCCTCCTGAAGGAGGTGTTTTATTTAATGGGAGTTTCTGGGTCCTGCAGATCAGGAGAAGAAACTGCAGCTGAGTTCCAGGGCAGTCACTCTGTAGCAGGGTGGAATCCTGAGATCCATCCTTTTTTTCCTTGGTCGCTGATGTCCCTGAAATTTCTCTGATTCCTCCTGGTTTTAGGAAAAGGAGCTGTGGCACCACAACCAAAGCACCTCTTCCCTCAGAGCCTTCACATCCCCACCTCTCTCAGCTCATCAGAGGGAAAGTTTCCTTCCCTGGAAAAAAAAATAAACCTTTCCTTACTTTTTTTATTGGGTTCCCCCATTTTTATTGTAATTTCCCCCTTTTTTATTGTTTTCTTAAACCCTCAGATACTCTCTTTTTTCTACCTTTTTTTACTACCTTTTTTCATTGTGATTCCCCCCTTTTTTTTATTGTTTTCTTAAACCCTCAGATACTCTCTGGGTTCTCAGATCCCAGGTATAGCAAGCAGGGTTTTCCATGGACAATTCCCCAATCGATCATTATTACCCCACTGTTTATACACCTCGGGATTCCAGGAGCCTTTTGAGCACCGAGTGGTGCCACAATCTCGTGTTTCAGCTGCTTATCACCCACATGATCCCCAAAATCTCTTTTCCTGGCAGCCTGCTGTTCCAGGAGAGGACACAAAAGTTTGCTTTATTCGGGATTAGTTTTACCAAACCAGGAATGTGGCTTGTGCGAGTGTTTCCCTGGCTGGGAAATGGGAAATAATTGGGATTTCATGGGTCACACCTGTGTCCCTGCAGTGTCCCCCTGTCCCTGCTGGGCACAGGGAGAACAGAATTTATCATTTTTCCATCCCAGACCTTGCTGGCTTCCTTGCCCCTGGTTCCAGCTTTCCTGGCTGCCTCCAGCTCAATATTTGGGTCACTACAGTGGATTTTTCAAACCCAAAGGGAGGGCAGGACCTCAGAAAATAACCATAATTACATCGAACCAGGGCTCATTGAATCTGCAGAAATTTTAATTCCTGAAGGAAAAGGGGATTGCACCTTTTCCCCGTTAACCCTTTGTGTGCAGGGTTTGTCCCAGGGGTGGAAGGGACAGAGCTGAGCCCCGTGGTGTCTCCATTCCTGGATTTCTCTGGAAGAGCTGCTGGGATGAGCCCTGAGGCTCCCCAGTTCCTCTTCCTCAGCCCAAAAGGTTTGATCTCATCTCCTCACAGCTCTGGGTGGAACACCAGGCTGATCAGTCATGGGATTTCTTAATAGAGAACTTTCTAAGGTCAGACTTAAACAGAAGCTTAGGGATTCTTCCCAACATTGGGAATTTATCTGGTGTAGGAAAAGCCTTAGCAGGGCCCCAAGGGACAACATCTCCTGCTCCAGGAGCTCTCCTGCTTCCCTCAGGGGATTTCTGGCTGGGGAAGGCAAAGTGAGAATATTTTATACATTGACATTCTGCTGTTATTTGAAAATTTCCGTGTGTTTGCTGCTTGCTGAGAGCTTTGGGGTTGTGCTGGATGGAATCACAGAAATATTCCACTTAGAGGTGCTGGGAAGGGTGGGAGACACGTTTGGGACCAGCTGGTGAACACTGCTGACATTCTAGGCAGCTGAAAACTGATTTTTATTTTTTTTTTTGGCTCCTGTGTAACTCACCCAGACTGAATCTTCCCAGTTCTTGGTTTCTGCTTGGCACAAAGTGAAGTCTCTAAATCAGGAGAAACCATTTAGAGGCTAAAATAAAATATTCCACTGCTCTCCCTGAGTGCTGGGAGGGAGAGAACAATGGCACAGAAAGATGAATGCTTCTTGCTCTTTAATTGAGTCTAATAGGCTAGAAATACATTTTTTTTCCCTCAACTACAGGAGCAGAATGAAAGGCTTCTGGTAAAACTGGTTTTTCACTCTAAAAAACCTCCTGCTCTTTGGAAAAGCTTCTGCACAGAGGCACCTGTGGAAATCCCCTGGAGTAGCTTTAAGGCATTTTAATTCCTAATAAAAGCTTTCAGTTGAGGGGCTGCGCTGATGCAGGGCTGCAGAGTTGGAAATGTCATTTCAAGTTGAGTCATTTTGCAAACCTCCTTTTTCTTTTTTCCTTCAGTGTTAACTTGATGAGCTCAGTGAAATCCAAAATGCAGCATTTTGCTGTATCAAAAGAGGCTTGGAAAATGAGCAGTTCAGCACCTGTGCAAATGCAGAGGGTTTATGGCACTCTGACCATTCTTTTTAGGGTTATTGCTCTCTCTCTTCTGCCTGTTTATGCCAATATTAAAAATGATCCCTTTTGCTTAGATTTGATTACAGGGATATAAGAAAATGTTTCAGTTAATCCTGCTTGGGTGAAATATTCCTGGCTGGCCTTCAAATGCAATCCCTGCTCACAAAATTTAGGAAATAAATTGTAATTTGGGTTTTTCTGCATTGTTACCTGGTAATGGCCAAGTCTTTTCAGGCATTTTAAAACCTTTTTTTTTTTTTTTGCAAACCTTCATTTCATATTCAGCTCATCTCTGCTAATAGTTCCACCCAATTAGCATCAAAATCAGGTGAGATCTTGACATCCCTATTTTATTTTTTTAGCACTTCAATCCCACCTGCTTTGCTTTGTGCCATTAAACTAAACTGAACGGTGCCCTTTGGTAAATTCAAATTTTAGCCAGACATTGATGTCCTTTCCTCGTGGGTGTTTGTCAGAATTTCTGTGCTTGAGCATCTCCCATTTTTGGGGTTCCATCCCCTCAAAGCAGCTCCAGCTCCCTGCTTGGCAGAGCTGACAGAAACTGTACCAAACACCTGCTCTGGGCCTCATTTCCCCACCAATCCTCATTTTTCTCCTAAAAGAAGCAATGATTGACTTTCTAATTAACATTCAGGCTTTGTGCATGTGCAATTTAGATGCTGGTGCTTTTCTTTTTGCTGCAGGAATAATTCCTTTACTCTCGTTATTCCTGGTATTTTTAATTTTGGGGAGGTGTGTGTGTGGTTGTCAGAGGAAATACTCAGGGTGGGATAAGCCAGCCCCGATGGGATTTGATATTTCCATATCAAATGTGGGAAATTTGGTGACTCCACAGCCTCTCAGGGCACCTTGTTTGACCAGGAAAAAAAGAAGGTTTAATTTAAGTTTTGATGGAATTTCCTGCATTTCAGAAGTCTGTGCCCATTCAGGATAAACAGAAATTGTTGGCTTGGTGTGTTCCCTTGGAAAATTGTCCTGTGACTTCTCCAATCCTTGTTGAAATAATTGATAAATAATTGATAAATCCAGAGGAATTGCACTCATTTGCTGGGGGGACACCTGCAAATAACTTGGAATTAATAAATCCAAGCACAATTCTTAATATTTAATAAATCCAAGCACAATTCTAAATAGTTAATAAATCCAAGCACAATTCTAATATTGCACAGGGTGGTCTAAAGGAAAACTTAGGGAAAATTAAGGAAAATTAGGAAAACTAGAATTTAGGAAAATTAAACACAAATTCCTGAATTTGAGATAAAATAATCCGTGTGCAATGTGCCTTCTGGCCTTCCTGGGGAAAAAACCAGCTCTTCAGATGTAATGTTCATTAATAATTAATTAATTACCCTGTGCTTGTGGGGGCAGTTCCTTTGGTTTTCCAGAGGAAATTCCCTGGTGCCACAGGGGATCAGCGAGCAGGAACGTGGGACACGACCCCAGGGATGTTTTGAGATTGCAATTTAATCTCTGATTGAATCTCTGGTTGGCTTTGGAAAATGAAATAGAACAAAAACCCCAGAGCAGAGGGGACTCCTGGTCACTCCCAGCCCTGGGATGAGCAGCATTCCCAAGGCTTTGCCTCCTGGAGAGGCATTTCCACTGAGCTGCATCTGTAGCACAATTCGTTCAAATTTGTTTGGGTGTTTCAATGCCAGAAAGGGTATTAAAATAAAACATTAATAAAGGAATAAAACAACTTAATTATCATTTATTTTTCTTTTTTTTTTTTATCTTTTTTTTGTTCAAAAACTGGAGCACGGAGCCCTTGCTGCTGTGTCAGGGAGGGAAACTGAAAAAACCCCAAATTAAAGCTGTGCCAGAAAAGGGGAATTTCCATTCCCTGTGCCAGGGGATGCTCCAGGGAGGGCTGGGGGGGCTGGGAATGAGGATTGAGCCTGGGCTGGTCCCTGCAGCTGCTCCCAGAGGTTACTCCGAGGTTACTCCAGCTTTACTCCAACCCCAACTCCAGCCCAACCATGCCCCCTGGTGTCAGTTCCCTCTGAATTAAAGGGATTTCAATTCATTAATTCAAATCAATTCTCTGGGTTTGTGTGTGTCAGTATTTATGGGCTGGGGGTGTACCAAGGGCAGGGGAAGGGATTCCACTCTCTGCTTTAAATGTAAAAAAAAAAACACATTAAATTTGATTCCGCTCTGCCACGTGCTGCTTTAAAATTTAGGATAAAAAATTTACAATAAAGACTTTAATTTGATTCCACTCTGCCACGTGGTGTTTTAAAATTTAGGATAAAAAATTTAGAATGAACACATTAAATTTTCTTCCACTTTTCCATGTGGTGCTGTAAAATTTAGAATAAAAATTTAGAATAAACACATCAAATTTGATTCCATTCTGCCACATGGTGCTTTAAAATCTAAAACAAAAATTTCGAATAAACGCATTAAATTTGATTCCGCTTTGCCAATTTGTGCTTTAAAATTTAGAATAAATACATTAAATTTTATATCACTTTGCCACTTGGTGATTTAAAATTGAGAGTAAACACATTAAATTTTATTTCTCTTTGTCACGTGATGCTTTAAAATTTAGAATAAGGACATTGAATTTGATTCCGTTTTGCCACTTTGTGCTTTAAAATTTAGAACAAACATATTAAATTTGATTCCACTCTGCCACGTGATGCTTTGAAATTTAGTATAAAATTTAGAATAAAATTTTAGAATAAACACATTAAATTTGATTCCACTTTGCCAATTGGTGCTTAAAAAATTAGAATAAAAATTTAGAATAAAAATTTAGAAAAAACACATTAAATTTGATTCCAGTCTGTCACTTTGTGCTTTCAAATTTATAATAAATACATTAAATTTCATTCCGCTTTACCAATTGGTACTTTAAAATATAGAATAAAAATTCAGAATAAACTCATTTTAATTTGATTCCACTTTGCCAATTGGTGCTTAAAAATAAAGAATAAAAATTTAAAGTAAAAATTCAGAATAAACACATTAAATTTGATTCCACTTTTCCACATGGTGCTTTAAAATTCAGAATAAAAATTCAGAATAAACACATTAATTTTGATTCCACTGTGCCACTTGGTGCTTTCAGATTTAGAATAAAAATTTAGAATAAACTCATTTAATTCGACTCCACTTTGCCAATTGGCGCATAAAAATATGGAATAAAAATATTAAGTAAAAAATTCAGAATAAACACATTAAATTTGATTCCACTTTACCAATTGATACTTAAAAATTTAGAATAAAAATTTAAAATAAACTCATTTAATTCGATTCCACTTTGCCAGTTGGCGCTTAAAAATACAGAATAAAAAAATTAAAGTAAAAAAATTCAGAATAAACACATTAAATTTGATACCAGTCTGTCATTTTGTGCTTTAAACTTTAGAATAAAAACTTCAGAATAAACACATTAAATTTGATCCCACTTTTCCGCGCGGCGCTATAAAATTCCGATGAAATCCGTGGCGTGCGCTGGTGGCGCTGTCCCAAGCCCTGAGCTGTGGGTGCGCAGCCCGGGGGCTCCCTGGGTGCCCATGGCGGGTAATTAACGGCGCTGTTAATTGCTGTGCAGTCGGCAGCGGAGTACGTGAAGGCGCGGCTGCCCGAGGTGCTGAAGCAGCACCTGCAGGACTACGAGCGCGACAAGGAGAACAGCGTGCTGTCCTACCAGAGCATCCTGGAGCAGCAGATCCTCTCCATCGACAGGGAGATGCTGGAGAAGCTCACCGTGTCCTACGATGAGGCAGGTATGGCTGGCTCCTCAGAATTCTCATTTTCCTGCCCCAAAAATCACTCTTTTCCCCAAACACCTTCAACTTTCGTCCTTGTTTTCTGAAATGTTTATCCCTCCTCAAGTGGTTCCTCAGAATTCTCATTTTCCTGCCCCAAAAATCACTCTTTTCCCCAAACACCTTCAACTTTCGTCCTTGTTTTCTGAAATGTTTGTCCCCCCTCAAGTGGTTCCCCATAATGCTCATTTTTCTGCCCCAAAAATGGTTCATTTCCCCAAACTCCCTGTGCAGGTTGAGCTTTTGTCCTCGTTTTTGTGAAATGTTTGTTCCTTCTCAGGTGGTTCCTCACAATTCTCATTTTCCTGCCCCAAAAATCACTCTTTTCCCCAAACACCTTCAACTTTCGTCCTTGTTTTCTGAAATGTTTGTCCCTCCTCAAGTGGCTCCTCAGAATTCTCATTTTCCTGCCCCAAAAATCACTCGTTTCCCCAAACCCCTTGTGCAGGTTGAGCTTTTTGTCCTTGTTTTTGTTCCTCCTTAGGTAGTTCCTTAAAATTCTCACTTTTCAGCCCAAAAAATGGCTCATTTCCCCAAACGCCTTGAACTTTCATCCTTGTTTTCTGAAATGTTTGTCCCTCCTTAAGTGGTTCCTCAGAATTCTCATTTTCCTGCCCCAAAAATGGTTCATTTCCCCAAAGACCTTGTGCAGGTTCAACATTCATTCTCATTTTTATGAAATATTTGTTTTTCCTGAAGTGATTCCTTAGAATTCACATTTTTCTGCCCCCAAAAATGGCTCGTTTTCAGTCCTTCCCTGAACACCTTGAACTTTTGTCCTTGTGTGAAATGTTTGTTCCTCCTCAAGTGGTTCCTCACAATTCTCATTTTACTGCCCCAAAAATCACTCTTTTCCCCAAACACCTTCAACTTTCATCCTTGTTTTCTGAAATGTTTGTCCCTCCTTAAGTGGCTCGTCACAATTCTCATTTTCCTGCCCCAAAAATCCCTTTTTTCCCCAAACCCCTTGTGCAGGTTGAGCTTTTTGTCCTCGTTTTTGTTCCTCTTTAGGTAGTTCCTTAAAATTCTCACTTTTCAGCCCGAAAAATGGCTCATTTCCCCAAACGCCTTGAACTTTCGTCCTTGTTTTCTGAAATGTTTGTCCCTCCTCAAGTGGTTCCTCACAATTCTCATTTTACTGCCCCAAAAAGTGTCTCATTTTCAGTCCTTCCCCAAGGTCCTTCAAATTTTGTCGTCCTTTTTGTGAAATGTTTGATCCTCCTGAAAGGATTCCTTATAATTCTCATGTTACTGCCCCCCAAAAAATTGTTCATTTTCAAACTTTCAGTCTTTCCCTTGTTTTTGGGGAAATGTTTGTTCCTCCTGAAGTGGTTCCTCACAATTCTCATTTTTCTGTCCCAAAAATCCCTTGTTTCCCCAAACCCCCTGTGCAGGTTGAGCTTTTTGTCCTCGTTTTTGTTCTTCCTCAAGTGGTTCCTTAGAATTCTCATTTTTCTGCCCCAAAAAATGCTCATTTTCAGTCCTTCCCTGAACACCTTGAACTTTTGCCCTTGTTTTGTGAAATGTTTGTCCCTTCTCAAGTGGCTCCTCACAATTCTCATTTTTCTGCCCCAAAAATGAGGTTTTTTCCCATGTTTTTGTGAAGTTTTTCTTCCTCCTCAAGTGGTTCCTTAGAATTCACATTTTACTGCCCCAAAAATGGCTCATTTTCAGTCCTTCCCCAAACACCTTGTGCAGATTCAACTTTTGTTCTCGTTTTTGTGAAGTGTTTGTTGCTCTTCAAGTGGTTCCTTAGAATTCTCATTTTCCTGCCCAAAAATGGCTCATTTTCAGTCCTTCCCTGAAGACCTTGAACTTTTGTCCTCGTTTTTGTGAAATGTTTGTGCCTCTTCAAGTGGTTCCTTAAAAGTCTCATTTTCCTGCCCAAGAATTGCTCATTTTCAATCCTTCCCCAAACCCATTGAACTTTTGTCCTCTTTTTTGTGAAATGTTTGCTCCTCCTGAAATTATTCCTTACAATTCTCCTTTTACTGCCCCCAAAAAATTATTCATTTTCAGTCTTTCCCCAGCCCCCTTGTGCAGGTTGAGCTTTTATCCTCATTTTTGTCAGCTTTTATCCCCATTTTTGTGAAATGTTTGGTTTTCCTGTCCCAGGCTGGCTGGGGATGAGGGGACACTTCTGGCAGCTCTTTGTGCTCTGCTGTTAATTATTTTAATTATTTCCTGTGTCTCTCCATTGGCACCCCCTGGATTTTGCTCCTTTCTCCTTCACAAATTCCAGATTTTTGGCCTTTCCCAGCTGGGAGTGGACTGGGCAGGCACAAAATCTGATTTAACCCTGACACGAGGCCATGGGCAGCCAAACCCAGGCAGTTTTTGGGGGCTTTTTGAACAGTGAACTCCCAGTTTGCAGATCTGATACTTTTCCTGTTATTTTCTTTTCAAGCAGTCAGAAATTTCAGCTTTTAAATCCTTTTGCAAAATACACCTCACACCAGGAGCTTGGCTTGTGGGTTCTCAAAGGCCAGCACGGGTCAAATGAGGGTGCAGAATATTTCTTTCATCACATATGGCCTGCTTTTAATAATGCACAAAAAATAAGCTTCAAAATTTGTTGCTTTCTGTCACTTCTGTTGATCTTTTCTCACACAGAATTTCCCAAAATCCTATAACTTTTTTTCCCCTTGGTTTGGTCACTCCAGCTCCTCTCCACTTATTTTCATTTAAAGCAGTTTGTTAGGGAGGAGAAAATGCAGGGGAATTACTGATTCCTGTCAGAAGGAAAAGAAAGCTTTTTCCTTTACGGAAATCTCAGTGTTTGTATGGCGAAAATAAAGATTAAAACTGCTTGAACCACATATTTGGGGATTTATGTCATCCAGCAAAAATCATGTGGAAATGAGAAGCTCCGTAATAACTGGTTTAGAAAATTCCCAGCAGCACAGCTGTAAATGAAAGCCCAAAATTCCAGCTTGATCAGAGATGAAAACACAGCAGTGGAGCCCCTCACCCTCCTAATTGTGCCCCTTATTTATGAGAAAGGCAGAGATGGCTCTGCCTGCCCTTGGAACGAGAGCTGATTGTGAGCAAAGCACAGAAAATGGGCAGTTAAACGTAATTACAGCAGCTGCTGGTGATCCTGGGTGCTCCAGCCCTTGGTGCTGACATTTTCCCTTTTTTTGGCTTTTTTTTTTTTCCCAGCAAAATCAACTGAATGAGGAACTCGAGCTGCAGGTGGGGCACAAAAAGCGAAGGAAACAATCCTTCAAAACTGGCCAAAAATAGGAGTGCTGGTGGTGAGAGGGGAGGAAATGCAATTTTGTCTGGCAGGGGGTGATGTGAGGGATCCCCCAGAGCCATCCTGCAGCCCTGCCCGGGTTCCAGCTCTGCAGGAACGATGAGCAGCTGCAATTCCAGCAGCCAGGGAAGCTGCCAGAGGAGGTGTCTGGGGGGCTCCCGCGCTGATTGTGTGGGCAGGGAAGCACTTCCACACCTTTTCCAGCCTTTCCCATGCCTCTGGGAAGGACCACTTTGCACCCCCAGGTAAATCCTTTCTCCCCAGGGATGTTTCCCAACGTGGGTCGAGTTCAGCTGCATCCATTGCCAGGAGAAAGCTGAAATGCTCTGGGCTTGGCACAATTTTGGGTGATAATTTGGCCTTTCTGGCAGCATCCAGTGTTAATAAAGTGCAGCCTTGATGGACTCCACATCCCAATGTGGATCCTTCCCTCTTTTTTGTGAATCTTTCCCTTTAGGAAATCAATCCATCAGAGCTACACATAAAATGAGTTTGTCTGGGACTATCAAGTGCCGGCAAGACTTTTTGTGAGGTTTGAGTAAGGAAGCTTTAAAAAATGAAAGGAGGCCAAAAGTGACAGATGGGGACAAATCCTCTCCTAATCTGTAAATCCTTTAGTTTAAAAAGTGGCATTCTTGACTAGCTAAGGCTGGGGCAATTTTGTGCAAGAATATTTGCTCCCAACAAAGCTTTGCTGGCTCTTAATCCCATTCCTTTGATTTACAGCATCCCTCAATATCCGAGGTGGTCAGTGCCTGATCTGTGGCAAATTCTGGTTATTTAAGGGCATTTTAGCATTTAATCCCAATGTTCCAGGGAATTCCAGCCTGCTGGTGGTTTTGTCCTGTGGGAAATGGTTTTTTTTTTCTTTAATGGATGGCCCTTCTTCCCCAGAAATCCTGAAAAAATTGAGTTTCATTACTGCACAACAAAAAAAGAGATGGAATTCATTTTTCCCTGCTGTCAAACAGTCCTGCAGATATTGATATTTAGGGATTGCATCCAGAGCCAGAGCCAGCCCCAGAATGGGGTTTTTTTTTAGCTGATATTTGCTAGTTTTGGGTGAGGGGGGCAGGAAGGGGAAGATGGGAACTGGAAAGGAGATGGGAAATGGGAATTATTCCTCCAATTTTAAGGTGGGCTCAGTGCTCAGAACTGGAAAGAAGACGGGAAATGGGAATTATTCCTCCAATTTTAAGGTGGGCTCAGTGCTCAGAACTGGAAAGGAGATGGGAAATGGGAAATGGGAAATATTCCTCCCATTTTAAAGTGGGCTCAGTGCTCAGGGGGTCACACCTGGGACTCCTCAATCTTGGAAGTCCTTCCCACCTCAACCATCCTGGCATTCTGTGACAGGAGCAGCATTTTCCTGCTGATCAGGACTGTCCATTTCATGACAGAAATGTGATTTTTGTCACATCTAAGAGCAGCCCCTGTGTTCTGTGTCTCCCCCCCTGTGTCCGTGCAGGCACCACGTGTCTGATCGCCCTCCTGTCCGACAAGGAGCTGACCGTGGCCAACGTGGGCGACTCCCGGGGCGTGCTCTGTGACAAGGATGGCAATGCCATCCCCCTGTCCCACGACCACAAGCCCTACCAGCTGAAGGAGAGGAAGAGGATTAAGAGAGCTGGTGAGTTGCTGGAAGGTTCGGCTTTTATTTGTCACTAAAATTGACGTTTCCCCCGGGAGAGGGTGGGAAGCGCCCAACTGAGGCAGCAGCAGATCAAATCTCCTGTTCTCCACCCAAAATTCCAGTGGGATGTCCCAGGGCAGAGGTGGCAGCAGATCAAATTGCAGTTCATTGTCCCATTCCAGCTTTAGCCCAGGCAGTCCCACCCTGCTTGTTTTTCTCTCTCCAGCCCACGGTGTTTGTGCTCCTGGGCTGAGATTTGGATCATTTGTCCTTGGTGCCCAGCTGGAGCAGGAATTGTTTTGTCTCCCTGCTCTGTGCACAGAGCTCACCATCCCATCATGTGAAGCTCAGACCCACACTAAAGCAGCACAGAACCTGAAAAATATAAAAACTAAAACCTGAGGCACCACCTCCCACATTCTGAGCTCTGTAACCCCTTAGGATGAAACTTT
This sequence comes from Camarhynchus parvulus, assembly GCF_901933205.1. NCBI lineage: Eukaryota > Metazoa > Chordata > Aves > Passeriformes > Thraupidae > Camarhynchus > Camarhynchus parvulus. The sequence continues at coordinate 1,748,890 of NC_044579.1, read as the reverse complement.
GGGGGGTCTGGCAAAAACCAAGAGCTCCTTGGATGTTCCAAAAAGATCCTTGGATGTTCCATAGAGCTCCTTGGGTGTTCCAAAGAGCAGCTTGGGTGTTCCAAATTTGCTGGATATTCCAAAGAGCTCCTTAGATGTTCCAAAGGGCAGTTTGGATGGTCCAACGAGCAGCTTGGATGTTCCAAAGAACTGCCTGGATATTCCAAAGAGCTCCTTGGATGTTCCAGAGAACTCCTTGGGTATTCCAGAGAGCTCCTTGGGTGTTCCAAAGAGCAGCTTGGATGTTCCAAAGAAAGAGCAGCTTAGGTGTTCCAGAGAGCAGCTTGAATGTTCCAAAGAGCTCCTTGGACATTCCAAAGAGCAGTTTGGACATTTCAGAGAGCTCCTTGGACATTCCAAAGAGCAGTTTGGATGTTCCAAAGAGCTGATTTAAGCATTGTTTTCCCCCAGGTGGGTTCATCAGCTTCAACGGCTCGTGGCGCGTGCAGGGCATCCTGGCCATGTCGCGCTCGCTGGGCGATTACCCCCTGAAGAACCTGAACGTGGTGATCCCCGACCCCGACATCCTGAGCTTTGACCTGGACAAACTGCAGCCAGAGTTCATGATCCTGGCCTCGGACGGGCTGTGGGACGCCTTCAGCAACGAGGAGGCCGTGCGGTTCATCAAGGAGCGCCTGGACGAGCCGCACTCCGGCGCCAAGAGCATCGTGCTGCAGTCCTTCTACAGGGGCTGCCCCGACAACATCACAGTCATGGTGGTGAAGTTCAGGAATAGCAGCAAAGCAGAGGAGCAGCAGTGAGGAGCCCCCGGGCCCGCTCAGGACTCAGAACAGTTTGTGTGTGCTGGGAAGCTCCAGGAACGCCGTGCGGGCTCTCCCGCGGCCGCCGATCTCTCTGGGCTCTGCTCGTGGCTTGACAAAAGGAGCAATACAACAAATAAATCCGTGCTGAGCGACCACAAGAATCCAGTTTGCCCCCTGTCCCTGCCCCGTGCCCTCGCTGCTCACTAGGAAGCGACTGGAACCTCCCATTTCTCACTTTTCTTTAGGAATCCTGTGTAGGTTTTGGTTTGATTCCTCCCCTCGTGTGCCAGCCCCAGGCTGGCTCAGGGCACGGCAGGGACAGGGCAGTGCTGCTGCTTCTCCCTCCTGGTGTCACTGCTCAGGAGCTGCTCTCATGTCCCTCATCTCTGCACCCTGCAGTGGCAGGGGTGAGTGGAGAAGGGTTTGTGAAGTGAAGGAGGAAGAGGAGCCAATCTCAGCCCGCTTTGTTCAACCTGCCCCCACAATAAACCCCTGCCGAGCATGTGAGTAGGTAGAGCTCCTGAATCACCACGTTTATTCAGGCTGTGCATTACTCTAGGACAGTTCTTCTAGGCCATATTGTATCCAAACCAACTCATGGTGAACTTCAGCAAAGCCCTGGGAGCTCTGAAGCTCCTGGATGGGAGCAGAGCTCAGCTGTGGGAGCAGAATGTGTGTCCTTCACCGAGATCACCCTGACCTTACTGCTGTGGCATGGACTTGGAAAGAGATGTGAGAGAAAATGGATTTCACTGGTGACTGTTGGGAAGCTCACCCAGGCAGGGCGTTCCTCAGAGCCACCTAGCTGGAAGTCAAGCCTGGGAGAGGCTCCCTTGTACCACTGCAGATGGATTTGTGGTGTTAATCCCAGGGCAGACCCCTCTGGACGGGCCTTTGGGATGACATGCAAATGCCAGGCAGCATCGATGCACTGTAGAGATGAAAGGTTGTGTTAAATCTAGCTTTTAAAAGTGTGTTTAGATCTAACTTTCAGTATTTAATTGTATTTTGGGATCTGTGACTGCTCTAAGTTGGAGTGAGGACAGTTTGGGTTTGCTGCACCCGTGGTACCAGCTGTGTCATGGCAGAGGGACAGGGCAGGCAGGATTTTGGATGGCTCCTTTATCCTTATCCTGCCTTACAGAAGTCCTTGGGATCTCCCCAGAACATGGCCCTGGACAATCTGCTCAAGTCTTCATGGTGATGGAGGCTGCCTGTGCTTGGTGTGGAGCTGGGTCAGGGATGTGATGGATTCCCTGGCCTTGCCTGTTCCTTGGGAGAGTCCAGTATTCCTCATTTCCCAGCTGTGGCCCCCCTGCTCACCTGCAGGGGTCTGGGGAGGTGCCGAGGGGGTCGGGGTCTCTCAAGGCAAAAAATCAAAGAGCACAAACTTCTGCTCGAGAAGGAATCCCCATCTTTGTCTTGTTTTGTCCCTGCGTCACCTCTCCCCCAGCAAACTTCCCTCCTTTAATTTGTTTGGGGCTAATCTCAGCCCTTAATTGGCTCTGGTGGTAATTCCAGAATGTGTCTGGAGCCCTGGGAGAGCAGGAGAGCCCCTGAGCAGTGTCCAGCAGACAGGCAGGAGCCTGCCCTGCTCCTTTCCCTGCCCTTTCCCATCCTTGGTGCAGCTGAGTGGCCCTGGCTGCTCAGCTGGGCAGTGAGCAGGAATTGCTGATGACTGCTTCAGTTGTTGCAGCGTGCACAGAGAGTGAGGGCAGAGTGCTGCCAGTGCAGCCCCGGGGTGAGGGTGATTCCATGGGAATGCTGGGTCTGGCCTGGAATGGCACAGAGCACTGGGGGAGCAGCTCCAGGCAGAGCTCGGGGTGTGGAGTTTGCCTTCCCTGTCCCCCTCAGTGTTCCCCTTGTGCCTTCCCTGTCCCCTTCCCTGCTCCCCTTGTGCCTTCCCCATCCCCTTCTGTCCCCTTGTGCCTTCCCTGTCCCCTTCACTTCTCCCTTTGTGCCTTCCCTGTCCCCCTCAGTGTTCCCCTTGTGCCTTCCCTTTGGAGGGCACAGCTCCTGAGGAAAAAGAGGAATTCCAGCCAGCAGCTCTGAAGGAGAGGGATGTTTGTGAGCCCTGCCCCATGCCAGGCCCTGCAGGAGCTGCACTGATGGCCATGCCCAGGAGGACAGCGCAGATCCAGCTGGGGTGGCAGCTCCTGGAGCGTTCCTGAGGGATCCATGAGCTCTGAGCACAGGAACAGGAGCCAGGAGGGAGCCCTGGCAGGGCAGTGAGCCACCCCACGGCATTCAGGCAAGCCCAGCAGGGCAGGGGGGGTTTGCAGGTTTGCTGGATCGTTCCAGGATCATTCCCTGTCCCTCGGGCAGCTCCCAGCCAGCCCTGTGCCAAGCTCCAGGGGCTGCAGCTGCAGCAGGAGCTGGCTCAGCACCTTCAGCTTCCTCCCCCTCCCCAGCAGGGCTGTCCTGGCCAGAGCCATCCATGCCAACGATCTCTGCTCAGCCCGGGGGTTTTTTGCTTTGATTGCTTTGAAAAAGGAGCTTCAGCTGCTCCAGGTTTGAGAGGAAGGACTGATGGAGGCGAGAGGCTTCGTGTGGTCTCCCACATCCACGCGCAGCGCCTACCTGTGCTCCCAGCTGGAAGGTTTGCAAGCTTTCCCTGCAAAGGGAGGCATTTGCCAGCTTTCCAGTGCTGCTGGTTTGTGCCAAACTCTGTCGTGACACAGCTGGAGGCCGGCAGGATGAACTCCTTGTACATAATTGCTGATGCAACCTGACCAGTGCAGGGCTCTCCCACTGCCTTAACGCTCCATCCATCCTCCATCTGGGAAGGTGCTGTGGCCAGGAATTCCCTCTGGCTGTGGCAGCAGGGCTCCAGCCTTCCTGCTGCTCTTCTCCCAAACACGGGGAGCTGCCTGGGCACGGCTGGGAGCTCCTCCTGCCCAATCCCTGGGCACGGCTGGAGCCCCAGGGCACGGCTGGAGCCCCAGGGCACAGGGAGTGGCTACAGAGGAGCATCTTCAGATGGCCCAAAGTGACAAAGGGACCTTGAACCGCGAGGCTGAGCCAGTGCTTGGGAACTGGGCTGGTCCCAAATTGGGCTGGTCCCCAATTGGGCTGTTCCTAGGGACATTCCTAGGGACATCCCAGCTCCCAGGGCTTGGGAATTGGGCTGTTCCCAGGGATGTCCCAGCTCCCAGTGCTTAGGAACTAAACTGGTCCCAAATTGGGCTGTTCCCAAAAATGGGCTGTTCCCCAATTCATCTGGTCCCAGGGATGTCCCAGCTCCCAGTGCTCTGGAACTGGGCTGTTCCCAGGGGTGTCCCAGCTCCCAGCTCTGGGGAATTGGGCTGTTCCCAAATTGGGCTGTTCCCAGGGACATTCCAGCACTCTGGAATTGGGCTGTTCCCAAATTCAGCTGTTCCCAGGGGTTTCCCAGCTCCCAGCTCTGGAGAACTGGGCTATTCCCAAATTGGGCTGTTCCCAAATTCATCTCGTCCCAGGGATGTCCCAGCTCCCAGTGCTGGGAATTTGGGAATTTGAGCTGGTCCCAGGGATGTCCCAGAGCTCAGGAACTGGGCTGGTCCCAGGGACATTCCAGCTCCCAGTGCTCTGGAACTGGGCTGTTCCCAAACTGGGCTGTTCCCAGGGGTGTCCCAGCTCCCTCCCCTGGGCTGCTCTGCTGATTCCCCCAGCCTGCAGCACAGGGATTGCTGTGGAGTTCATCCATCCCTCAGCTCCTTGCTGGGATTCCTGGCAGGGCTGCAATGTCCCAGCCTGTCCCCAGCTTGGTGGCTCCTTCTGCTGGCCTGGGACATTCCCACAAAGCCCACAGCAGCCCCTGGGATGAAGGGTTTCAGCTCCCACTGCTGCTGCTGTTGCAGGGTTAAACCATTTCCAGAGGTGACATTTAAAATATTGTGAGGATTTAAGAATCCAGGAGTCAGAATTAAAGCACTGCATCAGCTTGGCTGCAGAAACACCAATGCCACAGCCTCAAAAAAAAAAAAAACAAAATAAAAGTGAATTTTGTGTCTCAGGATACAGGACAGCCCTGCTTTAAATAATATGGATTTATTGCTCATGTAGCTGATATTTGTTTTACACAGAGATGCATTTAGTCAGTGATTCTATTACAGAAAAAACACCTCAGCAGCATTTCATGGCCCAAAGCAGGATTTCAGGCCTCTGAACAAAATCCCAAGTGAGAATGTTCTGCTGGAATTTGGCTCTGCAGAGCCCAGAGCTGCAGCCCCTTGTGCCCAATATGTTCATAAATGGCCTTTCTGAAACTCCAGAGAAAAAGATCTGCACAGACAATTCATCATGAGCTGAAGCTTTGTTGCTTTTGTTTTTCCAATGCTGCCTGGACAAGGCTTAGGGGAGCCAGAGGATAAATCTGGATTTTCCTGAGGTAACTCAAAATTCCAGGGGTCAGCTCTGGAGGATAATCTGGGTGCTCTGGGAAGCAAAACCTGCTGGGTGCAGCTGGAGCCCTGCCAGAACCACAAACAGGGGCTGGAGGGCAATTCTGGAGGGGAAAATGATGGATTCCATGGATTTGGGCAGCTCCTGTGCCTGCTCTGCCCAGCCCCGAGGGAGGTGCAGTGAGGGTTTTAAGGTCCCTTCCAACCCAAACCAGTCTGGGATTCTGGGAATTACTAAAGCCCTTTTCCCCAAGCATATTTCATGGCCAGTGCTGCATTTTTTGCAGCCTGAGTTGCATCCACGGGCAGAGGCAGCCTGTGTGACACCAAACATCCATAAATGGGAGGCAGAATTTGGGGAAATATCCCAAACCTCCTGTTGCACTGAGCACAGGCAGTGCTGCCCCCACATCCCCTGTCTGATTTACGGGGAATTTCTTTGGGCCAGGGTGCACACAAAGCACTGCAGCATTGTAACTCCTCTGAAATAACATCCAGGCTGGGAATTTCACCTCAGAACCCACTCCTGCTCCCCACCCAGCAGCAGCTTCCAAACATCTTTGCCCAATGAATTATCATTATTATTATTATTATTATTATTATTATTATTATTAGGCTTTTCAGGTCAGGAAACCCCACAGTTTTCCTATCAAAATCACAAATTTTTGGAATTCTAATTTAATACAGCTGCATGAGGAAAAAAAAACAACTTACTTGGGATTAGGGAAACCTTTAACCTGTGTTTTACACTTTGTTTTTAGTACAATATTCCAGGCAGATGCAATAAAATTTGGCCACTCTCTATGTCAATGCCCAGATTATTTCATGCTTTTAGAGTTTTTCACTTTCTGCCAGGCTGCTCACACTAAAATCTTCCCTGAAATGGCTTTGAGCAGAAACAGGAGCTCAGTTAGGAATTTTACAGCCTTTAAAGCAATAATAAAGTCAGAATCAAATACAAGCCAGACTTGGAAATGAGGTTTTTTTAGGAAAGCTGGGAGCAGGATGGATGTTTTTCCAATGCTGCTGGCACTGTAAATGACAATTAATTTCAGGTGGCACAAAGAGATCACTGTGTATCAACCTAAGCCTTGGAACCTGTGAGCAGTGTCAGCATTTGGGGCACAAAAACCCCGAATTCCTGCAGGTGACAGGAGAATTTCTGGCCATCCTCCCCTCCCCAGGACTCTCATTCCTCCCTCAGCACGAGCACTCTCTGCTTTATCCATTTTCTGAAGGCAGCAGAGTCATGATTACGTTTTTATTTTGGAAAAAGCAATACAAGCTGTGCTGTAGTATCAGTGTTCTTGTGGTAAATAATTTATTTCCAAGCATTTCACGTGCCAGGCTTAGAGAAGAACGGGGGGGTTTGCGGTTTGAGATGTGCAAACAATCACAGAACAAGGCAGTTCTCCCAGTAGCTGCTCAGAGAACAATCAAATCCCAGCTCCTAAACCCACAGCACAGCTGCAATTTCACCTGGATCTAGGAATACGAGAGCAACGTTCCCTCAGTTATGCAATACTGTATTTCCCCCCTCAAAAAAAAACCAGCCTTTATTTTTTAAAAGCTTTGACCTTTTCACCATCAGAACACTGAAATCCTTGTCTGGAGAGTGTTGTCCCCAAGACTTTTTCATCCCTAAAAAAAAAAACCCACAAGAAATTCCACCCCAGCCCCAGGTGCAGCTGTGGAGCAGAGCCAAAGCCAGCAGTGTCCCCTGGCTGCTGGGGGCACTGGTGACCCCTGAGCCCTGTTCCTGCAGCCCTGGGCACCCCTGCCAGGGCTCTGGGTGCTGCCCTGAGCTCTGCCAGGGCTGTGGATGCTGCCCTGAGCTGTACCAGGGCTGTGGATGCTGCCCTGGGCTCTGCAGGGCTGTGGGTGCTGCCCTGAGCTCTGCCAGGGCTGTGGATGCTGCCCTGAGCTCTGCAGGGCTGTGGATGCTGCCCTGAGCCCTGCAGGGCTGTGGGTGCTGCCCTGAGCTCTGCAGGGCTGTGGGTGCTGCCCTGAGCTGTACCAGGGCTGTGGGTGCTGCCCTGAGCTGTACCAGGGCTGTGGATGCTGCCCTGAGCTCTGCAGGGCTGTGGGTGCTGCCCTGAGCCCTGCAGGGCTGTGGATGCTGCCCTGAGCTCTGCCAGGGCTGTGGATGCTGCCCTGAGCTCTGCCAAGGCTCTGGGTACTGCCCTGAGCCCTGCAGGGCTGTGGGTGCTGCCCTGAGCTGTACCAGGGCTGTGGATGCTGCCCTGGGCTCTGCAGGGCTGTGGGTGCTGCCCTGAGCCCTGTTCCTGCAGCCCTGGGCACCCCTGCCAGGGCTCTGGGTGCTGCCCTGAGCTCTGCCAGGGCTGTGGATGCTGCCCTGAGCTCTGCAGGGCTGTGGGTGCTGCCCTGAGCTGTACCAGGGCTGTGGGTGCTGCCCTGAGCTCTGCAGGGCTGTGGGTGCTGCCCTGAGCTCTGCCAAGGCTCTGGGTGCTGCCCTGAGCCCTGCCAGGGCTGTGGGTGCTGCCCTGAGCTGTACCAGGGCTGTGGATGCTGCCCTGGGCTCTGTTCCTGCAGCCCTGGGCACCCCTGAGCTGTGCCAGGGCTCTGGGTGCTGCCAGCCCCATGGGAAGCCCTGGGAGCGTGGCCAGGACGTCTCCGCAGCCCCTGCCCCGTGTAGTGGATGTGTCCAGGTTAATTCTGTCCATGCAACTGCAAATTCTGTATCGTTGTCCATGAGAAGTGTAAACTACTGAAAACTGGGCCTTGCTGATATGAATAAAGTGATTAAAAAAATGGTCTTTACACACAGGGAGGAGTTGGTCTTCTTTAAAGTAGCAATGGGCGGATTTCTTCTTTTTTTTTGCATTTTCAAACTGGAATAAAAAAAAACTCATCTAGAAATAGGCATTAAAAAAATCATAAAGAAACAGGCTCAACAAAAATGGTTTTTCATCTTCCCCACAGGCTTCCAAAAGTCCTGGGATGCACCCACACACACACACACACACACACAGGGGTGGGGGGATTGATGATCCCAGTGGTTTTGGGATGTCCAAATTGATCGTGAGCTCCATCTCCCTGGTCTGGGAACACCAGCAGAGACACCAAAGTCTCTCCATTTAATATGCACACAACAAAGTGCATCACATTTCCAGCATTTCTCACCAGCTCCTGCAGATCCCATGGGATCCCCAGGCTGGGAACACTCCTGGGAGCATTGTGGAGATGAGACATTTAAATAACAAGGTGTGACAGTCTCAGGAGGTTTACACAGAAAACAAGGTTGGGTTGGGTTAAATTCTGTGCTGGGCAGAGAACAAATAAAGGAGAGTGGCAATAAAACAATAAAAACAATCCAGGCAGGAATTCGGGAAGCATCCTGTCCTCCGAGCTGCTCTCTTGGCAGGAACATCTTTCCTCAATGGCATTTTGTACATTCCAGAAGATTCAGGGGGAAATCCCAGGGCGGCCCCGAGGACATGGAAAGGCAGCAGAGGCAGATGGGACAGAGCATTCCAAGGCACCCTCTGGGTGTGGGAAACACACCTGGAAAAATGTTTTGTGAATCCCTGGTTTTGTTGAAAAGCACTGGAATGCCCTAGAGAAACGCTGCCCCAGCAGTCAGAGTCATCTCTAGAGGCCACTTTTACAGCAAACTGAAGTTTCTAAATAAATCCACAATCAAAGGCAAGTTTCTGAAGTGTTGGATGACAAATCCTGCCAAAACTGGATCAGTTCATTTGATGTAAGGCCGTGAACTGCAATCAAACGTCTGTACTTACAGATATCAAAGTCGATTTTATAGAGAAAGAATTGTTCTGCATCTCGTGGAAGAGTGATGTTGACTTTGAGTATATTTAAGCAAATCCCCACGTAAACATCCTCAAATTTCAGAGGTTTCACGTGGCCCATCAGCTCGTAAGTCCTCAGGGCCAGTTTTCCATCCAGGATGTATCCCAGGCCGCTGCAGTAGGGAGGATAGAGCTTGAAGGGATATTCCTGGTAGGAGATGAACCTTTTCCTGTCGAAGCCTCGGTAGGCGAAGTTATCGATGAGGGGGTACCCGGTGAAGACGTTCTCCGAGGAGTTCAGCTGCAGCAGGAGCTGCACCAGGTTGGGAGTGTTGATGAAGACATCGGCGTCGGTCTTCATGAAGAACCTGGCGCTGGAACAGAACTCGGAGAACCACTGGAAGGCCATGATGGTCTTCAGGGTGAGGTTGTCATAAGTGTCCATGAAGTCCTGGCGGATGATGTCCCCGTAGAGGATGCTCTCGTCCTCCACCGCCAGCGCCGCCGCCCTGTCCTCCCTCTGCGTGTCCTGCCCCAGCAGGAACAGCGTCAGGACGTGCTGGCCCCACCAGGAGTCCCGGGAGCCCCACGTGATCCTGATGGCCTGCCTGGCTTTCAGGTCCCTGGGGCTGGAAGCCACCAGGATGACCAGGAAGGGGCGGAGGTCGGCGCACGTGGGGCGCTCGCGCAGCGTGAACGGCCGTGGCTGCCGGTACATGGGCTCGTACTCGTAGAAGTACAGAGGGTTCACGTTCTCCAGGACAGCCCTGGAGGAGAAGGTTATGTACCACGTAATGGTTACCAGGGAAAACACCAGCAGCAAGAGGAAAATCCATTTCAAAGGTCTCATGCACAAGGCGCTGATCGGGACCGGGATCATGGTCGGGATCTGCTGGTGCCGCTCAGGATCTGTTCCGTGAGTCCTGGAGCATCTTCCTTGCTGAAGAAGAAAGGGGAAAGTGGCATTCAGAGTGCTGTTAGTCAAATATTCCCTTCTCCTTGCGTTGGCTGAAGTGCCAGCTGGAATTGTGCTGAGGTACCAGCCAAGGCAAGCATTCCTGATCCAGCTGTCACAGCCCTGATCCCAGGGATGGCAGCAGGACAGAGCCCCTGCCCAGCAGGGTTTGCTGAGCAGGGCTTGCAAAAAAAAGCAAAGCTCGTGGCTTCCACCCTGCAGCTCCCCCCTGCACAGACCTGATCTCCAGCCAGGGTCCTGCTCCAAGGATCCAGGGATCTCAGCACCATGCCTCTGACTGGACTCCACCTCAAGGACACAGCACCGTGCACAAAACCCAGCAAACGCTCAGGAAACGGATGCTCAGAGCCTCAGAATTTGGGTTTTTCTGTTAGAGACAGGAAATCTGACTGATCTGCATGAGCTGCAGCACGTAGGCAGGAAAGCAGAACTACGAGCAAGTGCTTCACTTTCATTCAAGGCCTTGTTCCGAGGGGGAGGGGGGAAGGTAAAAATCAACTTCCTTAAATCAAGCGATGTACTAAAGCTGGTTTTGACCAAAATCATGACTGTTTTTACCATTAGCCAGGTAATTTTTGGATTTGAGGCACACAAATCCACAGCAGGTCCTTCCAAACCCCTGTGGAATCCGTGCTGAAGCTGCTGTTCCAATGTCAGGATTAGAGATTCCAATGGGTAAATCTTCACAAAACTCAGTTTAAAACCAAACCCCCAGGCCTGTACCCACATGTAGTTTTATTTCCTTAAAACTACATGCGCTCTATCATCTATTTTAGACATCTTTAAGCCAAAATAACTCCAGTGCCTAACTGTGGGAATTCCAAATGGTTTCTGATGTTTGCAGTGATAATATTTATCCTGCACGAGCACACACAAAGACACAGTCAGGACGATGGAAGGTTTGATTTCTCAGCACAATTAATTACTCTTTATCTTCAAAAATATCACCGCAGGGCTCATAAATGTTTTAGATTTGACAAATAAATCCAACCCCCAGAACAGCACTGTGGAGTCCAGGGGAATTTGATTTTCCAGAGCTCACCTGCCTCGTGTTTCTGTGTAGGATCTGATTTTAAATTAATCATCCTTTAAAGGAAGCATTTGGAGAACATTTCACCAACAATGGCCTTAAAACGGATTAAAGCAATTTTATATAAATCATTTAAAGAGAAGAATTTCGGACTGATTCCTCTCCAAATCAGTAATTAACTAATAGGCATCTTCTCTTTTTATGCATCAACCTGACTTTCAGTGGACAGTAAGAGAACACATACTGGAAGAAAATAACCTAGGTTATGTATCAGTGCTTATTCTTTGATTTAAGATCAATAACATCTATTTTGATTATCAACTTTAAAGCTTATCAGTGAAAACCGATCCGTTTGATCAGTTCTTGGCTGCCTAATGGAAAAAAAATATTATAAATAGTTTGATTTTTATAGGAAGAAAAGCCTGGTTTCGTGACACCCTAAACAACAAAATTGGAGACAAATCCTGACCTGCTGCATAAGGAAAAATCTGTGAAAATAAACATCAATTCAGGTCCTTCAGGAAACACCAGCCACACAGGGAAATAAATCCCCACCTTCTCCTGTTTCGAGTGCTTGAAGCACAGTGAGGCAGTTGAGTCACCAAGGTCTGAGCACTTCTGCTCAGTCATGGCGCAGGTTCTGCCCTTCCAGCTCCTCCTCCGCTTCCAGACTTTGTGCAGGCACTTTTTCCCTTCCAGCTGTGGATGGCAGCTCCTTCCAGGGCATTGCTTTCATTTTCTTCCAAGCTGAGATTGCACCAAAAGATAAAACTGGTGACTTTGGAAATAAATGTGAGGCACCACAAGGCTCAGAATGCTCCTCTACAGGGATTTAGATCCATCTCCACCCAGGTAGGGGATTGTGTAATGTGGACGTGCTTGAGCATGGAAAAGGTGGGAAATTCTCATATACATTAGAGATTACTAATTATAATAACCAATAGTCCAATATGATTATTTTAAAATACTATAATAATAGGTGTATAGGAAAATAATTCCTTTTTAAGGCTACCAGCAGAAATAACATGGAAATATATTATTTAAAGCTGGCTTTCAGGCCGGGTTGGACGGAGCCTGGACTACGGGAGGTGTCCCCGCACACGGCAGAGATGAACGAGATAAAGTCCTTCCAGCCCAAACCAGCCACGGATTCTATATTTTTAAACTTAAAAGCAACCGAAACTAGAGGCAATTTTGCAAGATTTTAAAAAATAAAAATAAAAAACCTTTAAAAGACGTTTACCAGCGCCTCGCTGTCACTCGCTGCTCCCGGTCCCAGGCACCTTTGTCGGAGCGCGGGGAGGTCGTGCCGGGCAGGAGGGGATGGCTGCGGGGCTGTGCCGCCCTCTGCCGAGCCCAGGCATCCATCCCAGCCTTTTTCTGGGCTTTTTCATCCCAGCCGGCAGCGCCGCGCCGCTCGGGGCTCGCTCGCTCTGCGCGCTTCCCCCGCCCGCATCTCACCGCACCCTGAGCTGCGTCCCCGCTCTCCATCCCCATCCCCATCCCCATTCCATTCCATTCCCCATCCCATCTCTCCCCCATCCCCGTTACCGTGTCCCGCTCGGGGCGCTCCGGGCCGGGCGCGGCGGCCGCAGCGGGAAGGAGCCGCCTCCCCTTCCGCCTCCCCGAGCGGCGCCCGCTCCTCCGCCCTCCCCGGCCCCGGCCGCCCGCTCCCCGCCGTCCCTCCGGCATCCAGAACCGGGCACGGACAGCCGAGCTGCCCCCCTTCGTGCCGCGGCCGCTGGAGCTGCCCCCAGTGAGGATTCGCTGCCTAATTAGCGCATCCATCATCCTCGTCACTTCATCGTGCCTACCTGGACAAGCTGGGTTTACATTCTGCTGTTCGGTTCGCGAAAGGGTTACAGGGCAGAGTTGGAGCTCGGATTAGTCAGTGCTCAGTCAGCTGCCCCGCGTTTATGGCTCTGGTTCTGCAGGGGGACTGGAAGCTCGGCACAGAGGAGGTGCCCGCAGCCTGGCAGAGCCTTGGACGAAGCGAAGGTGGAGGAGGTTCGGTTCGGTCCGCTCGGGCCCCGGAGCAGTGAGGCTCACACCGGCAGCAGCAGGAGCGCTCTGTCCTGCGCTCTGACCCGGGGAGCGAAGGTGGAGGAGGTTCGCTTCGGTCCGCTCCGGCCCGGGGCAGTGCGGCTCGCACCGACAGCAGGAGCGCTCTGTCGTGCGCTCTGACCTCGGGAACGAAGGTGAAGGAGGTTCGGTTCGGTCCGCTCCGGGCCCCGGGGCAGTGCGGGTCGCACCGACAGCAGGAGCGCTCTGTCGTGCGCTCTGACCTCGGGAACGAAGGTGAAGGAGGTTCGGTTCGGTCCGCTCGGGCCCCGGGGCAGTGCGGGGTCAGACCGATAGCAGGAGCGCTCTGTCCTGCGCTCTGACCTCGGGAACGAAGGTGAAGGAGGTTCGGTTCGGTCCGCTCCGGCCCGGGGCAGTGCGGCTCACACCGGCAGCAGCAGGAGCGCTCTGTCCTGCGCTCTGACCTCGGCAGCAGCGCGGAGAATCCATCCCGGGAGCGGCTCTGGCACGGTCAGAAACCTGCAGAGCCCTACGGGAATTACCTCGTAAAAAGTCAGGCTCTGCTGGATCCCTGCTTTGAAGCAGCAGCCGATGGAGGAAATAACAGCGGTTATCATAAACACCCAGTGCAGGTGGAGCACGCAGAGCAGAGAACTGTGAGTGATCCTCAAATCACAGCTGGGGACAGACCATCCATCCATGCCTTGCTCAAGATACCCATATTTTATTGGAATCTCATCAGGGAATTCTGGTCCATTTGACATGTTAACCCTGTGTTCTGCAGTTTGCTGCCTCCCCATCTTTCAATTCATTCGTGTCCATTCATTTGTAAAGAAATGCAAACACTTTCCTCCCTGGTTTAATACATCCTGGTTTAATACATCCTGACCTGCTCCTGAAAACCCCTCCACATAATCCAGCTGTGTTATTAACTATGAAAAACATGCAGCAGGGAGTGTGCCACTGTCATCTCTCGTTGCCCCCAATTAGTCCTGGTCTAACCCTTTTAGCCTCAAGAGAAACCAGATTATAACTTGTCAGTCAGGGCTGAGGTGGATTTTACGCAACCAATGTGGTAATTATCGAAATGATTGCTCTATCAGTCAGCAGCTTGTTACAAGACCTTTACATCTTTTTGCTGATTCTGGACTTTCTGAAGCAAAGAGGAATGGTTTCCTGGGTGTAAGGGCAACTCCTGCAGTACTCAGGATGTGTCAGAGCAGCCCAACGTGCATCCACTATCAGGAAAATAAACAGTCAATAGGTACTCATTAATAGCTGACTACATTTTCTATCTCCTCTTGTTCTATTCTGCTACTTGGAATGGTGGCCAAAAAAATGATCAAGACTTGGTTACTTCCTCGCTTCTTGACCCTTTCCTGAAGGAAATCTTCATTGGGCAACCACGGAGTAGAGCAAAATGAAGGTAACAGGAATTTTTAGTGTGAGGCAGCAGGATCTCAGTGATGACCAGACCACAAGCTCTGGGTTTAGGCTCCACCTTGCAGGGTGCAGTTGAGCTCATTCACTAACAACACAAACAAACTCCCTGAGTTTACAGCCCTGGCAGGAGGAGACACTGAGGCAGCTGCTTAGAGCAGAGCCCAGTTTTAGTGGAGTTCTCTTTGGGTTTGATTGAGTCCATGGGCTGCAACTCACACTTGAGACCACCTAAGACCATTCTGTGGGAGATGAGATGCACGGATAAATCAGCTACCAGCTCATTTTGTGGCTTGCTAAGTATGGACAAATCTTAAATCTCCCCTCCTCACTGCTTATGTTCATATCTAGATGCCTTGTGCCGGCTGCCCTGGAGCAGAGTCTGGGCAGAGTCACAGAGTAAAGCAGGGATTTATCCAAAGGATCTCCTCCATGGATCCACCTTGGGCAGCACAAGAGCCCAGCCAGGGCTGCACCCAAGATGAACCAAAATGGCCCCAAAATGCACGAGCGCTCCCGGGGTCTCTCCCTGGGATCAGTTCTGCTCCATTTGCACCTTGCAGTTCATTGTCCCATTCCAGCTTTAGCCCCGGCAGTCCCACCCTGCTTGTTTTTCTCTCTCCAGCCCACGGGGTTTGTGCTCTGGGGCTGAGATTTGGATCATTTGTCCTTGGTGCCCAGCTGGAGCAGGAATTGTTTTGCCCACCTACTCTATGACGAGAGCTTACCAACACTTAACATGAAGCTCAGAACTGCACACTAAAGCAGCCCAGAATCTGAATATAAAATATCAGAATATAAAAGCTGAAGCTTAAGGCATCAATCTCATTTTTCCCCCAGCTGACTGTGGATGCTCAGGGGGATTCTCTCGGAGCCAGGACCTGGCCATGCTCAGGGGATCCATGGATCAGGCTGCAGGTGCTGTTCAAACCAGCTGGCAGGCTGTAACCTTTGTGCCTGTGCCAGTGGGGCCGTGGTTACTCATCCCAGTCCCACCCACGGGCTTGGCACGGAGCTCTGCGCCTTCCGAAGCCTCGTGGCTCCTTATCACCCCGATAGAACAGCGTGTGTTCGTGAGAGCTCCGGCTGCTCCGGAGCCCACAGCTGCCTCTTCTCCCTCTCTGCTTGTGCCTCACCTCAGCAGGGGGACAGGCAGCCACACAAAGTGGCCCCAGGGAAGAGGGGGAATATCCCTGGAACTGAGAATTCCCCGGGATAAATGGGCCTGCAGAACACCAAGCCCTCAGGGAAGGGGGCCAACATCCCGATGCTGGGGCTGGACTCGGCGGGGAAATCCACGCTGCTCTACAAGCTCAGGTATAAAGATGCTTTTATAACAGTGCCAACGATTGGCTTCAATGTGGATATGATTGAAGCAGGGAAGGATTTCACACTGACGTTTTGGGATGTTGGAGGACAGAAGAAAATGAGGGAGCTCTGGAGCAATTTCCTGGAAGACGCCGGCGGGCTGCTGTATGTGGTGGACAGCTCTGACAAGCGGCGCCTGGAGGAGTCCAGGAGGGAATTTGAGCTCATTTTAAAAAATGAATCCATAAAAAACGTGCCCGTGGTCGTGCTGGCCAACAAGCAGGATTTGCCTGGAGCCCTGAACGCCGAGGAGATCACGAGGAAGCTCAAGATAAAGAAGTACTGCAGTGACAGGAACTGGTACGTGCAGCCCTGCTGTGCCATCACGGGAGAGGGGCTGCCAGAAGCTCTCCAGAGGGTGGCCACGTTTGCCAGGCAGTACAGGAAGTCAAGGAGACTTTCATCACCCTGAAGGAACTCAACTCCTTTTAAGGATTTCTAGCATCCACTTCTGGTGACTCTTAACATACTTCATGGGACAGATTAAATCTGGAAATACTGGATTCTGAAGAACTTTTATACATTAATATTTATAAGGGACTTTGACAATATTAAATTCTACTGTTATACCTGCAGATACTTGATATACCTGATGGGATATCTCATACCTGAGATAGGACCCTGTAGCATTTTATTTATTTTTTTTTTATTTACTTGGGATTATTCAAGTTGAATGATGAGAAAGGGGCAGTCGAGCACATGG
Source organism: Camarhynchus parvulus (assembly GCF_901933205.1). Lineage (NCBI taxonomy): Eukaryota > Metazoa > Chordata > Aves > Passeriformes > Thraupidae > Camarhynchus > Camarhynchus parvulus. Next base: position 1,732,396 of record NC_044579.1, on the reverse strand, counting down.
AAATAAAGTAGGTGAGCAGTGTTTAAGTGGCTTAAATCAAATGAAGATTCAATTTTTTTCAAGATGTAAACCAGCCAAGTCATTTGGTCAGCAGTGATCAAATGCTGTTTTGTAATAAATGGAATAGATATGTTTCTTATTTGAAAATAGAGTGGGGTGAGAGCTTCAACTCCAGTTATGTACAAGAGAATTTGGCTGTTTCTGCACTCTAGAAACAACTCCTGCAGAGAGGTGGTGAGGAGCAGGACGAGCCCCGGGCAGAGCCTGGCTCCAGTGCTGTCCCCAGGGTGCAGCTGTGACCTCCCATTGTCCCAGAGACCCACGTGCTGCCCCCCTTGTTCCTGCACTGCTGCACTGCCCTCCTCACAGGAGATCAGCCAGGGCAGAGCTGCATCCCCTTGGCTTTGGGGTGATTTCCCAGTCCTGGCCTCTGGAAAAGTGGCAGGGGTCCTCTTGTGCTCCCATTTTTTGTTTCAGGATTACACCAAGGAAGTAGGTGGGAAGTAGGAAGTTTACATTTCATTCTTACTAATAAACAGACAGGAATGTCAAGTTATAAAAGGGTGAAGCAGCAATAAAATCACCCAGACATACCCTGTTGTCTCATGCACTGGTTATTCAAAGACAAAAAACATCAGGTGGGTTTGCTGAAATAGTAAACAAAGGGCAGTTTCCCAAGAGTAGCTGTTATTAATACTGAGACTAATTAATTACCAGGGGCTAAATCCTGAGTCACGCTGAGACTTGCTAAAAGCAGAGAAAATGTCTGGATTTCTCATTGCCTTCTCTGGTGATTTGGGCTCAATAGAAAATATCATCTTCTGTCCCTAAGAAGATCTTTAAAAGGCATTAATGTTGGTTTTCCAAGGCCAAAAATTCAATGTTTAAAAATGTGATTTTTCATATTGATACATTTATAAACGTTTGCATGTGTAAAGGGTGAATTCTCTTACTCTGCTCACGTGTCTGTTATAAAGCAGAATTTACTTCTGTGGCCTCAGCACTTCCTCAGGGAGAAACACTCCTGAGAGATTTAATGAGAGGGGCACCAGGGTCTCAAATTAGCCAAGAAGCAAGTTGTGAAGGGAGAAATAAAGTTGTGAAATAGACCAGCTCATACAGCTAAAAATGAGAATAAGCTCTCAGGCACACAGGCCCTTCTGCAGGTTATCAAATTACACTAAATGACACTCACATCAACTTGAAGAAATGTTTTACATTATGCTTCAAAGGAAAGGAATAAACTCAATTCCATTCCCTTCACAGAATATCAAGTATTTAAAAATTGCATTTTTGAAGAGCTTGGTTTCCCAGAGAAGTGAAGGCAGGCCTGCTACATCTGCCCAAGGAGACCCCAACCTTTTGGAGTCACTTTAAAGGTTTAAAATAAATATCAGTCAGGCTGGCTTGGAGGTGCAGGTTCTCAGAGGAATTAGATGCCTGAAAGTTTAATTTAAAACCTCAGTGAGGCAAAGAAAAGTGACCACCCCTTAAAGGCAAGGCTGCTGAGGCACAAAAAGCTGATCCCCACGGAGATAAATGTTCCATTGACAAGAGACATCAGTCCAGAGCCAGGGCTTCATGGGCTCCTCTGCTCCAGGAGCTGCCGGGGCTTTTCCATCGTGCTTGGATCAGCAGAGCACTCGGGCTCCCTCAGGATGGGACAGAGATGGGATGCACTGCTCCAAACCTGGAGCAAAACCCTCCCTGGCACTCAGCACATCTCGGGCAGGCGTTGGGAAGGGAACTGGGGCTCAGCTCTGAGCACAGGCTCACCCCAGCGCGCTGTGTGCTCCCGGGGGAAGCCTGGCAATTGTTGGATATCTGATCCCATCATGTGTGCTGGGGTGAAATCAATACCCAGGGACTTCCAAAGGTTCCAAAGCTTCCAGCTCCATCCCTCCTGGGGAGTTTGAACTGCCTGGCTGAACACCCTGAGCAGAATAGTCTTGGTGTTTCAGGAATTCTGCCGGTGCTAAAATCCAACCCACAGCACAGGGATAATTTATTCTGGGATAAGTTTGGCTTATTTTATTATTTACAATTTTTACAGATCACTCACTACAAAACTTTTAGGATTTTTGGAGGGTTTGGGATGCTTGAGATGGTGAGAAATCAGAATCTGAAGAGCCCTGAGACAGTGGAGCTGCAGTCTGGGAGCTGAAAGCTTTTCATGGGATGAAAGGCCTTGAAGAGTTGGGGTCAGATGTTTGTTGGGGTCAGCTGTTTATTTTGCTCCAGATTTGGGATTTTTTTTCATCAGCTCACCCTGCTGTTTTGCATTTTTAATTGCTGCCTTCTGGCAGTCTCATGCAGGTGTTCTGTAGCTCAAATCCTTCAGTGTCTGCTTCTATTCCTTAAAGAGTTTGCTGTGCCTGATCCTTTGTGCCGACAGAAAAGTCAATGTGACAAAATGGGTGGGACACAAAAAGAGAAGGATCTGAACCCCAGGGCCTGCAGGACCCTGTGCCCTCTGAGGGAGATGTGTTTGGATGGCACCATTTAAAGCTGACAGACCCAGAGGGTGGAGCCTGTCCTGTTGGCCATTCCTTGATAAAATCCCTGTGGCTTGAAGTCACATTGAGGTTTCTGAGTTTAGGAATAACTCGTGAAGCTCACTGAACATGGGTCCAGTGAAATAGGGATGAAATGCCATTTTAAGGGAAGGTGTGGAGCAGCAGAAAAATTTGGATAGCAGCAGTCCCTCCTGCTTTGCCTGGGAGACTGCAGTCCAATAATTTAGAATCCAGGAGAAGTGTAGTGTCTAAGGACTGCAGGACAAGGCTTCTCCAGTATCAGACAACTGGTGTTTCTCAAAATGTCTCTGTGCCATCTCATTTTGGACAAGTTACTGAACCAAAGGAGAGACTTTCCTGTGTCAAACAAGTTCTGAGTGCTGCAAAGGTGACAGCACCACTTAGAAGTGCTGTGTGCACATTAAACAGGTTTTTTCCCCCAAGTAAATGGGCCATGCTGAGCTCTGTGCTGCTGCAATCAGGCTTCCTGCGCTTTAATTAGCTCAGGTATCCTGTTTGGATTCTGGACATCCATCTCCTCAGATCCCACAGCCTGGATTAGCCAACTGGCTGTAATTTGGGATGTAAATTCTGCAGGGTGGGGGCCCTCAGCACACACCACACTGCAGGGACCATTTGCAAATGGGAATGCATGGACAGTAACGAGCCCAGACACATTCTGAAGGCAGGGGATTTTAGCAAACTGAGCATTCCTTGTGCTTCAGTTTCTCCAATATTCCGTTCCGCAGCTGTGCTCGGTGTTCTGCTCATCCCTGATGTGTTTGTGGCACTTGGGCTGACACCGTTCCCCTCAGCCCTGTCACCTGTGTGTCCCCCCATCCCTGCACCCAGCAGAGCTTTCTCCCTGTCCCAAGGGCAGTGCAGCTCCCATGGTCTCCTTGTCAGATTTCCCTGGGGTTTTTGCATTTGCTCTCAGCCACTCCTCAGGCTTGGAGTGACCTACAGACGTTTACAGACATTTACAGCCCCATTTCATTGTTTTCTGCCAGCTCCTTCCTCAAGGCTCTCCTTTCCCACCATGTATGCAAACTTCCTGACAATGCTTTATGAGCCGTGGCTTTTGATGAATATTTTTTATTATTTCCTTGTTCTCCCCATACTTATTCATCTGCTCCCTTTTACTCTTACAAGGTGCTTTCATTGGTGCAAAGATCATCTTTTTGTTCTGGGTTTTTACTTTTGTTTCCACCTTTTGTTGACTTGTTTTTACTTCGTTTTACCCTTTTTATTTGCCTGGCCAATGAGAAGTTTCTAGGCCTTGTATTACCCTGATTCTGGCAAAATACCTGCAGAAATAAGTAATTTTGTGAGTTTAATAACCCACCTGGCTCTGAAACCTGAGCCATGCACATTGTTTGGTTTCAGCAATTATAGCTGGGAGCAGCAGCAAGGATTTTATCGATCCAGACAAAGGCCAATCTCCTCTGAAATTCTGCTTGGCTGTTAAAGGCTAACTGTGCCTTGATCAATAGTTTTCAGTTACTTTATCTAAAGCACACACGTTTATCACTGAAGAATGTGAGTGTCTCAGCCTTCCCTCAAGAGCTCAGAGAAGTTTTATTTCTTACAGGCCCATCCCAGGCTGCTGTGAAAATCCCTGGTGTCATTTGGATGTAACACAAAACATGAAGGCATTCTGCAAACAGCTTCATTAACAGATGATAAATTAATGTCTGGCTCCTCCATGGGGTGGCTCAGGCCTGGATGCCTTTCCCAGCACAAGGGAATCATTTTGGATTGAATTCACGTGGATTTTCCTTTGTTGAGAATTTACAATAAAGGGAATATTAATTCACGTGGATTTTCCTTTGTTGAGGATTAATAATAAAGGTTGAATTTACCTAAAATATCTATAGGTGCTCACACAATTCTTATGTGCCCATCAGTATTTACACAGCTTGAATTCTCTGAAAGGGTGAAAAAAAAAAGAAATAATTACAGAAGAAGAATTTAAGGAGTTAATCTGGAGGGGTGGTGGGGGACGATAAACGACAGCAATACCATGAAAACGGGAAGTGAAAAGAAAAGTGAGAAAATTTTCAGGCCAAAGTACTGAGTGTTGTAGATGCACAAAGAAATAGAAAGAAAAAAAGAAAAAGAAAATCCTTCCCAGCCATTAACTTTGCACTCTGGTGCAAAGCTGAGGTTGCTTCTCTTTTAAAATCAACGTTTCGTGCGTGCAATCCCTGCTGGTGCTCACAGGGGAACTTCCCCGTGCTCTCCCTGAACGGTCAAAGTTGAGGGCAGCAGTTTCACAGATAAAATGATATCAGGCCGTAAAGATAATGTAACTTTGGAGCAAATACTCTCCTCAGAGCAACTCCAAACAGTCTTTATCCTGAGTGCGAATAGTTAAAAATATTTAACATATTAAAGTCAAACTTTGTGGAAATGAATTATAGTTTGACTTAACTCTTCCATTTAACCTACACAGGAAAATTTAAATTTTTTTAGCTGTCACCTACATTGAGCCTTTTCTTTTTGACACTTAAGGTTTTCCACTGAGTCATTTGGATCATTGATTATTTTAAATCCCCATTTATTGCCCACGCTAACAGGTAAATTTGTACAGGCTTGGCTTCCTCGTGCGCTGCTGAAAAGCCCCCATCAAGCACTAAGGAAAACCCGAGGAAAACACCTGAAAATTGAGAAATATTATTAAAAAATACTTGTATCAAAAGTGTTTCCTCGCTGAGACATCTTGTGGTGTGCGAGGCTTCCTGCAGCTCGTCAAAACGAAACTATCGGGTTGCAAATTCAAACGGAGACCAGGGGAGCCCGAGAACTCTCTGCGAGGCTTAAACCACCCAGCTAAAAATCGCTTTTTTTAAACAAAAACTGCCTCATTGCAGCACTGGTGGGCTTATTCTGAGAGATTATTTTCAAATTGTTAAATATAAATATAAATATAAATATAAATATAAATATAAATATAAATATAAATATAAATATAAATATAAATATAAATATAAATATAAATATAAATATAAATATAAATATAAATATAAATATATGTAAATGTAAATATTGCTGCTCTTTAGGTAAAGCCCACATTTGTTTTCAGCATGCATTAAGATGAAGTTTCACGTTGTGGCACTGAAAATTCCTAGCAATGAGTGATGCCCAGACTGCCCAAACAAGCAGATCCCTAAATGGGAATTCCCATTTTTTCCACGTTGGTTGTGATTTGGAAGAGCCCTGGTTACCAGTTCATAACTGAAGTGAGATTTGAATAGAAAGAGGAATAATGAGCATTCAGAGGAAGGGTTGATCTCAGCGATCTGACAGAGGCACAGATTCCTGAAGCTGCTGAAATGCTGTGCAATTCAGGAAAATTATGTGCCCATTCTTCCTCCTCAAAAGAAAAGCTGAACAGAAATATTACCATTTATCAGCCATCAGAAAAATCAAGGAAATCTCAGTCCTGAGCCTTGGGAGAATGGGCCTCGTTAGTGCTGCTGCTCAGAGCACTCATTTTCTCCATTACAGCGGAACAAAGAGAGATGCAAACTTGGAGTATTTTCATTTCTCTGCTCAATACCAAGCCCTGAGCCCTTCAAAATTCTTTATTCAGCCATGTATTCGAGTTTCCTTTCAAAATGAGCCTGAGACACAGCACTGACAATAGCAATCTGCATCTGGACATTTACATTTTTGTTGCATCTTGGGTTTGGTGCTGTTTCATGAGCTAAACTCTGCTCCCTGGAAGTGTTAACAGCCAGAAATAAGAGTTCAAACCTGAGATGCTCCCCAAAATGTCTCTGTTTTCATGATCCTATCAGTGTTTCTGTGTACAACATGAACTACATCACCTAACACCTCCCACCATTTAATTATCTGAGCATTTGTGTAGATTGAGTTTTCAAATACAGCGCAAATAATCAGCCTTCCTTTTGGAAACCTCAGGAATTAAGGATGGAAAAGCAAATTCCCTTCCTGCAGTCACGTGGAACAGGATCCAGAATATTGGAGCTCCCAGACCTGCCAGCAGATCAGAAGTTTTCCTTTCCTTTTAGAAATATTACTGAACTCACCCCAAACCAGAGGCAGAAGCATTTTTTGTCCCTGTCCCACCATCAGCAGTGCTACAAGGATTTGTTTTAACATGGAAAAACCACATCCCTGGATGTTCCAGGGCACCCTGACATGGCTCATCTCAGGAACCATTTCTTCACTTTTTATCTCAAATGAATTTTTTCCCTTTCCTTTAAGAAGAAATTGTGCTGGAAAGGCAAAGCAGCTGGACACCAGCAGGGAAGTGCAGCTCCACAATCTGCTCTTTGAGGACTGATTCCTCTTCTTCTTGGGCTATTTGCAGCTGATGGATTTTTGGGAACTACTCCAGCTCTGTACCAAGGAACATTTTTGCCAATGGTCACGTCATGACCTACAAATTTATCTGCAAAAGCTCTGATTTAGCACATGAAAAATGGAACATTTATGGGCTGAATTGTAGCAAACATGCCATAGCAGGCCCTTGGCTGCCCTAATGTCTGAGAGGGGCCAGAGCAGCTCCAGGATTTCATTGCCCCACACAGCTGAAGGGTTAGAAAGGGAAAAGCACTGAATCCTGTCAAGCTGGCAACATCTGAAGCTGATTTTCCTTTCCAAGCCTGTGCACTCCATCACTTTAAGATGATTTTTAAAAGTGAGTTTTTAAGTACCACCCTGACTGAAGAGTATTTTTCTCGAAGTGCAAACACTTCTTTTTTTCTAAATAGAAAAAACTTCGAGAAAAACACAGTGTCTAATACAGTGGTACTACATGAACAAACCCAAGGGGAACCATGCACAGGAGCTCTACAGCTTTGGAATAAAAATGTCCCTCCGCAAGGGAGCAAGCCCTGAGTCAATGTGAGCCCAGCCTGGAGACAGCAGAGTGTCCAAGTGTCTGTGGGCCAAATCTTTGATTCTTCCTCTCATCCAAAGCACTTCAGCCAACTCCCATCAAAAATCCCCTTCAAACCTGTCTGAGCTGAAAGATTATTATAAAATATCCTCCCAGCAGTGGGCTGCTTCTTTGTTAATACCAGCTATTCCATTTGGATAAACCCCGGGATTAATGGTGTTTTTCTGTGTGCAACACAAATCTTTGCAGCTTTACATAACATTTTGTTCCTTACAGGAGGGAGATAGGGCCATGAAAATCCATTTGCAGGAGCTCCTTTCACCTAAGTGTACATTTAGTAAATAAATTTCATCCATTTTATATATATTTATACTAATAGATTAGCAAAAGCATTCAGATCAATTCACATTATTACTCAAAAGAAGTGTTTAAGATAAGCCGAGAATGAAACATTTTCTAATTGCATAATGAGGTGCAAAATTCACAAATTGTGACTTGTAAACAAAATGTAAACTCTTTGTAAAACAAATCTATCTGTTGCTTGAAGGATAGGAAGGTGAGCAAAGCCTAATTCCCACCTTTATATTTGCATTATTATTTTCCAAGTTAAAAAAATATGCAAAAAATAACAAAGAAGCAGAGCTTTGTTGTGTAGCATCACATGGAGTCTGAACAGCACTATACCACAAGAATTTGTGTTTTATGCATAATTTATTATGTTGTAGGCACCTACAATAAAAAATGTAAGAAAACCTGATTTAGTAAGAAAAACTCATTCAGAATCAAAATATCCAATTGTTTGGGTTTTGTTTTGTTTTTTTTTTTAAGACAGACCAGTGACACAGGATTGAGGATTCAGAGGGGAACTGGTCTATCCTCCAAAATTGGTCTTCTGAGGGTTTTTGCACTGTGGACCTGAGGTAAAATCAAACAGAAATAATGTAATTGTTCCTCTGAGAGCCAAGCAGCTTAATTAGATTACAGTTACACAAAAAGCATTTGATTCATCTCTGATTATGTCTACAATGAAATCACAATATAAATTATTCTTTGGATGATACCAGATCAAAAGACCACCAAAGGATTGTCTTCCTTCATAACTCAGCAAGAGCAAAGCATGTTTTGGGTGTTATTATATGGAGTTACACAGAAAGGAAATGGGGTGTTTGTAAATAAATTTTATATATTTTACATATTTTTACTAATAAATATTAGTAAATACTGATATAAGTGAATAAGTTTTATATATTTTACATATTTTTACTAATAAATATTAGTAAATGCTCATATAAATTTTATATATTTTACATATTTTACTAATATTAGTAAATAGTAATATAAGTAAATAAGTTTATATATGTTACATATTTTTACTAATAAATATTAGTAAATACTAATATTAGTAAATAAGTTTTTATATATTACATATTTTACTAATAAATATTAGTAAATACTAATATAAATAATTTTATAAATTTTACATATTTTTACTAATAAATATTAGTAAATACTAATATAAATAAATAAATTCTATACATTTTACATATTTTTTACTAATATACATATATAGTAAAAGCAGCAAGGCGGTGCAGCAAGGTGATTTTTAGGCAAGGCTGGATTTGGAGGAAGACTCTGCAGGGTGATTCTGTTATTTTCAAGTGGTTACTCATACAGGAACGGGGTTGTTGCTCAGCCCCTTGACCTGGTCAGTGTTTTCCAGGAGCACAGAGGGAAGGGCAGCAGAGGGATGGTTTCCCTGCGAGGTCACTGGCGCTGCTTTGGGCTCTGACTCAGGCCGGGATGTGCTGCCTTTCCCATTCCATCCTCCCCAGGCCACACCAGCTGGTGGGATGAGCATGGCTGGGGTAACAAAGACATGGAAAAGATGCTGATGAGAAGGGCAGTGATGGAATAAAAGGGTTTTCTTTCCTTTCATAAAATTCCAGGCTGGGTCTGACACAGTGGGTATTTTTTACCATCATGTTCTGACTAGTTCTGAGCACTGAGGAGGAATGGAACACGCAGTACCAGAGTCCAATTTCATTATTCATCAGAGAATTTCTGCCTAATATCTAATCTAAACCTACGCCCTTTCAGTTCAAAGCCATTCCCTGTGTCCTGTCCCTCCATGCCTTGACCAAAGTCCCTCTCCAGCTCTCCTGGAACCCCTTTAGGCTCTGGAAGGGGCTCTAAGGTCTCCCCAGAGCCTTCTCTTCTCTAGGCTGAACAATCCTAACACTCTCAGCCTGTAAATGAAACAGAGCACTAACTAAAGATACTATTTTTAAAAAATTTTGTCTTTATGTAGTCTTCTACAACATTACTACATGGAAAATCTGCATTACATTTTAAAAAGGTAAATAGCTGTATTTAGAAAATGTCGGTTTTGTCCATCTAGACTGGGATGTGAAAGGGCTGCTGTCCTCCACCAGGTTTGGAGAAAATCCTTTATATACTGTGAGACAAGCCATGCCTGTATGGAATACCACCAGCACTAATTAGCCCTGACTAATTTACCTTCCTCATTTTGCTGTGGCATCACTGCTACATTTAGGCAGCAGATGGGGCTGCGGTGACTCAGCCTCTGTCACTTTTGGGGTTTTTTGGAGAAGTATCTAGAGCTAAGCCTCATTCTCTGGGAAACGTCCAGAGATAAAACACACATAGTCTGAAAAATCATTGTGTTTTCCCCAGGAGCTAAACCAAGTTCTCTTTCCTCAGTCTCTGAGGGACTTGGTGACTTCATTTTCATGCTTGGGAAAAGCATCTCCTGTCATAACTTTGACTTTTCTCAACAAGTATAATGAAAAATTATAATGAGCTCTATCGACAATGAAGACTTCACAGAGTTCATTTCCAATCATTAAAAATGAGTAGAGACTACAGGCAGGATCAGGGCAGTATGTTTATATATACATACTTATTTATTTATTTACTTATTTATTTATTTATATACGCACCCTAGAGAATTCTTTTCGTAATGGCACAAAGGCATTATTTTCCAGGTAAAATTTCAGAAGTAGGAACAAAATTACCATCCCCTCTGCCCTGCAAGTGTATCTCTCCACTGCTTTCAACACTGTTTATCTCATTTCATTTAAAAATTTAGTTTCTGTAGCAGCTTTTTTTTTTTTTGCTAAAATTCTGGAAGACTGGGAGGAAGGAAGATTACTCTTAGCGAATGCAAAGTGTGGTGAAAGATTAAGTGTAATTTTCGGCTCCATGATGCAAATAAATGCAAAGTGTAATGAGGGGAAGGATTAAACTTAATTTTTGACTCCATGATAGGGGCAAATGCAAACTTTATTAAGGGGAAGGATTCAACTATTAACTTTGGGCTCTATGAGGGGACTGAATGTAAGGTGAAGCGGGGAGAGCGATTCAGGGGTCAACTCTCGGCTCCATGAGGGGAGTGAATGCCAAGCGTAGCGAGCGGAAGGATTAAACTGTTAACTGTCGGCTCCACGAGGGAAGCCAGGGAAAGCGCAGTCGGGGGAAGGATTAAAATATTAACTTTGGTCCTTTCCCGGCAGCAGCGCAGGCGCGGGGAGCGCCCGTCCCGCCGCCCCTCCCCTCAGCCCCTCAGCGCCCAAGATGGCGGCGGCGCTGAGGCGGCCCCTCCTTCCCTCCCCGCGCCCGAGCTGCGTCACCGCTCCCGCCCTCTCCCTCCCCGCCGCCATTGGCCGCGGGGCGCGCGGGGCGCAGCCAATGGGCGGCGGCGCCCAGAGCGAGGCTGGCCCCGCTCCCCCCTCCCAGCCTCGCTCGCCCCGTCCCTTCCCCCGCTCGGCGGCACCGGCGCGTTCGGGCCGCCGGGACCGGCCCGGGCCCGCTCCGAACCGCCCGCTCCGGGCCCCGCTCCCGCCCGCCGCACCGCGCCCGGCCCCGCTCCGGGCCCCCACACCCGGCCCCGCAGCGGCGCCCCTCGCCCCGGCCTTTCCCGGCTCGCCGAGGCCGAGAGCGGGCCCGCCGGGTCCCCCGGCGCGTTCGGGCCCGGGCGGAGGCGGAGGGGCCGCGCTCCTCCTTGGCCGCCCCCCGCCATGGCCGACAACGAGAAGCTGGACAACCAGCGCCTCAAGAACTTCAAGAACAAAGGCCGCGACCTGGAGGTGAGCGCGGCGGGGGCCCGGCCGCGGCCCGGCCCGCCCTGAGCCGCGGGGAGGCGGGAGCGGCGCTGCCGGGCGGGGAGGGAGGGCAGGCCGGGCAGGGAGGGAGGAAGGAAGGAGCCGCCGAGGCCGCGCTGCGGGCCGGGCGCGGCCGGGCCCGGGGGCTCCCGGCGAGGGGCAGCGGCCGCATCCGCCCGGGTCGCTCCGGAGCCCCTCGGGCCCGGCAGCGGCCGCGGCTCCTCCCGTGCGGCCGCGCCCGCCGGGGCTCGGCCCGGCCCTGGCCCAGCGGCCCCGGTGCGGCGTGGGCTCGCCGGAATTGCTGCAGGAACGATCCCAGCGAGCGGCCCCTAAAAGCCTGAGTCAGGATTTGGGCCCGGTTGGGTGTTCTGCTGCGTGTCTCCAGGATACATAATGAAATAAATAACGCCCCAACTTTCATAGCAAGATTATTTTTTTAAAAAAACACTTTTTATCTCTCTTTTTTTTTTTTTTAACTTGGGGTTTCCTTAGGAAGTAGTCAAATTTTAAAGCTAGGTATCAATCCTCACCTTTAAACACTCGACCGGGAGTGCTAGTTGGAGCTTAAAATTGTCTGTTCAGGGTTCTGGACAAGAATTTTGCTGTTCTCTTGGCTGCTTTTTACTGGCCTCAAAGTGTCCCTTGTGTTTTCCATAATATTCCAGTCTTATATATGAAGACATTACAATGTTTCAAAAGTAAAAACTCCTTTATGTTCCCTGTATTAATTTAAACATCAGCCAAGTTTCCCAGAAGTCTGTAACACCTGGCTTTTTAACCTGTCCAGTTAGATTGATTAAAACGGTTTATTACTCAGTTATGTCCAAACTTTTGGCCAAAATATTGGGAGCTGGAATAATAAATTGCTCTGTTTGCTGGCAGGGTTGTGAGGTAACCCCTTGCCTTAGATACTAATTTATTTTTTTATCAATTTTGTTACCACTGAATAGGCAGCTATAGGAAGGCTCCTTTAGGAATGCACACAGGATGTGCTGTTACAGTGAAAAATGGGATTCCTGAGCAGACACAGGCTGGAATTCAGGTGCTTTGGTGCAGCATTTTAGGGGAAAAGGGCTGAAGCAGGGAAGGTTCAAGATGGACACGCAGGTAACACCACGTGGGAGTGTGTCAGAAGCTCTTCAGTCATTTTTTTATTATTTGCTGCAGCACTGAAATGCCTTTTTCCACAGCCCAAACCCACTGCTGGGCCGTGTTAAATTTTAGAGAGTGACATTTATCCAGCAAATCCTGGAGCACATGCCTGCTCCCTAAAATAACCACGGTGCAGGGCTATTTTTCATACAATAGCTCAGGCTTCTGGCTGTCCCTGCTGCTCAGTAACTGCTTACACATCACACTGGCCATCAGGCTGGGGGAACTGCTGGTGCCCACTCCCAGCCAGCCTCCAAAACCCAGCTTGCAGGGCTGCTTGGGCTGAAAGTTGTGTATTTATTTGGCAGAGGAAGCCAACATTTGATCTTTATCTCCCTCACTCCTCCCCCTTTTTATCTGCGCTGAAATTCTCGTTGGCCCTGGGTTGTTTTTACAAAGCCATCATTTTTTTAAAAATTTTCCATGACAGTTTACTACTAGAGAAATGAGAAATCCCCCTAATTTTGGTGAGTGCCAAATGGAGAGATTTCTAGAGGTTATGAGAGGTTGCCATGCTGTGAATTGCAAACTTCCTAAAAATGTTATCTCTTAATTCCATGTGCTCAGATCAGTCCATTGACAGTTACAGTTCCTGTCACATTGTCCTTGCCTTCCAGGTTTTACATATTCACAGGAAGTTCTTGTATTTCTGACCAAAATCAGGGATTTTCCTACATTTTATCCCCTAAAGTACCAAACATTTATTCACCTTTTTAGATGTTTGATTTCTTTCCCCCAATATGCTTCTGAAAACACAAATTCTGGCCTGGAAAAAAGAGGGGAAAAAAGAAAACAACCCCCAACACAAGCACCTGTTTTACACAAGATGTTTGACAAAATTCCTTCATATGCTGAAGTCTTGGGCAAACATTTCCTGCACGGGCACGTTGTGAATAATTGCTGCCATGTGTTTGGAGATGACAGATTGCTGGTGACACTGGGAATTGAGGGATTCACTGGGAGCAGGAATCTCCAGGAAATCCTTGTCCTGTCCCTGCTTTCTGCCCCTGCCCAAAGGAATACACGGTGTAATAAAGTTTGTAATAGTGGGAGAGCAGTAAATTGGAGCTGAGGCAGCATCTCTGGGGGGAATTGATGATTTCTGCTCAGTGCTTGCAACATTTTTTTAGGGTCTTCAAGATTTTAGAGCTGTGGGGGAAAAACAGAATTGGTTCAGCACAAAGAGGAGCCTTAAGAGCTGCAGAAGTGGCCACAGTTTTTAACCTCCAACCCCAAAGCCTGACTTGAAGAAGGGCTTATCTGGACTCTGATATTAAATTATGCAAATACTGATCCATTAGGGAGCTGGGTAAGGTGACTTTTTTCATCTTCAGTGAGGAACAGGTTTTACTTGGGCTTTTATTTCCCCTTGGATGAGAAAGGCTGAGCTGGTTTTTGCTGGTTATTGTGGGGATGGCTGTGCTGACACCCAACCTTTGTTTTCAATAGTGATACCACAGATCTTGGAATTAAATATCAGATCTTCACTATACAGAGCCCAGATAAATCCAGATTGTTCATTGTGGCTGTGCTAGATTTTTATGGACAAATTGAGTTTAAATAATGCCTTTTTGGTCCTGCATTTAGGGATCTTGATTTGGGAAGGTTTGCAGAGTTTTGGGGTGTTTTATGTACTTCATTCTCTTTCACCTGGTGATTGAACATTTCATTTTCTCTTGGTGATTGTTGCCTGCTGCAGCATTGCAATCTGACTGACATTTAGAGGCTTTTTTGACATGCAATAAAAAATATTTCCCTCATTTTATTTCTCTGGAAATCTTGGAAGAATCTGCTGAATCTTTTCTCACCTGTGTTGCTGGGCAGGAGATGGAGGATTGCTTGAACAATGCCAGCACAGGAGAGGGGTTAAATAGAGATTTCTGCTCTGCAATTGAGAGATGCATGAAGGGAAATGATGATAATTCCGTGATGCAGAGCACTTCAAAACTAATTTTGGAGCAGCCGTTGCATCAAGATGCTTGAAGATCAGTAATGTCACGATTTTAAGAGTTGCCAGCATCATTCACTGGACTTCAAAAATACCAATATTTCTTGAGAACACCAAGGAAGCTCCAGGGGAGGGAAGGAAAGGTGGTGGTGTGAGATATATTGAATATTGCAGGTACTTTGAAGCTTTTCAACCCTTTCTGTATCCCACACAAAATAGTCTGCTTGGGATTAAATATGGAAGAACTGAAGGAGAGCAGGAATTTCACTCAGTGAGATAAAAATAGGCTCCTTTAAGCCGACTTGGAGTTCTGTGGTGAAGCTCATCCATCTTGTCACTTCCAAATGATACTGAGATATTTGTTTAAGGCATTTTCTCTGCCATGCACAGCTTCTCCAGGAGAAATGGGCCTGGTGGCACATGTAATGTCATATTGATTTTTATTTTTTATCTGGAACTCAGACTCCCATTTCCATTCTGAAGTTGCTGAGATGTGACCTCTGGGGGTATCTTGGGTTGGCTTTATGATCCCAAAGCACTTTTGTCAGTGCTCTCTAGAGCAGATTTCATTGCTCCACTTTGGAGTTGAGACAGGATTTGTATAGGAGGGGGGTAATGGATGGAGGAGGGCCTGAATCACTGACTGTAACTGAGGAAAAATAGTCTGGTTTCAGCTGTCTATTCCCTGTGGGCTGTGTTTTGTTTTTATTTGGAGTCCCAGACCACACTGGTGCTGGTAGCAGCTTCCTGGGAAGGAAGGAAGGAAGGATGGCACAACCAGCTCATCTTTTATTTACAATAACTGTTGACTTTGCAGTTCCCCAACAGAAACAATGTGCCCTTGCAAACCATTCCCTGGGATGAGGGCAGCAGCCAAAGTTCTACAGTTACTCCTGTGCTGGAAGTGTAGAAATTGAGTGGAACATTTTATAACAGCAAAAAAAAAAAAAAACCCATCCCAGCCAGGAGTGAGCACAGGCTGAGCTCCTGATCCCTTCAGGGAGGGGATCCCACTCCTGGATCCCATTCCCGGATCCCACTCCAGGATCCCATTCCAGGTGTGTTTAGGAAGAGCTGGTGCATCCCAGCTGCTTGAAAACTCCCAGAATGTCCCAGGATCCTGCAGGCATGGCTACCACGAGATTTGAATGATAAGCTGAAGGGCTCAGTCATGACTAATGGTCAGAAATAGCCCTTATGATAAATCTGAAGCTAAATATAATTGAAAAAAGGAGGATGGAGGGGTGGCCATCGCAGGCCGACAGAAATAGATCGGATCATTTGATTTTTGATGTAGCGAATGACAAACAGGATCCTGAGAGAGCCACGTGAATTCCTGACAGAGTGGGCCATGTTTCTGTGCTGGAGCCCTTGCCAGGCCTCCCTGAGCTCGGCTGTAAAGCCCTTTCTGGTCCCAGTGGTTTCCTGTGGAGCTGGGAGCTGATTCACATAGCTCAGATCTCCCCCAGAGCAGAAGGAATCCCTCCCCACGTGCCAGGGCACCACCATCTCTCATCTCTGCCCTTTGAGCTGCTCTCCAAAAGCTGCACAAGTCCATCTGGGCCCTGCTGGGCATTTTACCTTGTCCAGACTCTTCCATCTCTAGCTGGGGTGGTAGCACTGGGAATCCCATGGCAGAGCTGACTTCAGTTCCCATTTGTTGTGCTCTTCCTCCTCCTCAGAGGATGAGCAGTGCCACGCTGACCTGTAACTGTTCTGTCAACAGGCTCTGTGTACACAGAGAGTGATTTTAGTGGAGCCAGGCTTTGGGAAATCAGAGTGACTTCACTGCTGGCTTGTCTTTCATGTGAAGGCTTTTGTGACCCCAAGGTGTGCAGGCAGGAATTCAGCAAGGGCCTGTCAGCTTGTGGCAGGAGGGAGAAAGTTCTTCTTGTCCCAGCAGAGGATTCTTTAGTCTGATCACCTGCAGATAGGATTTTTTAAGTAAGGAATTTTCTAAATGATACAGACTTTTCTAAATGACACATCTGAGGATTTTTTATTGTAATATTTGTTCTGGTCCCACTCAGTTCTCTCAGTGTCAGCAGCAGCTTTGCTGGGAGCAGCAGTGTCACCCCTGGGGTCTGGAAGAGCCACCCCTCTCCCAGGGCAGCTTTTGGGTGGGAATGCTGATTTTGCTGCCCTGTGCTTCGGGAAGGTGTTAAAAGCTCTCTGAGATCATCAGGGGCGTGGTGCAGTTCTGCAATCTGTTATCAGAGGCTTTCCTCCCATTATTTTATCTTGGATGTGCCAGATCTGTGGAGTTTGGAGAAACTCCCCTGAGCATTTGAGAGCCTGGAGTACCTAAAGCAGGTGGAAGCTGCAGCAAAGCCTGGAAGTGCTGGGTGGGATCCAGCAGTGGCTCAGCTTCTCCTGGAGCTCAGAGGAACATCCCTGGAGTGATTCCTGCCTTCCCTGTGCTCTTCAGAGCTGCATCCATTGTCCTGGGGGATATCACCACAGCCCTGAGGATCTCACCGGGCTTTAACACCTTCCCAAAGCACAGGGCAGCAAAATCAAACTCCCTGTGGGTGGGATTGCTGATTTTGGGGAGGAATGGCTCTTGCCAGACCCCAGGGGTGACACTGCTGCTCCCAGCAAAGCTGCTGCTGACGCAGAGAGAATTGAGTGGGACAAAACAAATATTAGAACAAAAAAGAAGCCTCAGCTCCTCTGTCCTGGCTGTCCCGGGTTGCTGCAGCTGCCCCTGGCACTTTGCCTTTTCCAGAGCAGGAAGCTGTCCCTGGAGGAGGTTGGATTTCCCCCTCAGCCCCTGCAGAGCAGCAGGAACCATCCCTGCTTTGCCACTTTTTCCTCTCCTTACCCTTTTTCTCTGGGGAGCTGCAGTGTCGTGCTCAACTGAAATTGGATTTGATGAACTGCACCTTCTTTTTGATAAGAATAACAAAGGAAAATGCTTTGAAAGTGAGGTTTTAATGCTTATCTTCACATCTTGCTGTTCAGGAGGTTCCTTTTCCTTCTGTCCTGTGCTCAGGGACTTCCAGCTTCCCCTGGGCTTGTCACAATAAAAATGGAATTGTTTGGAATTTCGCTGTTCTCATTCGCTGTAGAGTTCAAAGTGATCAAATAAAATCACTCCAGACTGATTTGTTTCTGTTTTTACTGCAGCAGCACAAGCAGCAATAAACCAATTTATGTATATTTACAATTGTTGTTTTAGTCTGAGTACTGTCAATGGCAGCTGTAGAGAAAATGACAAAAAATACTGCTCTTAGAATGTCAAAGGTTCTAATTTATAAATAGTAGTTCTGGAACTCAGCTCTGCTTGCAGGGTCTCTTAATTTGAGCTTCTTTATAAAGTTATTTTACTGTTAGATTGCCATGGTCCTTTTAGTGCTTTTGGTGCTGTTTTATGCACAGCTCCTTTCCATCTTGCCCTTTGAAAAATATGGTTTTATTCCTTTTTCCCTCATCTTGAGGACTTAGGAGAATGTTTTAGTATGAGAGAACAGAAATATTGTAGTTATTTCAATTTCTTGTAGGAGCTCTACTTTTATAATGGAAATTAAACCCTGTGTGTCAAAGTTTTGTTTAAAGTGCATGAACTGAAATAGTTGCACAAGAACTTTTTAAATTGATCTAAATTCAGATTATAATTTTTTTTAATCTTTATTTTTTCCAGACTATGAGAAGACAAAGAAATGAAGTTGTCGTGGAGTTGAGAAAGGTGAGATGACCCAGAGATTTTACTCTTTTATTTTATAAAATTCTTCTCAGCAAGTGGTGTTTGACTTTGTTGTTACTCTGATAAAATGTAAGAGATTTCATTAAAGCCTCAAAAGTTCTGAAGTTATGGGAGTTCCACAACTTTCGTCCTGCAAACCTGGAGTTTATTTGTAACCTAATTAAGGGACTCCTCCTTGCACTTCTAGAGGTTTTTAAATATTTAGTTTTTCCTTTAAAAATCAGCTGTTCCTGCTCATCTGCAGGCAGAAAATTATTTCCTTACAATTAAGTGTGGAAGAGTGTGAAGGTAAAACTGGAATTGTTGGAAAAAAGGAATTTCATACTAACATCTGAATTGCGTTATGAAAAATAAACTGGAATGTTGATGGATGTGTGCCCATCAAACTTCCAGCACAAGTTGGATGCAGTTTTTAGGAAGAATTCCCAAAATGTGCATCTCTGGGCAGTCCTTTCCAACTGTTTTTGGAAAATTTAAGTGTCAGTGATGGCATATTTATGATTGTTTGAAACAGAACACCCCACTCCCCCTAAGTCCAAGTTTTAAAGGTATTCCATCATTTTTCTCTTTAAGAACAAAAGAGATGAGCATCTCCTAAAGAGAAGGAATGTTCCCCATGAAGATATCTGTGAGGATTCTGATATTGATGGGGACTTCAGAGTGGTAAGAGTTAACTTGCAATAATTTCTTCTTTTTGCATCCTTAAAAGGCATTTGGAATTTCTAACTGCTTCCTGTCTCTGTTTTCCAGCAAAACACTTCTTTGGAGGCAATAGTACAGGTAAAAACTATTACCTTGTTTGAATATTCTTCATGGCATCATGGCAGATGTGTGAAAAATCTGTTTTCTCTTATTTTAGAATGCTTCAAGTGACAACCAGGGTATTCAGTTAAGTGCTGTGCAGGCAGCAAGGTAAGAACACATTTTCCTCAAATATCCTGATTTTATTCTTATTTTGTCATGCTCTTAATGTCAGAAAATGTGTCCTAGCTTAAGTGAAATTGTATTAATGAAGTGATTTTTAAAAGGAAAATAGAACTTTAAAGAAACCAGAATACGCAGACCTTTTAAGTAGTGTGGATTTCCTTCACATGTAAATACCTGGATTTATTTTGGTGCAAGCTTGGTGTTTCTCACACTTTAAAGGACTGTAAAATCTTTGGCTTTAAGTGCAGAAAAAGCTGAGTGTCTCCTTTTCTAGGAGTTGGAGCTGAACAACTCCTATCTTTTATTTTCCTGACTGGTGACAAACTTCCCAAGGGGAGAAAGCATGGAATGAAATGGATGTAATGGCTTTGCTTTGCCAGTGGCTCAATAATTTCACTTTGGGGGGTTATTTTCACTTAAAGAGGAGGAAACAAATCCTGTGGGTCTGTGGGAGGAGGAGAGAAACCCTCGGGAAGGAATTCCCAGCCCAGCAGGAGCAGTTTGGTTGTTGGAGATTCCAAACATTGGAGATTCCCAAACTCAACCACAGAGAGCCTTTACTGACCAGCCCCAGTGGCAGCACTGGTCCCTTTTTGAGGGGAAGGTTGGATTAAACAATTCCCTGCTCCTTTCCAGGCAGGATTTGTCAGTAATTTGGTTTTTTGTCCATTTTCCTGCAGGAAGCTGCTGTCCAGTGACCGCAATCCACCCATCGACGACCTAATAAAATCAGGAATATTACCTATCCTAGTGCACTGTCTTGAAAGAGATGACAAGTGAGTGCTGCAGCAATTCTTGCTGTTCAGCTGCTGTGCCCAGCTCTGAGTGCTAACACCTGTGCTTTTTGTTTGTCTGCAGTCCTTCCTTGCAGTTTGAAGCTGCGTGGGCCCTGACAAACATTGCCTCTGGAACCTCGGAGCAGACCCAGGCTGTAGTTCAATCCAGTGAGTCCTGCAGGGGGGAGTGGATCAGGTTGTCAGTCAGTGCCCTGAAGGAGCTGTGCCAGGTGTTCACCTCTCACAGCTGCTTTTGCCTTCATTTCCTCTGGGTTTAAACCCACTGGGGTTTCCTAATGGTGAACAGCAGCTGGAAACTCAAAATATCTTAGCAGAGTTGATACTGCTGGCTTCCAGTTTTCAAATTTGAAAAAAAAACCACCAAAAATCTTGGAATAAAACCAGACAAGCCCTCTGAAAAGCTCCCTGTTGTGAAAAGGGGAGAATATTCACAGATCAGAGGGTGCCTGACACCGAACTCTTCCAAAATTAAGTTGAATTACAAAACCTGTCCTTCCTATTTTGGGGCATCTGAAACGTGGGAAGGAATTGTAGTTGGAATCTGAGTTACCAGGCAAAGCAAACTTTGTTCTGCACTCCAAGCACGTCCTGAAGCAGAGCTTCTGTTGCTAAATCAGAACTAAGTGGGCAGGGTTTTAATTGAGTGAACAAACCAGAGCTTCTTAAAGAATCAAAGATACAGTGAAATGAGTTTTTCCTAAAATTTAAGGAAAAAAAATACACAAAAATTACGTTGGCTGCAAGATCAGTTGCTTCTATTTTTGCAAACTTGGTTAAGAGCCTGTGAACTTTGAAATAATTTGATTTTCACTCTTACAGGATGTACCTTTGGTAATACTTTTATCTTTTTCTCCATCCTCTTCCTTTCCCAGTTGCAAGCTGAGTTTTCTTTGGGAAATCTAATTAATAAATAATCTATCCCACCCTTGATCTAGAACACTTTAATTTTTCAGTGGATTGAGCACTTTTTCAGTGATTTCTGTAGGTCTGTATTGCACTCAGTTAGTTTAATAGCTGTGACATACAAAATTATGATTTATTTCAATTTAAAAGATTTTTTTGTAATTCTCCCATAAGAATTTATTAATCTGCTTGCTGGAGATGTTTTTTCTCCTTGCATACAGACACTGTAAATACCTTCATTTAGCAGGAAATAAGAATCCTGCTGATGAGTTGTTTCTCTAGTAAACACATGATTTACATTAAGAACAAAAACCTAACTAAAAATTTCAAATTTCTCTTGAAATTTATGAAATAAATGTATTCCTTACAGATTGGGCTGTTATGTAAGCAAGCACCTCAGTGCTGGGGGAGAATAAAACAGAATTAATTATGTAAATGTGGATTTCTTTCCTGCCCTCTTCCCACATTCCCTCTCCTTAATTCCCACTCCATTCCTGCTTATTCTCCAGTTGCTTCATTGGAGTTTGGTCTCTGTTGTTCCTTTGCACTCAGGGCTGCTGCATAACTTAGCAGGGAATTTCTGAATTCAATAAATGGAGCTAAATTTGGATCCTGACAAGCTTCAGTAAACTTGAGACTTGCAAACAAATGAAATGTCAGGGGTTTAATATTCTCAAGTGCAGGCTCTGTGAGGATATGCAGCAAAGGAAGAATCATTGCAGTGTTTTATTTTAGTATCACCTGGGAAATTAGTGAAGCTCTGACCAGTTCTTAGCAGGGAAATAAAGTCTCATGTGAGAGTTTTTGCTCTTTAGAGATGCAATTTTAACCATTTCCCTGGGTTCATTTTGTACCTTCCAGATGCTGTGCCGCTTTTCCTGAGACTGCTGCATTCACCTCATCAAAATGTTTGTGAGCAAGCAGTGTGGGCTTTAGGAAATATCATAGGTGGGTCTTCCTCCTGCCAGCACCACCCTCTGGGGTTGTTTATTATTATTATTATTATTATTATTATTATTATTATTATTATTATTATTATTATTATTATTATTATTATTATTATTAATTGTTACTCCTGCCATCCCCAACCTCTGGGGATGTTTTATTAATTATTGTTACTCCTGCCACCATCACCCTCTGGGGTTGTATTATTATTATTATTATTATTATTATTATTATTATTATTATTATTATTATTATTATTATTATTATTATTATTATTTATTGTTACTCCTGCCACTACCAACTTTTGGGGGTGTTTTATTTTATTGTTGTTACTCCTGCCACCACCACCCTCTGGGGCTGTTTTATTATTGTTTGGAAATTTTTTCAAGGAATCTTCAGGAATATTTTGGGCTCTGACAGTTCTTGGTGGTCTGGTGTTGTCTGCCACCCCTTTCCTTTACCCACCACCATAAATCTCTAAATGCTGGGATGTTTTCTGGTAAAATCTGTAAATTATGGGAAGCTTTCTGGTAAAATCTCTAAATGATGGGAAGGATGTTTTCTGTTTAAATTTGTAGATGATAGGATGTTTTCTGTTAAAATCTCTAAATGCTGGGATGTTTTTGGTAAAATCTCTAAATTTTAACAGAATAGGAATCTGTAAACAGTGGGATGGATATTTTCTGGTAAAATCTGTAAATGATGGAATGGGTGTTTTCTGTTAAAATGTCTAAATGCTGGGATGTTTTATGGTAAGATCTTTAAATTTTAACAGAATAGAAGTCTGTAAACAGTGGGATGGATGTTTACTGTTAAAATCTGTAAATGCTGGGATGTTTTTTGGTAAAATCTCTAAATTTTAACAGAATAGGAATCTGTAAACAATGGGATAGATGTGTACTGTTAAAATCTGTAAGGAATGGGATGTTTTCTGGTAAAATCTCTAAATGCTGGGATGTTTTCTGGTAAAATCTCTAAATTTTAACAGAATAGAAATCTGTAAGCAATGGGATAGATATTTGTTAAAATCTGTAAGGAATGGGATATTTTCTGGTAAAATCTGTAAATGCTGAGATGTTTTCTAGTAAACTCTCTAAATTTTAACAGAATAGGAATCTGTAAACAATGGGATTGATGTTTACTGTTAAAATCTGTAAATGCTGAGATGTTTTCTGGTAAAATCTCTAAATTTTAACAGAATAGAAATCTGTAAACAATGGGATAGATGTTTACTGTTAAAATCTGTAAGGAATGGGATATTTTCTGATAAAATCTGTAAATGCTGGGATGTTTTCTGATAAAATCTGTAAATGCTGGGATGTTTTCTGTTCCAACCCCGCTGCTTGTGTCCCACAGGTGATGGACCCCAGTGTAGAGATTATGTCATTAGCCTTGGAGTAGTGAAGCCCCTGCTGTCCTTCATCAGCCCCTCCATCCCCATCACCTTCCTCAGGAACGTCACCTGGGTGATGGTGAACCTGTGCCGCCACAAGGACCCCCCTCCACCCATGGAGACCATCCAGGAGGTGATGCAGGGAGGGCTCTGCAGGGCTGGGCTCCAGCTGGGCTTTGCCTGCCTCCAAAATAACCCTCAGGTGTTTGTTTCCCCCCTCAGATCCTGCCAGCGCTCTGTGTTTTAATTCACCACACGGATGTAAATGTGAGTGACCCCTCTTAGAGCCACGTGCAGCTTCTGCTGTGGTTTTTGAGCTGAAGTGTAAAATAAAATGGAAATCTATGATGTTCCCTTTGATTAGGACAAGCTGCTGTGGATATCTATTAACTGCTTCTTTTAAAATACTGATGTTATTTTTAAATAGTGATGTTTTTCCCTAGTATTTCTGTCTTTGCAAGTGTTTATTTGCATGTACTTTCCCTGCATTTATGACTGAAACTGCTTGCTATTTTTATTTCTGTGAGTGTTCATTCACAGAGAAATACAGGAATTTTTTGCTTAGCACTTCAATTTGTAATGAAAATCAGTGTGAATGAAAGAAAAATCAGTGTCTGCTGCACATGTCAAATGTCAGGGTAGCTGTGACTTCTGAGGTGTTTAATATGAAATTGTTATTTAAAAGTGAAGTAAATGAGCAAAACTTCATTGAAGTTATGGAATGAGTCAGTTTTTTGTCTGAAGATAAATCAGAATTTAAGATTCTTTGCTTCCAAAAGAATTTGTAGCTGAGTTAATGGCAACAGTGCTCTGCAAAAAATATATCTGTATTGACTTTACAATTCTTGTAGTAATTATGTGATTTAATTTCTTGTCTCTAAGGAAGTGAAATTAATTTTATTAGAATTTTGGAAATTCCTGTATTGGTGAGCCAGTCAAGAGCTGTCAGCTGAAACAACACTCACTCAATATTTTTGCCAGCTGTCAGTTGAAATATTCACATTTCCTGCTACTTAAACTGGCTTTTCTGCATGTGAATGCTCACAGCTATTAATTCCAATTAATTGTCAGTGGATCCATAAATGTCCATGATTGGGATCAGTGTGTGTGATATTAATTCAGATTCATTGTCAGTGTGTCCATGGCTGGGATCAGTGTGTGTGATATTAATTCAGATTGATTGTCAGTGTGTCCATGATTGGGATCAGTGTGTGTGATATTAATTCAGATTGATTGTCAGTGGATCCATGAGTGTCCATGATTGGGATCAGTGTGTGTGATATTAATTCAGATTGATTGTCAGTGTGTCCATGGCTGGGATCAGTGTGTGTGATATTAATTCAGATTGATTGTCAGTGTGTCCATGGCTGGGATCAGTGTGTGTGATATTAATTCAGATTGATTGTCAGTGTGTCCATGGCTGGGATCAGTGTGTGTGATATTAATTCAGATTGATTGTCAGTGTGTCCATGGCTGGGATCAGTGTGTGTGATATTAATTCAGATTGATTGTCAGTGTGTCCGTGGCTGGGATCAGTGTGTGTGATATTAATTCAGATTCATTGTCAGTGTGTCCATGGCTGGGATCAGTGTGTGTGATATTAATTCAGATTGATTGTCAGTGTGTCCATGGCTGGGATCAGTGTGTGTGATATTAATTCAGATTGATTGTCAGTGTGTCCATGGCTGGGATCAGTGTGTGTGATATTAATTCAGATTCATTGTCAGTGTGTCCATGATTGGGATCAGTGTGTGTGATATTAATTCAGATTGATTGTCAGTGTGTCCATGGCTGGGATCAGTGTGTGTGATATTAATTCAGATTCATTGTCAGTGTGTCCATGGTTGGGATCAGTGTGTGTGATATTAATTCAGATTGATTGTCAGTGTGTCCATGATTGGGATCAGTGTGTGTGATATTAATTCAGATTCATTGTCAGTGTGTCCATGGCTGGGATCAGTGTGTGTGATGTTAATTCAGATTCATTGTCAGTGTGTCCATGATTGGGATCAGTGTGTGTGATATTAATTCAGATTCATTGTCAGTGTGTCCATGATTGGGATCAGTGTGTGTGATGTTAATTCAGATTCATTGTCAGTGTGTCCATGGCTGGGATCAGTGTGTGTGCTGCTGCCAGAGCTGTTGTTCTCTCCTGTCAGATATTGGTAGATACAGTCTGGGCACTCTCCTATCTCACGGATGCTGGCAACGAGCAGATCCAGATGGTGATAGACTCTGGGATTGTCCCTCACCTGGTTCCTCTCCTCAGCCACCAGGAAGTCAAAGTCCAGGTGAGTTTGGGTCACACAGAGCAGGTGACCCCAAAATGTGCTACTGCAGAAAATCCTTCCTTTTTATAACTCACATTGAATGTTATAAATATTTTTTTCCTGTGTGCTGCAGCATTTGCATAATATATTTCTATTTGCTGAGAAGGTTGTTTTGAGAGGAAATGTGTTGGTTTTGTTTTCAGACGGCTGCACTGAGGGCTGTGGGGAACATCGTCACTGGCACCGATGAGCAGACACAGGTGGTTCTCAACTGTGAAGCTCTCTCACATTTCCCAGCACTTCTGACACATCCCAAAGAAAAAATTAATAAGGTGAGCAACACCAGGGAATTTACCTGATGGAGAACTTATAGGCTTGGCTGAGCTGGGGTTCCACGTTGTGTGGTGTCATAAAGATGGGAGTAATCAACTCCTTCCACCAGTTTGTGGCAAACTTCAGCAAATACTGATTTTATTTTTTCTGGAAATGAATATCCATAGGGAAGGAATTGAATTAATATCCACAGGGAAGGACAGGAATGTCAATGTTTGTAGGAAATCAAAGCTTTCTATTATCAGTGTGGCTGTTGACTTGTGTAGGAGTTCTCAATACGTGAAATGTCACCTGAATGGGTTACCCTGCCTCTGAGAAGTGATGACACAGAGACAGTTGGGTGTGTTTGGATGGGGTGTGTGTGAGCAGGGGGGTGGGGGCTGTGTGAGGTGTGTGGGGGCTCCCCTGGGGGCACTGATGGCAGTGCTGAGCCAGGAGTGCATCTGAGGCGTGTTGGGCACCTCGGGGCCCCTCTGCAACACTGCCGGTGATTAAAGCCCCAAAAAAGCCCACCAGGAGAGCCCCAGGCAGCCCAAGTGTCTCCAGGGTCACCAGATCCTGTGCTCTGATCTCAGAGAGTCAGGGATGAACACTGCTGAAGCTTCCTTTGAAATTCTCAGCTAAAAAGTTTAGGGAGGCTGAGAAGGGAATTGAATGGTGGAGGATTTCTAGGAGGGGAGAAATCTATCAGTTGTTGATAGATTAAAAGGTTGATACTCTGAATATACTTAAAATTGTATTTAAAACTGTTACCTGTTATTAAAGTTTGGATTCCCACTCTGAAAGGGAGGAGAGGGAGGGGCTGCTGGGGAAGAGATCTGGTCTTGCTTTGCCTGGCAGGAGAGTCCTGGGTTTGTGGGCAGAATGAGCATAAAGAGTCATAAACTTCAGAGTATTGTTAAAAATCAAGTGTTGAATTCACAGTGCTGTGTTTTCCTGAAGCTCAGAAGAGCCATTAGGAAGGAAGTAAAGAACTGTCGTGTCTGGAATGCGGGATTCTGTCAGCAATCCTGAAACCTGCTAATTGGCAGGGCTGGAAGCAATCAGAAATGCTCATTTTTCTGTTTCCAAATAATTTCTCCTTTTAATTTGAAGTATTTGGTTGAAGCTGGTAACAGTGAAAGGCTGAGCAGTCTCATGGAGCCTCCTGAGGTGAGATTGTCCCTTTGGTGTGTCTCAGCAAGAATTCAGCTCTGCACAATCAAACTGAGGGAATGCTTGCTTGTGTTCGAGGTTGGCCAGTTGCAGTGGACACAAATGATGTAGAATCCTTCTGTGAGTTAATTCCTGATGTTTTATTTTGCAGGAAGCAGTGTGGTTCCTATCTAACATCACTGCAGGAAACCAGCAGCAAGTTCAGGCAGTAATAGATGCAAACCTTGTTCCAATGATAATCCATCTTCTAGATAAGGTCAGATCCCAGGCATTGGTGCTGGGCTTCAAATCCTGCTGTCCTTTCCAGCTCTTGGTGTCTTTTAAAAAGTGATTTCCCAAACCACTCTGTTCTCCCAAGGATCTGCTGTGGCAGAAGGAAGGAACAGCAAAAGCATGTGGGAATTATTTAAGGGAAAAGACAAATAACCCAGAGCTGGTCACAAATAGCTCTGTTCATTGCCAATTTATTGATCTGTGAGAAAAGATTGGAGACTTTTCTGTGTCATCCCAGCCCTGAGGTGCTGCAGCAGCTGCAGTGTGCAGGGCTTTATCAGAGCTGCCATGGGCTCAGCTGGCCCTGCAGATGTGGCAGCTGCTGATAAGGGCTGGCACAGTGCAGGGCTGCAGCTCTTTGCCTTGCTGTAAACAACCTTCCCCCTTTCCCCCTTTCCCCCTTTCCCCCTTTCCCCCTTTCCCCCTTTCCCCCTTTCCCCTTTCCCCCTTCCCCCTTTCCCCCTTTTCCCCTTTCCCCCCTTTCCCCCTTTCCCCTTTCCCCTTTCCCCTTTCCCCCTTTCCCCTTTCCCCCTTTCCCCCCTTTCCCCCCTTTCCCCCCTTTCCCCCCTTTCCCCTCCCTTCCCAACCAGTTGCACACCCTGGGTTGGGTGTAGGGAGGGATGAACAGAGAGACTCAAACAGGACAGGATTTATTTGTTACCTCACACTGACCTGCTACAGTGACACCTTGCACTGGGGACTGTAACAAATGCAGATCTGTGGGAATCCTGCCTGACACAACCCCTGGGATGACTGTTCTGTCTCTGGTTGTGCTTCCAGGGGGATTTTGGGACTCAGAAAGAAGCTGCTTGGGCAATAAGCAACCTAACAATCAGTGGGAGAAAAGACCAGGTGAGTCCAGCTTTGGGGAATCTTCATTTTCTGTCTTGGGAGGTGCTGGGGTTGTGGCTGTCTCTGTTCCTTCTCTGTTCAGCACTTTCCCTTCTCCCCATGGGATTTGAGTGTGACCTCCCCTTGTTTTGGGGTGACCTGAGGTCAGGAGCATCCCTGATGATTTCAGTTAGGCTCTGATGGGATTCTCAAGCATTCCACATTTCTTTTTTATGTTTTTCCCCCCACCATAAGGATGTGATCATTAAAAGGACAGTAACCCATGAGTAGGGGATACACAAGTCCCTGTAAGCCCAGAGTAAGAGATTTGTGGCAGGGTTGGGGTGCTGCTGCCACTCTTCAGAGCTGAGGTTGAAACTCCTTATCTGCGCTGACAAATTCACAGTGTTTGCTCCTGGGGTGCTGTAAATCTCCCATCTATTTGTAGTTTAGTACCCAAACGTTTCCCAAAAGGGGCTTCCTGGGGTGGCCACTGCAGAGAGCTCTGGGCTGGGTGGGTGACTTTGACAATTTGGGCTTGCTGGGATGTGTTTGCCTGTGCTGCTGCCACGTTCCTGCTGTAACTCTTGGCTTTTCCCCCCTCAGGTGGCTTACTTAATTCAACAAAACGTAATTCCTCCCTTTTGCAATTTGCTGACGGTAAAAGATGCACAAGTTGTGCAAGTGGTTCTGGATGGACTAAGTAATATATTAAAAATGGCTGAAGAGGAAGCAGAAACCATAGCCAATCTTATAGAAGAGTGTGGAGGTAGGAGGAGCAAGGCTTTAATAACTTCTCCAGGGATTGCTGCTTTGGCATCCTGCTTGTGTTGGGTTTATTGTTGGCACAGATATTGTAAGCAAACCTGTTTTAGAGCACCCTTTTCATGCCTGTCAGGTGAATATCCACAGCTTTTCCTAAGTTCATGATCAAATAAAATGTGGAGAGCAGGATAATGGCAGTAAAGTTCATGAGGTGCTAATTTCGTCACAGTCTGCCTATTAGACAAATTAGTCTAATTAACAGAAACTAAATTAGTCCTTGTGGGGGTGATGTGCTTACCTTAATCATGCTCAAGTCATGTCCTGGTGAACTTGGAAAAATAATTCTACATACAGTGGTTGTAAAAATGTAATAACTTTAATTTCCTCATGGTTTTGAGACTTGCTCCATATTCTTTGTGGTTTAACTGACTGAAACTTTTCAGGGATGAAAGAACAGTGATATTAAACTTGGGCACAGGTGAAAAACTGTGGGATTTGCTAACATGGAGTAGAATAATCCTTAAAATACCAAATCTATGTACTGATCTTGTGTGTTTATATATATAAAATATATATAAATAGGCCAGGTGGGTTCAACAGCATTTTATTCATAACCAGATCATTCATAACTCTATTCCCAATGTATTTTTTAATTTCTTTGTTGGAAGTTGTTTGGCCTGAATTTGCTGTTCTGAGATCTCTTGTGTGTTGGTTGCAGGCCTGGAGAAAATTGAACAGCTACAAAACCATGAAAATGAAGACATCTACAAACTGGCTTATGAGATCATTGACCAGTTCTTCTCCTCAGATGATGTGAGTGTGCAGCTGCCTGCAGTGTGCTCGTGGTTTGCATTCACAGATCTGCTGCAGGGGAAGGCAGCAGCCCCAGGGCTGGGCTCAGGGGAGAGCTGGAGCCTTGTGTGAACCCCCAGCACCTCCTGCCATCGCTGCTGATGAAGCATCTAAAGCAGATCTGATGCCTAATTTAAGGCTCATCTCTAGGGATTAGAATCCCAGGCTGTGAATAGTTCCCTGAACTCTCAGCTTGACATTTCCCAGTTGATAAGCTCCCTGCTGACTCCAGGGCTGAGGCTGCTGCTCGAGAAACAGAGCAGTTGGAATATTTGAGTAATTCCAGGGGTGGAATGTGCTGATCAGGAGCGTTGTTCCCGTTTCAGACATGGAACAGAAATCAAAGGCAGGGCTGATCTGTGTGCATTTCCAGTCAGGAAGTTCATTGCAGAGGGAAAGGGCAGCCCTGGCAGTCTGGGCCATGCAGGGAGGGCTTCCTGCTGCCTTGAACACTGCAGAATGGTCAGGTTCAGCTGCATTCATGGCCTGTTTGCACTTGGAAGGTTTTCTTGTGCTGGGTTTCACTTTGCTGTGAGCAGTAAGAGCCAAATCTTGTTTAGCAACTCGACTTTGGCATTTACAGCTGGACTTGGAATTTAATCCAGTGTCAGTTTGGGCTTAGTCCTTCCTTGGCTTAGAGGTCTTCTCCTAAGGACTGGGATAGTTTCTCATACTGCTCAAAGGTTTTCCAGGAGAGCAAATTGTGTCAGCAGGAGGGTTTGGGGTGCCATGTAGCACTCCCTGACAAATACAAGCTAAACATTTGGGTTTCAATCACTTCATTTTGGTGCTCTCACTAAATCAGGGGAGGGATGGCAGGGCTGGATGCAGGGAGGTGAGGAGAGAGCTGCTTTTGGGGTTGTCCAGCTCCTGCGTGGGGAGGTTCTGTTGTGTCCCTGCTCACAATGTCCCCATTGCGTTCCAGATTGATGAAGATCCAAGCCTTGTTCCAGAAGCGATCCAAGGCGGAACATTTGGTTTCAATTCATCTGCCAATGTACCAGCAGAAGGGTTCCAGTTTTAGAGTGGTATTTTGGAAGTTTAGGTACAATGCAGCACTGAATAAAAAAAAAAAAAAGGTTTGATCCATCAATCTTGGCTCATGGGATCCGCTGCTGCATTAAATCGGGAAAGTAAATGTGAAGATTTCATTTGGAATCACAGAAAAGCCCAAATGAAGTCAAGATGGCGAGTGGGTGCGAGTGAGAATGAGTGGCAAAATGTAATGACAAACTTCACACTGAATGCTTCTTTAGATTGTTCAAAGAAAAAGGGCTACAGGTCACAGATCTCCAGTGCCTGAGAAGGAACACCGACCTCCCGAGCAGCGGGGGGCCGCAGTACTCTCATCATCAGCCTCGTCAGCATCAGAGTCGGGATGCCCAGAGCGCAGGGAGAGCAGCCCAGGCCTTGCTCTGCAGCCCCGTGTGAGTTGAATGGCAGCGTCCGTGAGTGTCTGCAGCCCTGCCCCGGGCCGCGGGGGCGGGCCGAGCGAGAGAGGCGTGCCTGTGATGTGTCTGTGAGCGTGCGAGCCTGAGTCGCCTCCAGGGGCTGAGAAACCTAAAATCATCCAATGAGTTCACAAGTGTTGACTTACACTGGACACACCAAGACCGGTTTAGCAGCAGACTCTGGTTTACTCCTGCAGCCTGTGTTTTCCTCTTTTTTTTTTTTTGTTTTGTTTTATTTTAATTTTTTTCCCCCTCTTCTTTTTTTTTTTTTTCTTTCAGTTCTTTTTAGTTTCTTTTTCCTGTTACGGCTTCTTAGTTGTTTGTAAAGTCAGAATTTCAGGAAGGCTTCCCTGTGCATTTGCACCAGATGAATGTTTGATGTTATGAAAAGCTTTTCCATATCATCAAAACTAATTTGTAGATTTTTGCATGGAAAAAAAACAAACAAAAAAAAAATCATCCATTTCCCTTCAAACTAGACTGTGTTGCAGTACACAAGTTGCCATAATAGTAGAAAGCAGTAAAAATGTGGTAATAAAACCTCATCCTTTTCATTTTCAAAGATAACACGAAGACCTTTGCATGTGGTAATCTCCAGCATAGTTCATTTTTAGATTTCGTTGAGTCCTGTAACCAAAATGTTTCTGTTGTGGTAGGATACCGTGCTGTGTTTCAATGTTACTTGTTTTCAAACTTTGTTTTCTATGAAAATGATATGGAAACGTCTAAAAATGAAATTTGGTGCATATGTACTGCTGAATAAAGAGCGAAAAAAAGAGGTGTGAATAGATGTACAAATCAAGTCATGGTTTGAACACCTTTAATATGCCTAATCCAATTGTTTTAGACTCTTTTTATCTTAGATGTAGGCAGCCATGAACAATCTATTTTGAGCCACTTTAGAGAGAAAAAAAAAAAACTTTGTATTTTTAAAACTTGCACAAAAAGGATGCAAGTGTTTTTATAATTGGAGGAATGCCTCAGTTTTGAGGTCGTGCACACTAAATTCAAGGTGATGTTACAAATTTGTACAAACTGAACTCTTGATAAGGTGGCTCATTGTAGGAAATGCTGTGCCTTCCCCTTTGAGCACAAGTGTTGCATGAACAACAGTTTGCTATAATAAAACATCCCAGGTTAGCCACCATTAGCATCTATATCTACCTTGTGTTTTCAAATCAGCTGGTAATTCTGAAACACTGTAGAATGGATAAAGATTATTTTGTGATCATAACTCTTTGTTGGACTAGAGTATTTTTGCAGCATTCCTTGTCATCAGAAACATGGTTAAAAGTTTAAAACTAGAAGCAGCGGAAAACTAGCTTGTGAATTTATCCAAGTAGAGTGCAGGCTAGGCTGTCTTGGGGAAATAAACATTAAAACTTGCAACTCTGCTGCCCTGCCTGTTTCTTTATAGAATATTCACGTTTTCCAGCATGAAACACAGAGATTATTTGAAGGAAGTGATTTTTAAGGACTCTGGGTTGAGGTTTTTTTTACCTGTTCAATGTTTGCGTGTTGCAGGTTGGAAGCATGGAGTTATTTTGCTGTAAATGTTTAAAAAAATAACAATTTTATTTCAGTTTTACTTAATTACCTCTGTATATTCTCAGGGCTGTTTGTATGGAAAACATAGGGAATCCATGGAGGAGGGAAGTGAAATGCTTTTTATGGAAGTTGCAACGTTCTAAGGAAAATTCTAACCAGTAAATCATAGTTTTCACCCTCAAACACCTTTGTGAGGGATGTTCCATAGAAAATTGCTGGTTTACAGACCTTGCTTGTTGGGGTAGGAAGAGAACAGGTATTTGTGGTAGCTTCTATTTTCCTAAAGACAAAATACCCCCAAAACTCCATATTTAATGCCAAAAAATGCCTTTTTGGGCACTTCCTCATAAATCCAGAAAATTTCCTTGAGCTGCTGCTGCTCCAGCTTTTTCCCTTTCTTGGTGGATTTGGGGTTTTGGAGTGAGTTTTTAACAGGGAAATTTCTCTTCCCCTGCTTCACAGCAGATCCTGTTTCACCAAAATCCGGGAATGGGAAATATTCCCGAATATCCACAGGGTGGCACCACCGGGGCTCCGGGAGCCGCTTTGGGCGATGCCTCTTTTCCCAAAATTTGCATTTTGAGGTGATGCCGTTGATTCCTTTGTGGGGAAAAGGGGGATTTGTTGGGGAATCTCGGGATACAAACAAGAACTAATTTGGGAATTGCCTCTGGGAATATGATCACTGAGTTGGGGTGTTGTATCCATTTTTATATGTTCTATATATTAGAAAGATCCTGTATGTTGGAATAGAAAATTATCTTTTCACCTGGTTTTAGGATAGCAAATAGAAAAAGATTTACAATATTAAAAGGACAAAAATGAATCCACAAATGAGCTGTGCCAGGTGGGAATTTTTATTTTAAGGAAATAAATGAATAATAGGAATAAAGGAGAATAAGAATTTTTATTTTAAGGGGAAAAAAATCAATTAGCAACCCTGGAATTTTAGGATCTGGGAAGAAGAATAAGCTGAGAGGAAAGGGGTTTCTTGAGAGAAGCTGATCCTTTCTCTGCTGGAAGTGGAATTATCCCTGGTTCTTCTCAGCATTCCCTGGACAGAGCTCATCCCATCTTCCTTCCCAGTAAGTTGTGAATTTTTGCTTTGGGAGTGGGGCAGGCTGGTTAAAATCCTCATTTCTGCACAGAACAGTCAGATAAGAACAAATGAAAAGGATTTCAAGGCAAATGAAACCCTGGCAGAGTCACTTTGTAACTTTAGGATGGCTGCAGATTAAAACGGAGACTTTTTGCCACTTTTAACTATAAATGTTTCCTCAGCTCTGCGTGTCACCCAGCTCTGGCAGGAGAGCTGCTCCTGGGGCTGGAAGCAATTAGAGGAATTCTGCATCTGGATCAAATATTGTCAGAGGAAACTTGGTAGCTGCAAACGTGTCAAGTTTACAAACTCCTCGGGGTAAGTTGTAGCTACTGCTCCAGTGAAACGGGGGGCACAGAAATCCTGGGGAAATTAATTTTGCTGTGCTATCCACAGGAAGGGGCTGGAACCTTCATTTCCATCAAATAATTCCCATTTTTGCCAGTGAATCCATTATAAATCCTGTATTTACCCTGCTGGTCTGGTGTGCCCCAAAGCTGAGGAAGACTTTTCCTTAAATTGTCATTAAAATGTCAATACTTTCAATTTCAAATTTCTGTAAAGAACTAAAAGCTGCTTTTACTAGAAAAAGACCAATTTTGGGCAACTTTAAATGCCAATTATTGGTAAATGTGTTCCAGGAGTTTTGTAATTTGATGGAAAGGTGGGTGAGGGTCAGACTGCCTATCAGCAATACAGACCATGGGTTTAATCACTGATTTCATTCCTGGAGTGGCAGTTTGCACTTGAAATGCTCCTTCTTCTTGAATTCTGAATTTAAGTACATCAAATAGATGAAAACCAACAGATGCTGTTACTCTCAGTATTGAGAATTATTGTCAAAAGTTCCCTTATTTCCTGCTCCTGTAGTTTTCCCCTTAAGGTTTTCCTGATGTGTTGGGTAATTTGTGATTAGAGCTTGAGGGTTTTTATTATTAGAAACTTAATTCTTGCTGGTTCCCAGATATTTGTACAATATTCTCTACACAGTAGTTTTAAGACATGATTAAGTTTGGAATGATGGTGCATTATTATTATTTACATCACAACATTGAGTTTCATTTCTCTTTCAAATGCACTTTGTAACAGCTGAGAGTAATTTCAATTAACTGTAAATCAATATAGAATAATGTGAATATGAGAAGAGCCTTCATTGGGTGCTTCTCCGGGCCTGCCCACCCTCCCAGGGCGGAATTCCTTCCCAAAATCCCACCCAGCCCTGCCCCGTGTCCTAAAACCCTCTCAGGTGTCTTCGGCAGCCAACGCAGGTAAACGAGCTTCAAAGAAAAGACGAAACAATTTAAATTTCCGTGCTCAGCATCTGGCACAAGTTGCGGTTCCGTGTCTCCCGTTTTCCACCTTCAGGGTGAATTTTTCCGCGGGTTGAGGTGCCGGACACAGAGCAGGGATGAACGCGCGGCTCCGGCCCCGTGTCCGTCCTGCCCCGGAGCGGGGTCAGCTCCGCTCTTCCATCCCCTGAGCCCCGCAGCGATTCCTGCCGCTGGCACCGAGGGACCTTCCCGCTGAGCTCCGCCATCGCAGCGCCGCAAACCGCGCTCCTGCCGGCCGAGGGAGGGACCCTGCGGGCCCGGCCCTTCCCTCAGTTCCGTCGCTGCTCTCCCTCCCTCAGCTCCGCCCGTTCCCGCCCCCGCTCCCGCCATTGCCATTTGAGGGCCGTGGCCGTTACCGAGCGGGGCGGCGAGAGCGGCTCCATCGCCGAGCAGAGGAGCCCGGAGTGGTTCCATCGCGGAGAGGAGGGGCACGGAGCGGCTCCATCGCCGGGCGGAGCTCCCCGGAGTGGCTCCATCGCCCGGCGGAGCTCCCGGGAGGGCGCTGAGGGTCCCCGTCAGCCTGAGGGGCCCGGCCCGGTGAGCGCCGCCCTCCCGGGACACCGCGGGGTCGGGGCCGCTTTTCTCGTATTTCAGCTCGTTGCTGTCGCTGTGACTCGCAGGGTTCAGGCGTGGATCCCTCTCGCTGTGATTCGCAGGTTTCGGGTTTGGATCCCTCTCCCAGCCCATCGCTGCCCGTGTCCGGAGCTGCCCGGGACAGCTCGAGCTGTGCTCCTCGCTCTGGCCCCACTGCCCGGGCTGTGCGGTACAGAACAGGTAAATGCTCCTGGCCAGGAGCTTTGACGGTGTTAAAGGGATGGAGAGTTAGTCTTGGCAATGGAATCGAAAGACAGAGGGGGATATAGAATCAAGAAATACACTGAGGTAGTGGAAGGGACCCTCAAGGATCCAAACTCCTGGCCCTGTTTCTCCTGCTGTCTTGAAGTTTGGTGTTAAAATTCCCAGCACAGGTTCCTGTTGTAAACGTCTTGATTGAAGTGAGACCTGTACCAGTCTTGAAACATCTCTGAGATGGAGGAAATGTAGGAAAGTTGAGTGAAAATTGCTGTGGATTTCTTACAAGCCAAGGCTGGCACTGCATTCCTTCTGACATTAAGGAGCAGAGAACGCCCCTGGCTGTGCCTTGGTTTGTGCTCAGCAGTGTCACGGTCCTGCAGGAGGGAGCAGATGTTTCCTGTGCTGACGAGGAGCAGCAGGAGCCTGGCAGCTCCCGTTCCTAGGGGGCTTTGCCTTTGGAATGGGCTGCCACAGCCACTTTCCAATGCCAAATCCACCTTTTAAATCCCTCCCAGTAGAATGGGGGTGAGATTGTGCTCTAAAGCAGTTATTTATCTACCTACACACTGATGGCTGCTGTGGCAGATAAAGCCAGCATTTCCCAGCTTCCTGCTGCTTTTTTTTCCCCTGGAAAACTTTTTTGTTCTCTGCTGAACTCTGTGGTGTCTTCTGTGTCCTTTCCGTTGTGTTCCCAGTCTGTTCAATCCAGCCTGCAGGTGGAAATCGATCAGTAAATGAACATTTCCTCCGTGCTGCTGCCAGTTTCCACTTTTTCCTTTGTGCTGCAGGGTGAGAGGGGAGCTGTGCTGCAGCATTTTAAGGACCTTGGTGGTACCCTGGAGCACAAGAAAGCAGTTCTGCTGAGCGTGCTGGATGAACTCGACAGCCACATTTCAGAGAAATACCATCCCCTCATGGAGGAGGTGGAAATCCTGAAGCTGGGAGTGAGTGAGCTCAAAGGAGCTGCACCCAGCTCTTCAGAAAGAGGAGTCCCTGCTGCTCTTCCTGGAGAAGATGAACGAGCTGCAGCTGTGGCTCCACCTGGACCTGTGGAGATCCATGCTGGGATGGAGAAGGTGCTGCAGGACACGTGGTCTGCAACTGAAATCGGGCAGGTGCACAGGATCCACACCCCAGAGCTACACCTGGCTCACAATTCAAACAGCAGCATCTGCACTCTGGGCTGCTGTTACTGAACCACAGGCTCTTCACTGATCCTGATTCCACTTGTGTCCTTATGGCACAAGGAAATCCCATCTGGCACCATCCCAGCTCCTCTGGCACGTCTCTGGAATTCCTGCTGTGGATTTATCAGGATTCCTGCACCTCCCTGCAGGCCAGAGTGCAGGAGCTGTGCCACTCCTCTGGCCTGCCACTGGAGCTGTGCAGGAGAACCCTTCCTGACTACCTGGATTAGACTGAAAACCTCGTGCAGCAATCCAGCATGATTTTCAATTTCTACTTTAAAGCTGGATTGTTAAAGCTCTACACTTGTTCTGTTTCTGTATCCTTCCTTTTCTGTATTGTATGGATTACCTCTGAAGTCCTGATCCACTTCAGGTGAGGAGAGGCGAGCTTTGCCTTGATCCACAGCTGCAGAATCTGGTCCTTCACATCCTCCTGGAATTCTCTGCCCAAGTTCTGCACTGCTGAGCTTCCCCTGCTGGAATTCTCTGCCAAAGATCAGGTGTATTGCTGAGCTTCTCCCATAATTCTTGGCAGTTTTGCATTATTTTACATTATTTTGCAGTAAATTACACCAATTCCTTAAATTGCTGTCTGTTTTTGGTGCTGCCCCTGCCCAACCTGATGCATTTTCTCTTTTCATCAATTGACATCTCCCTTTCCTCAGTTTTTACATGACATTCAAAAACTGCAATTTATCGATGCTGGGTTTATATTAACAAGATCAAAATTTTAAAATATTTATTTAGAATTTACAAAACAAAGTCTATGATACAAAATGAGACCAGACAAAAATAAAAGCAGCTGTGGGGCTGGAAGTTGCTTCCTCCCTATCTCTCGGCCACACTGCACGCAGGGAGACCAAGTTCCTCCAGTCCTTTCAGAGCCAGGATTTTGGGGTTGGTGGCCACACTTTTGGTGGTGTTCTGGGTTTTATAAATCCCAATTAATCTGTCTGCAATCTCAAACATGTTGTTGCGCAGGCTGATGATGATGAACTGGGCGTTTTTGGTTTGTTCCTGAAACAGAAGGGATTTGTGTTAGTGCCCAGCATTCCCAAAATCCCCTCTGGCCTGGTGTGGCACACAAAGCCACGTTTAAAACTGCAGCTGCAGGCAGGGAACTTCCAAGAGTTTCCTTAATCTGAAGTAGCTGCCCCTAATCTGTCAGTTAATAATAACTCTGAATCTTCATGTTCAATTACCTGAACTGGAGCTATGTAAAGGGTTTGCTTTGATTAAATATGCTGAGGGCAGAAGTTTTAAAGGCATGAAAAAAAAATTAATTACTACTAATTAATATATAGATCAAAGACACTGATGGGAATGACATGGAAGTGTAAATCCAAGGAACCCTGGGAAATCACAAGCTTGGATCCATGGAGACATCAGTACCAGCTAAAGCTGTGTATTCTGCCAGCAGCTGATGGCTTTGGGGGAAGTCTGTGTGTTCCAGGGGGAGCAGTAAAACAGCAGCAGCCCAGACCTCAGATCTGCCTGTGACTGTGTGGCTGCTTTGTCCCTTCTGGAGGAGGAGGGCCCCTCCCAGGAAGCTGAGCCATGAGAACTCACATAGATGTAAAATGCCACGATGGAGACGTTCTTGAAGTCCAGGGCAGCGTCGATCTCGTCCATGAAGTACAGCGGGGTGGGTTTGTAGTGGTGCAGGGCAAACACCAGGGCCAGCGAGCTCAGCGTCTTCTCTCCTCCTGACAGGTTGAAGATTTTCTTCCAGCTTTTCTTGGGAGGCCGGACACTGCAACAGAGCAAGATTGGGGCTGTCAGGAATGCTGATCCTGCCTGAGCCCAGCTGGGTGACACAGCGCTGTTCTGTGTGCCTCACTGCCTTTCCAGCTCATGGATTTATCCTGGGAGCATTCCTGCCATCATTCCCTAGGCAGAATGAAGGGGCCTGGGAAATGAGTTTAAAGCTTTCCAACTGCTTTAGCTCCTGATTTCTCCAGGAGAAAGAAATTGATCTAAGAGCTAAAAACTTGTGGTTTCTGTCACTATTTGCCCACATTGAGCCTTTCTTGGTTCACTGATGATCAGTGAGCATTTACTTTAAAAACAGGTTGAAAAAAGGACTATGATGATTAAAAACTAATGGTATATAAAGTATTTTAAAAACCTGAACATGATTCCCTCTGAGAAGGGATCCAGACTGTCCACAAGCTCCAGCTCAGCATCCCCTCCCAGCGTGAGCATCTGGTAGTTCTCCTTCAGCTTGTTGGTGATGACATTAAACCCTGCCATGAATTCGTTCAGCCTCTGTTTCCTCAGCTGTTCAAAGGCCTCTCTGAATTTGTCCCTCTCGCTGGTGATGTTGTCCAGTTCTTCCACGTGCTTCAGGTACAGCTCTTCCTGCAGGGGAAAACAACCAAACCCAAG
The DNA here is from genome assembly GCF_901933205.1 of Camarhynchus parvulus. NCBI lineage: Eukaryota > Metazoa > Chordata > Aves > Passeriformes > Thraupidae > Camarhynchus > Camarhynchus parvulus. The sequence goes on along the minus strand of NC_044579.1, from coordinate 1,692,840 downwards.
GGCACTCAGAGCAGCTGCAGTTTAAACCTAAACACGTTTCCTACCATTTGAACATTCCTTCTCCCCAGCTTGGCTAACAGCCCTGAAACAAAACCCCCAAATTGTCTCTCTTTTCCCATCTCTGCTGCTGAGGGAAAACAAAAAACCAAACTTGTGCCAAAATAAAAAATACTTCATCTGTTGAATGGTTCACTATTACTAATGTGAGGAGGGAAAAATCTGGGTACTGTGTGTCTGTCTCAGCTGTGATGACTTGATTCTGTTAAATAAATATTCCCAGGAGAATCATGGAATTATTTAGGTTGGAAAAGACTTCAGGATCACCCAGGAAGTCGTTGTCACCTGACACTGATGGTGTGGGAAACAAAAGGCACAGGAAGCTCCTAGAAACAACTTTCACCTTGGCTAAGGATGAGCTGCTACCAACAGGAACAGCAAATCCCAGGCTTCCCAAAGGAAGGAGGGGGATGGGGGCTGTCATCCCGGAATGCCCAGGGCTGGACTGCCCCCAGGGCTGTACCTTGCGCCTGTACTCGGCGATGGCGCCCAGGTTGGGGCGCAGCTGGTGCTGCTGTGCCTCCAGCAGCGCGATTCTCTTGCTGAGCACGTCGGGCTCCTGCAGCGCCTCCAGCTCCTCCTCGCTCAGCACCCGCAGCTGCTCGGGGGCCTCGCCCTCGATGGCGTGCAGGGACAGCTTGGAGATCTGCAAACACACCGGTGGCAAGTTTAACACACACCTGGAGCTGCTTCTCACAGGAGGTTTTTCTGGGTTAGTACAGGGAAGTTTCTAATCTCCAAATGCTCCAAGATTCTTCCCACAGGTCCCATTAAAACAGGAAGTGAAAAAGAGAATTAATTCCCTTTATGCTATTATCCTGCTCCTGCATATCCAGCAATAAGGTGGGATCTGAAGAGGAATTTTCTCCCAAGTCCTCTGTTTTCTACGGGGGTATTAATGAGTTCATCCTGTGAGATCCACAGAGAAGCTGTGGCTGCCCCTAGATCCCTGGAAATGCCCAAGGCCAGGACTTGGAGCAACCTGGAATAGTGGAAGGTGTCCCTGAGGGTGCATCTGGATGAGCTTTGAGGTCCCTCCCAACGCAAACCATTCCATAATTCCCCAATTTAAGTTTTTGGAACAAAACCATTTCCTACCTCTTTCTGCCAGTATTTAACCTTTCCCTGGTGGGTGGAAATGTGGCCGTCAATTTGTTCAATTTTCAGCTTGATGCTCAGAGCTTCACTTTGAAGGGCATGTTCAGCATCCTGAATAGTTTTCATCTCCTGGAGTAAATTCTTCTTCTCCTCCTGCACTGCTGGCAAAGCTTCCTGAATAGAAAAATGGCAAATACCCCCAAAAAGGGTATTTGATCATCTACAAAAATGTTGCCCCTTTTTGGATGAAAAGTCTGTTTTCACTTAATTTACTCACAGCTATGGATGGAAACAAATAAATATTCTTGGATTTATAACTGATCCTTCAATTCTGGAATGACTGAGAAAATGCTGCACTTTGAATTTTCATTCCAGATCTGGATCAAATGGGTCCTACACTCATTTTTAGCTAATTAGAGAAAGACATCAAATCTTGGATTTATTTGAAAGCATTTCAGCCATTCTGGTTTTCCCTCTCTCACAGAAATCTAAATGGGAAATTAAAATTCCACATAACTGGAAAAGTTTTATGTTTAAGCAACTTTTAAACCCAGCAATTTGTTTGGGGAGACCTGGTGTAAGCTTTTTCCTAAACTGGGTCAGGATAAATTTCCAGGTGAGTATAAAAAATGAAAATACACCATTGCCACAGCCTGGCTGCTCTGCAGAGAGAATGGGATGTCAGTGGGACAAGGGAGGATTTAACTCCTCTCCCTGATTTCCCTGGAGCCCAGAGTGGTGCCAGGACTCACCTCAGCCTGCTTGCACTCGTTCATCACCTCGGTGGCCTTGTCCTCCAGCGTTGTCATCTCTGCTGTCAATTTCTTCATCTCCTTCTCATTTTCTTCCATCTCCTTCTCCGTGCGCTGCAGAGCCTCCTCAGATTTCTTCAGGTTCCTGCCCAGGGACAGGGAGCTTTGTGCACCTCACAGAAAATAATCCAGGAGCACAATCTCACTGGCAACATGGAGGGAGCGCTGGTTTAGGCACCAACTCCCACACTCCAGAGGGATCCAAGGAAAACAAAGTTGTCTTCCTCAGCAGCCAGACCTCACTAAATGACTTCGTTTCTTCTTCCAGAGTTTGGAACCTCTGTGGAGTGGTGAGCTCCCATATAAAATAGATCCCATTTTATTTCCTGACAGAGCTCCTAATAAAATCAGTCCCTTCAGATTTGAACTGCTCCAGCACATCCAATCGAGTGCTATTTTGGACTTTATCCTGAATATTAGGCAATATTAAAGAAATCATTCAGGCAAATACTAGAGAAATGCTGATTAAATGTGACTTTTAAACTATTAGAAACTACAAAACTTGACTTCCCTTTCCCTCCCCGAGCCCCACACAGCACAGACCCTGAGTGAGTGCAGCTCCAGCCTGAGGCTTCCCGTGCTGTACCTGTCTGCAGTCTTGGCTGCCACCTGGGCCTTGGTGATGGCTGAGGAACATTCATCCATTTCCTTGTCAATCTTATCAATTTTGTCCTGCTGAGCCTTCAGTTTCTGGTTGTTGGTGTCCATGATGAGCTGGTGCAGCCGTTTCACCTCCTCCTCCATCTTCCCGGCCTTCTGAGCCACACGCTCATAATCTGTGTGAGGAGAGGGGAGTCAATTCTTAAATCAAGATTGGTTAATGTACACAGAGCACTTCAATACATGAGCTGGTGCATTAGAACTTACTCCAAGCTCATTCTTGGCATTTAATTAATGGGAAGATGCTCAAAAGGTAAATTTCAAGAACTGGCACCAGCATTTCCCAGGAGCTGGTGTGAATGTGTGGTTCCTGCCCCTGCTGAACAGCATCACTGCACAAAAGGGATGTGTTCCCACAAACAATACAGGGATTTAATTTATAGACTCATGGCAGAGCCTGGTTAGAGCCTGGCAAAAGAGCCTGGCACTTTTATATCAGTGCCTCCTCATTAACAATTCTTACCCCTAATTAAACTAAGTTTCCCTATGAATGTGTGATACAATCACAAAAATCTAAGCAAAGAAACAAAATACTGAAATTCATGTTTACTTTAGCTTGACTAACACATGAACTTGAGCAATTACAAAGAAAAGGGGTTTTACTTTCTGATCTCTAGAAACACCTTAGAAAAACAAGGTCACAAACCAAGACAGGGAACTGAAGCACAAACCCAAACCCATTCCGTCCTCTAGTGCTAGAAGAGATTACAGCATCTTTTATCTCAAATCCCCTCTCCATAAAATGTACCTTTTTTATAACCATCAAGGACTTTTTCCAACTCCTTCTGTTTGGTTTTGTCTGGAGCAGCAGCAGTGACGTTGGCTTCGAGTTCCTTGATTTGATTTTTGAGATCAATTTCTTGCTCAGAAAATCCCTGCAGAGAACACAAAAGTGGGCTGGAATCTTGTCCTTGGAAAGTCCCTGGAAGCACCAGGGCTGTGTGGGGCTGAGGCTGGGAAGTGCTCAGGGTTCCCACCTGGATACTCGCTGTGTATTTCTCCGAGGTGTTCCTCATCTCCCGGATGTCCTGCTGCAGTTTCTTTATGGCTTCCTCCAGCTGGGATTTCTCCTCCTCGCACTGCACGGCTCTTTTGGAATCCCTCTGCAGCTGGGACTCCATCTTGCTGATCTACACACAGTGAGAGGATTATTTACTGATGTCACCATGACAAAACCAAGCCAGGGCTCATCCCTGTGCTCAGTAACTCTTAAAACACAGGAGAAAGTGGAGTAAGACTCCCCAAGCTGAAGTTTTGAGTGCTGGGAGCATCAGCTGTGCCAGTGAGAAACAAGAGGAGCAGCTCCAGATTAAAACCTAAATGGAATCCAGAAGGGAAAGCAAACTGTATCCTGCTCTGCCAAAATGGTGCCAAGCTATCAACGGGAGCACTGTGAGGCTGAATTCAGTAATGGGCTGGGCTGTGAACAAACACAGAACCCCAGAACCCCTGAGGCTGGAAAAGCCCTCCAGGACCATGGAGTCCAGCCTGTGCCTGGTCACCACTTTGTCCCCAACCCAGAGCACTGAGTGCCACCTCCAGGGATGGGGACTCCAAACCTCCCTGGGCAGCCTCTGCCAGTGACAACCCTTTTATCCCTGATGCACTTCAAAGCATTCTAACCTCTGCTAACATTGGGAATTTTGGCTTTGTAACCCTTTGTAATTATCTTCCATCCCAGACTGCTCCTGCTCATGGTGCTCTGAAAGGCACATGTGTGTCAGAACTGCCCAAAGGAAGGAATCCTGCTGGAATTGCATTTCCATGATGTACTCACCTCTTCTTCTGAGATATCCATCACGACTGAGGAGCCCATTCTGCCTTTCATGACTTTTCCTCCCCCACCAGTCATGGTTCCTACAGAAAAAGGGATGAAAAGAGCTCAGAGAGCTCCTTGGGCTGCGATATCACCCACAAAGTGCTTCCAGTGGAGCTCCAGCTGGGGCTGCAGTACCTGACACCTCGATGATTTGTCCTTGCAGGGTTACCACCCTCCACCTTTTCTCCTTTTGGAATGCTATTCTGGTGGCTTCCTCCAGGTTTTTGGCCACCAGAGTGTCCCTGAGAGCGAAGTAGAATGCCAGGCGAACCTTGGGGTCCTCCACCTTCACCAGGTCAAAGAGGCGCGGCACGTTCTCAGGAGTTGGGATTTTCTGCGTTTTCTTTTCCCACACAGCCATCTGCATCCACAGACGAAATCAAGGAATCAGTCTTGGGGATAAATGCTGAGGTCATCCTGTTATTCTATGGCATGTTAAGGCTTTAAAAGAAATGTAATTAGACTGCAATTAAGAGTAAAATGATTTATTTTCTCACCTTGTCCAGGGCTATAAAGGTGGCAACTCCAATCCCTCCAGCCTTCAGGAAGTTCACACAGGCCTGGGCAGTGTCAATGGTGTCCACAACAATGTGGTCCAAGGCTCCACACGAGGAGGAAATGGCCACGTCATATTTGTCATCGATGGCTCCCAGGTCTCCCTGAGGATGGAGGGACGAGGGGCAAACACTGATTAGTTGGCACCTGAGCTGCTCTTTGAGTTGTGTCCCAGTAAATTCATGAATGCACTTCTTAAAATCTGAATTAACTGATTTTTCTGAAGCAGAGATAATTCTCCTTGGACAAAAAACTGCAGAATACAAAACCAGCACTTTTACAATTACACTGATGTGCACCAGGAATGAAAAGCTCAGCTCTGAATTTTCAGTATTTTAAACCAACATTGCTTGGAAAAAACTGAAAAATGTTTGATTTTACAGCAAGTCCAGAGGATTTACAGCTCTGCACTCCAAACTCCTAATGCCAGGGACATGAGGGATCCCTCTCCAAACTCCTAATGCCAGGGAAGTAAGGGATCCCTCTCCAAACTCCTAATGCCAGGGAAGTGAGGGATCCCACTCCAAACTCCTAATGCCAGGGAAGTGAGGGATCCCACACTTCATCACAGGAACACCACTCAGCTCCTCCAAAGTTCAACAGTAGAATTGTAACAGCCTTCTATCACTTACCAGCCTTCCATAGAGGCCAGGAATATTCCCACATTTCTTCTGCTGGAGCAGAGCCTCGAGCACTTTTCCTCGGCTGCGACTCTGCGCTAAAGAACTTTTGGCTTCCTCTACTTTTCGGCGCAGGTTTCGCACGAGATCCTTGGCTCCAGATTCTTCCCTTCCCAGCTTCTCCAGAGCATTCTCTTTCTGGGGGTTCAAAGACATTGGCTCAGCCTCCCAAAATCTACTGCATTCAGGGAGCCTTCAATGCATGGCTTTGTTCTTTGGGAAATGATTGAGGAGCAGGAAATGAAATTCAAAAGTGGTTTGGGTTGGGAGGGACATTAAGGCTCCCCCAGTGCCACCCCTGCCATGGCAGGGACACCTCCCACTGTCCCAGGCTGCTCCAAGCCCCATCCAGCCTGGCCTTGGGCACTGCCAGGGATCCAGGGGCAGCCACAGCTGCTCTGGGCACCTGTGCCAGGGCCTCAGCACCCTGAAGAAAGCTCAGGAATGCAGCCACGTCAGTGCCAAATTAAATCTGTTCCCTTGCAGGGATGTGTAGGATTTAAGTTAAGTCAACATTGGCTTAACAAAGTCAGTCTGAAATCCAGTATTTGCTCCACCAGCAAAGTGAATATTAGAAAAGAGCTTTTCAGTGGTGTTTTAGAGGAGATGGGTCATGGTTTATTTTCACCACAATTACTGCCAAAGAGAAGAGTGAGCCTTTGGTTTGTGTGTGACACAGAATGAAATGGGAAAGTCAAGTCTCACCTCCTTGAGCTGCTGCTCAGCCTGGGGTAGTTTGCCAGCGATGTCTTTGATGGCAGCTTTCCTTTCCTTCAGGGTGCTGGAGGTGCTGCCCAGGGCCTCCTGGGCCTGGCTGAGGCGGGCCAGGGCAGAGTTGTACTTGCTCAGGTAGAGCTCCAGCTCTGACTGCGCTATCTCCATGTTGGAGCGGCTCTCAGTCACCTCCTTGCTGAACTCCATCAGTTCCTTCTCCTTGCCCTGCAGGAGCACAGGGACAGCTCAGCTGGCCACAGGGAACAGGACGTGGGATGGGCTTTTCCAGCCCTGGCAGCAGGAAACACTGCTGCTCTCTGGGAGAAGCAGCACTTCTGCATTAATCAACATGAATGGCTGGGGCTTCATTAATGAGGCTTTTCCTAATTATGAAGAAGGTCAGGGAATTATCACAGAGCATTTCCATACAAGCTTTGGATGGTTTTCTCAAAAGGTGGGAGGAGCCCTACACATTGAGCTAAATTACAGCTCAAATCCATGGAGAACCCATGTTTTCAAGGACAGAAAATAACTTTGCAAATTTACAGGATAAATTTCCAGCCTCCAGGTACTGAGCAACACCACCAATAACCAAATGTTAAAGTAGTTGTTCATTAATTCACAGACAGTGTGGGAAAGGCTGGGAAGAGATCATTCCAGAATATCTTTATTTATTTAAGCAACACCATTGGCTTAAATGTTTTGGTGGCAGAAAATCAGAGTGTATTATTTATATTACAATCTATAAATGAGCTACTTGGTGATGTTTGAGCACTCAAAAAGCAGCCAAGGGTTTAGTAAGATCATTTCCCACCAAGGCTCCTCTGAACTATCACAAGGAACGGTGGAATTGTCAATAAATGGCATTTTACAAGTGCCTGGTGCTGGTTTCCTTCAGAAGAGGGAAGTTACAGCAGGTGGGTGATTCCTGCCTGTCCAAACCTCTTTTTCCTTCTGGATTCCCTTGGTCTCCTCCTGCAGGCTGGCCAGGACCTGCCTGAGCTTGGCCTCCTCCTTGTCCTTGGCCTTTGCCAGCAGCTCCTTCTTGGCCGTGGTGTCCTCGATGGCCTTGGCGCTGGTGGAGGGGACGTTCTTCAGCTCCTCCACCTGCACAGGAGAGGACCTTGAGCCTCCTCTGCCACTGGGCAGCAATTCCTGAATCCCTCCTGCACCCAAAGGCAGCCCAAGAGCTCCCAGTGACCAAGGGGACGACACAGCTCCATGAATTAACTCCACTCATGGAGTGATCACTGCAGTGAGTGATCAGCAAACAAAACCTCGGCTGATTTAATGGTTTAAAATATCTAATTAAAACAATTCCAATCCCATTTCCACCTTCTTTGTGCCCTTCCCATTTTCTCCACAATTTATTGCACTTTTCCAAGCCAATCCAGCTGATCCAACCCCCTACCTTTTCCTTGTCCTTTTGAAGCTGCTTCTCCAGTTTTTTAGCCTTGCTCTTGGCATGTTTGAGTTTCTCCCTCACTTTTACATCCTGCAAATCCAACTGAGTGAATTTTTCTTTATTTTCCTCGATGAACTTTGTAATTTTATTGTATTTCCTGGAGGAAAAAAGAAAGAAAAAATAATGATTTCATATAGTATAAAAATAAGGCTTATTAAGGTTGCTTTAATAAGTCAACATGGAGAATTTAAGCTAATATTACTCAGGTTTTGTGATAAACAATATCCAATATTCACTATATTCCCAGTATTTTCCCTGGGAAAATGATGTCCCATCAGAAAAAGATGAATTGCCCAAGCAATATTAAATGTATTTTCAGAAATTTTCATTTTTTAATTGACACAATTGATAATTCCCATCTCTCCCCAGTATTCCCTGAGGATGAGCAGGTCAATACTGCAGCTGGATTGAGGATCAGCACCCAGGCAAAGCAATTTTAAGAAACACAATTTATGCAGAAATGATTCATGAGGAAACCAGGGAAAAATTCCCAAATTCATGTCCCTGAGCATTAGGGCTGCAAATCTAAAAAGCATTTACTAATTCTTTTTTTTTGTACAGTCAATATAAAGAAATGTTTTAAATCTCTTTAAAGGATCAGACATTTCCTTCTTGTAACTGTGAACCTTACCCAGAACCAAATCAAACCTGTGTGAATTTGCTTTAATTTATTTTTGTGCATTTAATTTATTTTTGCACATTAATTTAAATGCTTCTTTGTGTATTTAGATGTACTAGAAGTGACTCAGATAATTTAATTTTTTGGTGGGAAACATGCAAAACACAGTACTGCACATCCCTAAAGTACTCACTTTTCAAGTTCCTTCAAAGCTTTATTCTTGGTTTTTGTTTCCTCTGCAAGTTTACTGCTTTTCTCATTAATACTTTTAGTTTCTTCATTAATTTTCTCCTTCTGCATTTCCAGGTCATTAATTCGTTTCTTTAGGTCATGGCTAGGAAAACAAAACAATAAATCCTCACTTTTCTCCATCTTCACAATGAATCTCTAGTTCCAATTCTCAGTGTAACAGAATTATGTAAAATATCAAAAATTAACAATAATTTGGAGTTAGAAATGGAAAATATTTCTAATTAGAGATACTGAAGCAAAGTTTAACAGCAGTCCCACCACATTAAAGCCAACCCAAACCCTGAGAATTACTTACATGTAATATTGACACATCTGATTCTTTTCCTTAAATATTTGGTTTTCCAAGCAAAGGAACTCAATGGCTTTGTTCTTGTCCTCTTCCAAGGCATCTTTTTCTTTCTCCACCAGTTTAGCTCGATTTAACTGGAGAAAACAGAAGGGCAGAGCTGAGGCAGGGCCAGCACTACAGGAGGAAACCATGAGGAGAAAATTCCAAACCCTTTGTAGGACATGAAGCCTCTGGAAAAATGGTATCAGGAATTACCTCTGCCAAGCAATTTTATGGTGGTTTCCTTTATCTCAGCCTTCTGACTGGCCATTTTTAATTTAATTCCTACAACTACAGGTGATGATTATTTTTAAAACAAGTCTGCTACAGGATTTTCTACGGACACATCAAGGAAAACAAACTGATTTTATTCAGAGCTTTTTTTCGTTTTAGCACTCAATACAGGAATTGTTTTGTCTCCCTACTCTGTGAGGAGTGATATGAATACTTCTAATATGAAGCTCGGACCCACCCACTAAAGCAGCACAGAGTCTGAAAAATATAAAAGCTAAAACCTGAGGCATCAGCAGTAATTCTTTGTATTTTGAATTCCCCACAGGGCTGTGTGCAGAAATGCTGGGATTTGTTTGGGATGCCCCAGGAGTTCACAGAATCCCTGGGTTGGAAGAGACCTTCAAGACCACTGAGTCCAACCCAGCCCCAACACCTCAGCTAAACCCTGGCACCCAGTGCCACATCAGGCTTTGTTAAACACACCCAGGGATGGGGACTCCAGCACCTCCCTGGGCAGCCATTCCAGAACTTTATCACCCTTTCTGGAAAAACATTTTCCTAATATCCAACCTGTATTTCCCTTGGCGCAGCCTGAGGCTGTGTGCTCTGGTTGTGTCAGTGCTGCTGGAGAAAGAGCCCAGCCCCAGCTGAGCACAGGCACCTTTCAGGGGGTGCAGAGAGTGATGAGGGCAGCCCTGAGTCTCCTTTTCCCCAGGCTCCCTCAGTGGCTGCCCCCAAGGTTGGTGCTGCTGCCCTCAGTGGTTGCTCCCAGGGTCGGTCCCACCCCCAGGGCTACTCCCAGGGTCGGTCCCAGCCCAGCAGCCGCTCCCGGGGTCAGTGCCACCCCAGCAGCCGCTCCCGGGGTCAGTGCCACCCCAGCAGCCCCTCCCGGGGTCAGTGCCACTCCAGCAGCCGCTCTCACCTTCTCGCCGCGTTGCTCGTTGAGCAGCTCCACCCGGCGGCACAGGGTGCGGATGGGCTCCTTGAGCCGCGCCGAGCCGATCAGATCCTCCAGGTACTCCAGCATCCCCTCGTCGTGCTCCGTCTGCCCCTTGGGCTTCATCATGGCAATCTGCTCCACCTCCCCCTTGGGAAACAAAAGTTAGGTGGGTCTTTTCTTAGTTTGTTTTTTGGGGTTTTTTTCTGGGATGGGGAAAGTATTCTGAAAAAAATCTATGGAACGAGTATGAGATGTTACAAGAATAAGGCAGCAATTAAAATTATTCAAACTGGAATATCACAAAATCATTAAGATTGGAAAAGGTCCCCAAGATCACATCCAGCCTTCACATTTATTTGGGAAAACAAAAATCAGAATAAAGAGAAATTTTCTCTCCGAGGTGAAGTGGAGCCACCTTTCAGGTCTGACCGTTCCTTCATTCTCTAAAGATTCAAAATGTGTTTCCCCAACCTAAAAAAAGAAGAAGAGAAAAAAGCAGGCCCTTGGCAAGAGTTTAATCAGGATTGAAGTCCCTGAAGGGTCTCTTTAGAAACAGAAAGTCCATAAAATCCTGGCTGATGGATGAGCTGGAACCAGAATTAATTTAATTGATGCTTCCTTGATGGAGAAAGAAAAGGATTCTCTAGGTCTGAGGGTTCCTTTGTGTAATTTCCCTTGATGCACTGCATTAATTTTAAGTCATTTAGGTGATATTAAAAATAATTTCGATTTTCAGAAATAAGATTTAGGAAAGGATTAAACAGAGCCAGTGACAAGGTGTCAGACACAAGGACAGTTTGTGTTACTGAAAACCCAACTCTTATTTTTATTTCTTGCACATCTCAAAAAGCAAAACACTCAATTGGTGAGTAACTCTTGCTGGATTGTATGAAACCCCAATTTGCTCCCTTGCCACAGAAGTGTGGATTCTCTCCCCAAAACTGCCTGTCAGCTCTTGGGGAGGAATCTGTGCAATCTCCCCAGTGACTCTGGGATTGTCAGAAGCCTTCCTCCTTCTGGCATTGCAGCATTTCCTCTGTTTACATCCACGAGGAAACAACCACAGGAAAGATTGAACTCAGTGCTGGTCAGGACTGAGAGGTTTCTACACTGGGTTCACAGCCCTCGTGTTCAGTGTTGGAAATCACAACCCCACCTTAGATTTAAGAGGGAAAAATGGGAATTATGGACAAGCAAGGAATGAATAAAATTTTTATTATTTGGCTAAATAGAATTAACCACCTCTAAGGAAGATCATGGTGCAGTTGTGGGGTTTCTTTGTAGCTAATGTGAGTTCTTGAATTATTTTCTTATTGAGGGCAAAAATAAGTATATTTATAAATTATCAATTAAATAACAAGAGTATTAAGTATTATTTAATATTTATACTGTTAAGTTAATATATAAATAAATCTGTTTACTCCAGCCCAGATTTATGTAATAAAAATGTTTCCAGAAAAAAATTAATATTTTTTCCAGAAAAGAAGTTAAAGGTTTCGTTGAATTGATAAAGGAGAGTGAAAAGGTTGTACCTGCTCTTCTTGACAATGATTAACACAGCAAACAGATTTTACAACTGCTAAAACTCAATTTATGTGTTTCCTAATTAATTACCAGTGCTCATTACTTGATCCTTTATTTGAACAGTGAATTTAAAAGCCCCAAAGCTCCTTGGTCTCTGTGAATGTTGTGCAGCCCGGGGTTGTGAAAGTGAAAGCAAGGCGGGGCAGGCAGACATTTGTGGAGCACGGGGGGAAGGAGCTCGGAGCTCCCCGGAGCTGGCACCCCCAGCTGTGCCAAGGCTCCAGCAGAACCCCTGGAATTGTGCAATCCCTCCCCTCAGTTGTCCCCCTGTGGCTCAGGGACTCAGGACAGGGAGCAATGTGTAAAACAGAAAGGAAATGCAGGCTCTGCTCAGACAATCAAAATGGATGTCAACACCCAGCCATGGGCGATGCCAACAGGGAACCAAATGTGCACACGAGGGAAGAAATTCCTGGGGAAAACCAGCCTTGGATGTGTGCTGGAGAGGCTCCAGGGTGCCTCAGCTGAGACCTTCCAGTGCCTGAAGGAGCTGCAGGGAAGATGGAGAGACTGTTTACAAGGGATGGAGGGACACACAGGGAGTGGCTCCCACTGCCAGAGGGCAGGGCTGGATGGAATATTGGGAATTGTTCCCTGGCAGGGCGGGCAGGCCCTGGCACAGCTGGGGCTACCCCTGCATCCCTGGCAGTGCCCAAGGCCAGGCTGGACACTGGGGCTGGAGCACCTGGGACAGTGAAAGGTGTCACCCAGGGGTGGGGCTGGCTGGGATTTAAGGTCCCTTCTCACCCAAACCATGCCAGGATTCCACGTTTCCATACCCACCAAGCCCTTTGGGAAGGTTCTACGCTCAGTGCAAGAGCTCTGAATGGAATTACAAACCCAATTCCAACCTCTGCACTGTGTGGAGCCTTCCACATCCTCGTGGATGCACGTGGCCAACCCCAGCTCTGCACCAGGCACACACATCCCAGCAGCAGCTCAGCTCCCACAGAATTCCCAGGGAACAACCCCCGGGAATCCTACACCAGCACCTCACCTGGGGAAACATCTCCAAGCAATCAGCTGAGCCCTGGGGCAAATCAGGACAAACCTGCCTGGAGACCAGGCTGTAAAATAAGGGAAGAGCCTTCTCAGCTGGAAGTGGCTGCTCTGGTGAAAAGCATGAGGAATAAATTCCTGCAATTTGGAACCTGTGTTTCTTTGCACAGCTCAATAATTCACAGCTGTGATGTTTAAGATACTTCATCAATTTAAGAATTTAGTTTTCTATTGTACCTAGGTAAAGAGGAAAAGTTTAAAAGAAGTTTCAGGACTGGCAGCACCAGCAGCATGTTCCAGCACTGGTTTAAAATTCTGAATTTGCCCACAGCCACTGTTTTCTCTAACAGCAGGAACACAGCTGATCCTCTCAGCACAGCTCTAACCCGAGCTTTTCTGGCACATATGGGATTGGAGTTTTTAACAAGGTTTTCTAACTGCCTGCTAAAGGGAAGGTTTGACCTACCCATGAGGCTTTTCCTGTAATTGTGGTGTAGAAACAAGATCCTACAGAGGTAACTCCCATTTGCTGCACTGTGTTCCTGAACATTCCCTGTGGGACTGGCTCCTGTTCCCAAAGCTATGGAGTGTGAATGGCACAAAGTGCTGATCCCTGCAGGGATCCCAGCCCCAGAGGTGTGACTGGGATTGTGGGGCACTGAGATAATGCTGAACAGGAATAAGACAATTTTGGGATCCAGCCGCCACATCCCATCCTAAAATTCTGCTGTGGTAGAGACAGGGATGGCAAAAAGCCTCTGGCATTGAAAAATTACTGATAGCAAGCTGAGAACTCTTCATGAAGAGCAAACACCAGGTTTTGGGCTGGAAAGAGCCCTAAGGGACCCTTCTCACTATCCCAGGGTGCCTTGGACATTCCAGGGATCCAGGGGCAGCCACTGGGAATCCCATCCCAGCCCCTGCCCACCCTTCCAGGCAGGAATTCCTCCCCAAAATCCCATCCAGCCCTGCCCCCAGGCAGGCTGAGCTGTTTCTAGAGAACCTAGCAAATGTTTGTTTTTCTTGATTCTTGCCTGCTCTCCTCATCCCTGAGTATTTGGGATAAAGCTTTGGGAAGGCAGCACCTTGAACAGCCCGAGCTGTGTCCAAACTGTCACTGCAGCATTCCCGGAGCTCTCTGTCAATGTCCCACAGAATAATTATGGCACCAGGGAGGTAAAAACAGCTTTCCAGGGTTCTGGAGTCTCAATTTCTACTGGCTTAAGCTCAGCTTTAAAGAGCTGAGAGCCTTGGGACAGCTTGGAATTCAGTAGCTGGGAATGCACCGTGCCCTGGGCAGGAGCTCAGGGCAGTTTGGGTGGTTTTTGAGGGGAATTTTGTGGTGCACTTGTGCTGGTTTAGGTTTTGTTTTTTGGGTTTTTTTTTTAATTTTTAAGGGAACTCTCCGCCACTAATCAAGATGGAGAAATGTGACATCTGACTGAAGTGAAAATCCCAATTGTGCTCCGAAGAAATGGCTTTAGAGAAAATATTTCTTGGAAAATGCAACACTATGGATCAGGAAAACCTTCCCTGGTTGGGGACAGGTCAAAATACAAAAATTTGTTTCAAAATCCCACTAAACCACCAGAAAATTTAATGTATGACAACTGTGACTATGATACTTGGTATTTTTAGGAATATTTAGTATTTAAGACAATTTTTTGAAATTCAGAACAGTATTTTAGTAGTTTCACTGTAGCAGCAGCATATTTTTATAATAGCAGAGCTTTTAAGGCTTTTTAAACCCCCATAAAAGGAAGTTTTCTTATTGAGACCAAAATCTTGGAGTCTCAGCAAACTTTACTGTACTCCAGCCATAACACCTGTTCCAGCAGAATTCCAATTGTCCTGGAAATTAATATTTAACAATAATAATACCTTAGGATTGTAAATTCTCAATATGTACAATTTGTTTTCTAAATTGAGTATTACATAAATTATTTTGCAGTTTTATGGTGTGACAAAAATGAGGTGGAATATCTGAATGCAGTGTTTTGGACATAATTGAATTTATCAAGCATCACAAGATGAAGGGATATTTGGGATGAAATGGTACTATAAGTGCATGGGTAATTAAAATTTCATGTGAGCAGTGTAAAAACCACCTTGACTTGCACTTTTGTGGAGGATTAGAGCAGCCAGAGCTAAAATCTTCTATTTGCTTGTCCAAATGGAAACAACCCATCTTAATTTAAATTACACCCCAATTTCAATAATTTTCTGAACTTTTTACCATGGAATTGAGACAACAGTGATCCAGCACAGGGCAAACCTCTCTTAATAAAAGTCAAGTTCTATTTGACTCTGTTTTCCAGAGCACAGCAATGTTTCACTTCTCTCAAACACTGAAGCAAATGGAGATGGAGAGATTTTGCAAGAGCTTCTCCAGGAGCTGAAAACTCCTCAGCATCATGAGGAGCAAAGCCAGAGTGACACAGGATTTGTCCAAAGGAAAAATCCCATTCAGACATCTGCAATGTTTGTTATAAAGGTGAATTTCTCGAGATTTCACAGAGAAATCCCAAGCCTAGCTCCTGCATTTCCTTTGTTCTTTACCCAGTCCTGCACACAGAGCAGAAGCAGCAGTAGCACAGAGTTACTGCTCCTGAGCTCAGCTCTGGGCTCTTGCAGCTCCAGTTCCACCTGTCTGACACAGCCTGGCACTGCAGCAACAGCCAAGCTGAGGAACATTTAGAGGAAAGGCAACCTGGATGTTGAGGAATTTTGTTTTCTCACTGCATTTTTACTTCCTGGCTGTTTTGTGCCCTCAATTTCTTGATAACAAGGCAGCAAAAGTGCATTTTTCTCTCCAAAAAGCCTTTAGGCAGCAAAATGAGAGAAGTGTCTCCATTTCTCTGTCTGCAGCTTCCACTGATTTCACCCTCTCTCCCGGATTTCAATTTTTTAATTTTTCTTTTTTTATGTGCTCACACTAGGCTTTGGGCTTTTTTCCCCACTTGACCACAATGGTAGCTCTCACTTTTAAGCAGGAGTACAATAAAGAATGGCAAAAATAAATCCTAAATTTCTGTATCCTCAATATATTTATTTATTTTCTCTCATCTCATAAAGCTTTGCCCATCAATTGCAATTCTGCACCCATGGATTTTGGAATATGTATGGAGAGAGCAAATATTCCCATAACCTCATTATCCTCCTGCTGTAACACAGCTCTGGGAAGTTACTACAGATTGTTTTGAGATTTTTTTTTCCTGTAATTCCATGTTATTGTTGCTCTTATTTAATGCTTGCAGACCTATCTCATTTTTACACTTGAATTTTACCACGTGGTGAATATACAGGAGGGGGAAAAAAAAGCACCAAAACCTCCTTTCCAGGAAAACTCCGTGGGAAATAAAGTCAAATACAAATTAAAAGTACTTATAAAAATCTGCAATGTCACCACTGGCCAGAGATGAGGAAAATCTCAGCCTGAGCCTTTACACAACATTCAGTTGTGTGCACAAAACTACAATTCTGCATTCTGGAAAGAAGTTTACAAGTTTTAAGGACATTGCTGTGTTTAATAACAGAGCACAAAGTGAGTGCAAATCCAGAGTCACTTTGGAATTTAAATCAGGAATTGGCAAACCCAACCTGCAAGGTTTGATTTGTTATTGGGGTGTTTTAAAGAAAATATTGAATTATCACTTATTTTCTTCTCCAATTTTTCCATGTTTTTCTGCAGAATTTCCTACAGGAACAACCCTTTCTTCACCCCCATGCTGGCAGCACAGATATTTTATAATCTCATTTATAACCTCAGCCCCAGTGTCCCATCAGGGGCACAAACCTCAACAATTGGGAATTTCTGGTTTATCTCAAAGGAGAAGAAAATCTCTCCCTCATTTCCTCCCCACTCCCCTGGAAATGACTCCCACATTGTTTCCACACAGGAGCAGGTGAAAAACCTGACAGAATTTCCTTCCTGGCAGCCTCATCTTGCCACAGGATAAAACTGAGCTCCAAAATACAAAATAAAACCAGTGGGAAAATACACCAAATAAAATCCCTGCTGTTGTTTAGACCTAAGATGACAGGAGAATAGTTAAATTAAGTTTATCAAATATATTCTACTAAAAATCACTGTAATTAGGACAAAATTGACTTAAAACAATTCTAATTTGTTTGGAAATTCTGAAATAAATTAAAATCAATTTAGAAGTTTGTTGCCATGAATGCAGAATGAATTCTGCAATATTGATGTGCAGAGGGGCTGCTGGGGGTTACCTGGGCAGCTCCACTTGGCTTTTCCACCTTTTTGGTGAGAATCTCACCCTGCCCATGCCAGAGGTGGCCACAGATCCCAAATATTCCCCCTGCACTTCCAGCCCTGCCATTCCCAGGGCTCCCATTTCCTCAGCATTCCTCAGGGGAAAGCACAAAATGCTGAGATGTTTGAGCCTTTCAGAGGAGTCACTGCAGAGAGCAGCACAAACCCTCTGAGTCTGTCAGGCCTCCAAGGCTTTCAGTCAAAGCTCAATTATTTTATTTGTTGTTCTTTACACCTCTCCAAGGTGTGGAAGACACGAAAGCAGCAGCAAGGTGCCAGATTTTCCCCCAAATTCTCTTTTTTTAAAGGGACAAGATGCACTTTTTCCTGCTGCAGTTTCAGGCTGTGGCAAGCGCCTTAAAAATGCAACATGTTTGTGATTATTTGAAATAATTATTATTATAATAAAGCAAAATAACTGTCTATTTCTGAAGGGAAATTTATTAAAAGCATGCACTATGGAGTGTTGGAGTTAAGGATCCCAGAAGTGACAAACTCCTCCTGTTCTGTGCTGGCAACATCCCACTGGAACCAGAAGAATTCTGAAACCAGATTTATTTCAATTTGCAAGTTCAGGCACAGAATTTGTAATTTTTCTAGAACTACTCAATTACTCTCACATTTTCTGTTTTCCCACAGGTGTTTGGGGTTTTTTTGTGATTTTATTCACAGAAGTCAGCAGCAGTTTGATTTGAGTATTTTCAGTTTGGCATCAGCAGAAACACCTATATCAAAATTCAGCTTTCAAATTTTACCCTAAAAAGCACCAAAATCAGCAGAAAACCACTGCAAAATAGGGGGTGAAAGGGGGAAAAGGAAAAAAAAAAAAAAAAAAAAAAATGAAGCAGCCTTCTAAAAAGCAAATATTTTCCATTGAGTAATGGCAATTATGTGAGCAAGATAAAATCAAAGCTCTGAAGGTGTTGGTACTACATGTAGGACATGTTCTCCTACAACATTTTCTGCAGTACTGACAGCAAATGTTCTGTCACACACCCAAAGCAGCATTTGATAATCCTGCATTAATATTTTTCCCCAAAACCCAGAGCACAAATGAAATATTTTAATTACACCCTATTGATATAGTCAAAAATCAGAGATTTATAACTTATTTTAAATGAGAAATCCTTGGTTAAATTCAGTTTAATTAAACTCTTAGTTTTGCTGCTAAAAAAAAAAAAAAAGAGTAAAAGTCAAATAAACCTGTGACTTATCCCTTCAGTTTTAAATTATTTGAAAAACATTAGGGGGGAAAAATGCAATCCTTGTGATAACAATCCACAGCCTTAGATGGTTTTATTTCCTTCTAACCATAAATTTTAGGATTTGGGGGTTGAAGTTGTGCTGTCATTCTTTGGAAAGTATTGCCACATTTCCCAAGTGGAAATACTGAATTTTGGACAGTCAGATCAGTGGATTTCACTTTAAAAAGGCAAAGAGAAAGGCCCTGCCCTGTCAGAAAGGCTAAAAAAGGCAGAAAATCTCAGTGCAGCTTCTGAGACAAAGCCTGGTGTGATGAAATATGAAATTTATGGTGGGAAAGCTCTGGTTTATGGTTAATATTTGCTCTACTTCCCTTTATTTCCCTTTGGAGGATGGAAAGCCTGAAATTCCAGCTTGTAGGAAAAAAGGGATGCTCCCCTCATTGAAATAATTTGTGGGAGAAGAAAACAAATCTCATTTTGGGGAAAAAATATAAAATAAACGAAGCTATCAATATTCTCTTCCAAATGTTCCCCTCCTCTGCTCCCAGTGTTCTCTCACTGAGCTTTGGGGTCTCTGGCCCAGCATTCCCACCCTGCTTCAGTTTTCACTTCACATTTCTCTCTTCTGGAAATTTTGGCAAAATGAGACTGCAGAACAATTGTATTAAAAAAAAAAAAAAAAGGCTGTATTTACTCCAAATTGTTTTCTTGGAGGTGCTTCTCGCTCCATCCTGAAGCAGAAAATACAGGAATAAAGTGTTGGAGGAAATAATTAATTGGCATGGAGACTTGCAAACAGAGATATCCTCTTTTTGTGGGTGTAGCTGTAAAAAAGGACTGCACAGAAAGCCTGGAGGAAGTGAAGCAAGCACAGCCACCCAGCTACAAGTTCTTTAAATATTTTGGTTTTTTAGAGGGGAACTGGAAGCTCCTTTTACAGAACCAGGCCTAAAATAAACTCTATTAAACATTTCAGACCTTGGGAAGCTCCCACTGATCACTGGTTTCTAAGCCAGAGTAGATTTGGGACTTATTAATAATTACAGGTAATGGCAGAAATAGTTATTTAATGGAATTAGTATTTAAATACTTGCAGCTAAATTTACATTTTAATTGGCTGGCACATAGCAAAATTCTCATTATTTAAAAACTAGGAAAAAAAAATAATGTTGTTCCCTTCAGCCTGACTTTAAAACAGCAAACAGATGCAAGCAAGCCTCAGAATCTGAAGGTCAAACATGAATATAAATGATATTATATTGACAAATTGTGATTAATTTTACAGTATGGGCTGTGAACTGTAATTGGTTATGAACGTTGGTTAAAACTATTTCTGCAGCTGGTAAACAAGTGTAAACAACAAACACAATTCAGGGGATTTTTCTTGCACTTATGTGATGCACAATTCATTTCCCACTCTGATTTCTCAGTAAAACCGTGTCTCTATGAGA
Source organism: Camarhynchus parvulus (assembly GCF_901933205.1). Taxonomy (NCBI): domain Eukaryota; kingdom Metazoa; phylum Chordata; class Aves; order Passeriformes; family Thraupidae; genus Camarhynchus; species Camarhynchus parvulus. The sequence continues at coordinate 1,673,092 of NC_044579.1, read as the reverse complement.
GCAGCAGGCAGCAGTAGATGAAACAATTCAACAATTCAGATTTCAATTAGCACTGGTGCAGTTCAGAGCTGAAGCCCCCCCGGGTGCTGAGGCTCTGCCCCGCTGAAGCAGCACAATAATATTGGGGTTGAAGGTTTCTTTGACACTCCAATATTTACGTGCTGCTAGGGCGGAACGAGCACGAGTCCTGCAGGCAGAACACGAAATTCCCTCCTGGAAAAAGGGACAGAGGATCCCCCAGAGCTTCTGAGCCTTCAATTCCTACAGCAGCAGATAATGATTTGCACCCTGAGCAGAGCATGCAAACCATGATGTGCTGCTACAGCACTTCAAGGCCTCCAAGGCAGCTTTTCAAACCTGCACTTTTTTAGAGTTTTACCTGGAAATAGAACTTGCAAATGGGTGGTACTCACACACCAACCTGTAAAATTAAGAACCTGTTATGATCCAGGTCAATCCCGTGGCTTCGGAGAAGCATCCCAACATCTCTGAATGTCTTTTTCTTGCCATTGATGTAGTAGGTGGAGGAATTGTCTCTATAGGCAGTTCTAGAGACACAGAATTTGCTGTCAGGAATGACTTCATAATCATCTCCTTCCTGCTTTGAGGAAACACAAAGCCAGAGAAACAATTACTGTAGATGGGAATTTACCTCCTATTTCACAATTAACCAGATAAGTTTCATCATGAGCTGTTTTTATCATGGACTCTGAGTTGTAGAAATGGGAGCTGTCTTAAAATTGCATCTCTCAAAAAAAGAGAGAAAAACAACAACAAAAAAATCCTTTGAGAAGTGGACAAAAAATCCCCTGAGTTGTGTTTGTGTGGTGCCTTTCCCCCTGTGAGGGGCAGGAACTGCCTGTGCATGGCCCAGGCTGCAGGGGCTGTGTGTCCCAGCCTCTGGGAGCCCTGGGGACTGCCGAGCTCTCTGCACTCCCAGCTCCTCCAGAGCTGCTGCAGCTCCACACACAAACTGCACCAGAGAAAAAAGCCAAACGGTAAAGAAGGGACAAATGTGACATCAGCAGCTTCACAAGAGAGCTTCCATTTACCTCCAGAGCAGCAGCCAAAATAAAGCTGCTGCCAGGCTTCAAGAAGTTAAAATTCACCCACATTAACCCCCAAGAGCTCTCAAATTGTTCACTGTTAAATCAAACTCAGCTTCTGGATGTTCACACAAAGTCAAAAAAATTTTTTTCTAAATTTAAATAGATTAATTTTTTAATCTGGTTATTATAAACAGAAAAAAAAAAAAAAAGTGTCTTTTCAAACAGTTCCTAAAAAAGGCTGTAAGTGCTCCACTTTATTAACACCATTTTTGGAATTTCAATGTACACTTCCCCCTTTTTTGGTTGACCCTAAATTTAAAAGTTTGAATGTGTGCACAAAAAAGAAATTTAAATTAGGAGAAATAAATTCTTTGTACCACAATTGCAATAAATCAACAAAAAAATGCCAAAGTTTTTATCAATACACAAAGCAGCAAGCAAAATAAATATTTTTTTAATTTCCCAACACTTTCTATTTCGTTCAAACAAAATACCAGCTTCAAAAAATTTTAGTGGTAAAATGTGGGGTCCAGAATTTTTGCTGAAAAATCTGTTATAAAATTACAGGCATGTTTAGAGTACATAAGGTGTAAATAAGTTTCAGATTCATTATATATTTTTCTAAATTTAGATAACCTAAAATAATTTCTAATTGGTTTGAAAAATTTTTCTTAAATAGGTTTTATTTCTTAATACATATATTTGTGTTGTACATTTAAGAATATCTAATATGTCCAAATATAGACTTCTAAATTTCCATGAATTCTTTTAATTGCAGAAATAAATTTATTTACTTGAGGTAAACAAGATTACAAATTAAAACGAGTTCTTCTTAAAATGATGATTAAAAATTGCTAAATTGTTTTCAAACAGAAATCTACCACATATTAGTCCTGCAGCAAATTGAAGAATCTTTACTAAGATTTTTAGAGCTGCACTACTCAACAGAGGATTTTTAAAGTTAATTAACACTGATGGGTTATATCCCAAAGGTAAACTAATCATGCTATGAAGTTTCCCCCAGCTCCAACAAAAATAAGCAAATATTCAAAGTTTTTCAGCTCCTTAAGGGAAAAAAGCTGGGATCATACCTACCTTGTCAGTGATCTTTTGGAAGTGAACTTCCACAGAGCAGCTCGGGATGTCCTTGTGCTCATCAGAGTTATGGATCAGCACCGAGAGCTTTTTGGACCGGATTTTTTGGGCTCGATAGCCAAACACAAAAAGCAGGGAATCGATGATATTGGATTTGCCACTGCCATTTGGCCCGATAATACATGAAAAACGCTGCACAGAGAAGGGGGAAAAGTGATCTTCAAAGGGAAAGAAATCCTGCCCAGCGTCCATCACCCATTTCAAGCACAATTATTCCTCGTGCGTGCAAGTGTCTGAGAGCTGAGCTTTTGCTGCCAAGGTAAAAGTGAATAAAAGCCCCAGAGCTCAGCTCAGCTTTCCCAGCTGCACTGCTTAACCCAAAGCCCTGCACTTTGCAGCCTTCACAAGCAAAGTTTCATGCTCAGCCACGTAAGTCTCTTGTGGGCACAAAAAAATATTCTCTTGCTTCAAACACGGCCCTAAAAGTTCTCCAGCAAACGAAATCAAGAGAAAAGAGAGCTTTTCTAAGCTGTGCTGACAAATTAAAATTGCACAGCATTGGAAAGTTGCACTTAACTGTTTTCTCTACTTAATTTAGAATATCACTATCAAAATATTTCTAAACCTTAAATATTTTTTCAGTTATTTTGAGGTCAGCTTAGATGAAGAAAATGCAGGAAGGAATAATACCACCCAGTGAAGTCTTACCTTCAGTTCAAAACTACTTAAGGAAAAAGAAAGATACCTTGTGAAAAGGTCCCAGAGTTTTCTCCCCTGCATAGGATTTGAAGTTCTGGTTTACAATGTGAGTGATCATGAGGCGAGGAGCACCAGGTTCACTGGTCATTGCTGGAGGTGGGGGAGGAGGGATGCTACCCAAAATCTCTTCTAAACTTCGATTATCCACCACCTCATCTGAGGCTGCTAAAACCCATCCAAACAAACAGAAAGATAAAGAAAAAACAACACAAAAAACCAATTGTAAGCTCTCAGTGATTTGACACCTTTTAAAATGTTGAACTGAAAAAGCAAACATCATTTCTGTCTGAACCAAACTACATTTTGGCCTGTAGTTATTAATATGAGCTGAGTGGAATTAAAATTCTTCTTTCCACAAACAAAATATTTTTTAAGAGCTACTTAAGATGTCCCATCGCTGGGTTTGTTCTTTCATTATGTAATTCTTATTCCAACACACTTTAACAGGCCCAACAGCTGCAATTCCAACAGCTCCAACCATCACAATAAATCTGCAAATGTGAAGCAGGCAAAGCCTTTCTAATGAATAAGTGCAAAGCCACATTTCAGAGTCACTGTGCAAGATTTGGGGATCTCTCACGAGGCTCTGAAAGCTGCAATGACAGCACGGCTGCTCTGCAAAGACAGGAAGTTTGTTACGAAAACAAACTGGCCCCCTGGATATCAGCAGAGCAGCTTTTCCCCAGGCACCAGCACTCCTCCTTCCAACAAGCAGCAGTTTTTGCCACCAATTTCAATGTATTTGTCAAATACCTGCCTTTAACAACTGCACATCTGGCTCCCTAAAAAGTTACACAGCTGCTGGTTTTGCAGATTTTTTTCTGCGAAAGTTCAACTCAAGGAACTCAAGAAAATACACTGCTTCATGAAAAAGAAAGTCAAATCATTTTAAGAGTTAAGTAAATAAACTTGACATTTATTCCATTCCAAGAAATCCCATACCATTGGCTGCCTATAAATTTGAAAAATCCTGCTGTTGTACCACAATCTTAAGTACAATGTTCCAGATCAGAGCTCCGAAATAGGCTTTATTAGGAGAAAGTCTACAAATTGCTTTTGCACTTGTACTGGGCCAAACCCTTTAACTCTTTGCGAGCTCTTTTGACCATTCTGAAAGCAGTTTTAAATTGCCAGGGCTTTCAGCGTTGCTTTGTAGAAGGGAAGGAACAGAGCAAATCCCTTCTGGAAGAGTTTGGAAATTGAAGTTGCTGCTGAGGAGGCTCAAGGAGCACCACGCCAGGCAGCCCAGACCTACCTTGGGGAGGTTCTTTGCCAGGCTCCCTGGTGCCTTCGTTTTCCACTTCCATGTCCATGGAGGACTCCTCCAAGGGCTCCCTGCCCTTCCCACGGGCTGCAGTGGAGGTTTTGGTGCTCTTGCCTGGCACGGTCCCTGTTGGCTGCTCCCCTTCCATTCCAAGCAATCAAACAACTGAAGGGCTCGATCTCCTTTGCTAACACAAACAAGAGAACCCCGTGATCTCAGCACCGAGCTACAGCCCAGGAATTCACCTACACCTCTGCCCAGATGCTTGACTCATTTAGAAACTTAAGACTGGAGGCATTTAGAAGACAAAAATCCAAATTTGAAGCAAAATATCGAGGTTAGCTTCATAATGATCTATTTTAAGATACATCACCCCTAAAATGAGGGGCTGAGCCTAATCTGTTTTAACAGCATGGATCTACCTGCTGCCAGCTCGTGGGGACATGTTAGGGCAGTGACTTTGCTCCCTGAAAGCCACCCTGGTGCTGGGGGCAGAAGAGTTAAAGACACATTGAATAACAAGCCCAGGAGCCACATGTCCCTACTCTCCTGGAAGAACTCGTCATATTTCAGACCTGACACTCGTTTTACTTTCAATAATCCGTGCTAAATATTTGTATGGATATAGAGAGATTGATAAACAGACAGAGAAACAAAAGCCCTGCATGATTATAGCAAAGATTTGACTCTTAAATAATTTAAATCGACACACTCTGCTCACAAAACACAACACAACCCCTCCTGCCAGCATTCAGCATTTCAGAGAGAAAACAAAAACGAAATACCTTCATCTAGCCGGGATGTTAAAGTGATCTGAGCAAGGACGAGCATTACAAAAGCCATCAGCTGGCACTCGAGCACAGCTCCCCAAACGGGTGAAGAGAAAGCACCCGATGAGAAGAAAAGGAGAGAAACTCTCCCCAAAGAGTTGAAATCGCAGCAAGTGGCGAAGTGAGTACGCAGAAAAACAGACATGAGAAAGTTTACTTCTCACAAGATAAAAAACTGACGTGGTTAGAAAGTCATCTTACAATTGGTGCCAATCATTTGACGTTTTCAGACCTACCCCCAGCCCACACTCTCATGAGAGTCCTTCATTTGGGACAATGGGGGAGGGGGGAAATGAGAGACAGAACTCATTTTCAGGCAATTTCAGTCTATGCCCCCGTTCAGAACTGTTCCGCAATGGCTGTCGCAGACAATTACAGCCTCTCAAAGCACATTTATTTATTTTTTTTCCCTCAAACTGCTCCACTCCAACAGAATTGTGCAATATAGACCTATTTACCTTCCCAACCCTTCCCCCCCCTCGGACACTTCACCAGAATGAACAAGCCGAACTACTTGACCTCAGCTTTTAAATCGCGATAAATCAGCTGCCACATCGTCTCTAACAAATTTAACAAATTCGTGCCCAGCCCCTCCCCCGAGCCAGCTCGAAGGTGTTCGGTTAAAGCATCTCTCCTGCCAAGCGCCGCTTTCCTCACGGGGACGGCGAAAAAAGAGCGGGAGACGGACAGAAAAGCTTCCTTATTAACAGCCGATTAAATCTGATAGAGACAAGCTCTGTCAGTGACAAATCTGGGGTTTTTTCAGAGCCTAAAGAGCCAGACTGCACCCTTGTCACGCTCTTTCCAAATCACAGAATCCCAGAAAATTCCGAGTTGGAAAAGACCCACGGGGATCATCGAGTCCAGCTCTTTTAAGCAAATGGCCAATCATTAAGAGCTTTCTTAGGATTTTTCTCTCACCCTTCAAGCATCAAAGCAGCAGGCAGAACCAGGGATAGAAGGGTCCCTGCTCTAAGCAGATTAAAGTCGGGTCTCTCCGCTACCCAAACGCGTCCCTGAACTTCCCTGTCCTCCGGTCCGCGGGGATCCCTCAGGGCACGGCGGGAGCCCTTGGGCTGCACAGCCCCTCGGGGAGCCGCTCCTCAGAGCCCTGTGCCGACAGCAGCCGGGACGGAACCGCCGGGCCCGGAGCCCTCAGGGGGACCCTCAGCGGGGCAGCCCAGCCCGGGGAGAGAGAGGCGCTACCGCCGCTTCTGCTCCCTCCGGGCCAGGGGGAAGTGGGGAAATGAGGCGCGGGGAAGAACCCGCCGATCCCCCAGCACCTCCTGCCATCCCCTCGGCACCTCCCGCCTTCCCCCTCAGCGCCTCCTCTTCAGCACCCCCGTGTCTCCCCTCGGCACCTTCCCTTCAATACCACTTGTCTCCCCCTTAGCACCTTCCCCTCAAAAGTCCGAATCTCCACCTCAGCATCCCTTGCCTCCCCTCAACTCTCCCAGCATCTCTTTTTTCGCCATCAGCACCGTCCCCTCAGCACCCCCTGCCCGGGGCAGCCCCCTGAGGGCACCTCCTCCGCCGCGAAGCCCCCCCACCCCACCGCCCTGAGGCGAACCGCCATCGCTTCCTCCCGCCGAGCTCGTACCTGCTCGTCCCGGCGGCTCCGTGCCCCGGCGAGGCGGCGGCAGCGCGGGCGGCTCCGGCTGCTGCAGAAGCTCGGCCGCTTCCACACTCGAAAATGGCGCCGAAACGGCGAACTCGAACCGAAATTCGTTAGAAAAGCGCGGGGCAGGCTGGGACGGGAGGGGCCGGGCCCGCGGGTTTGAACGGCACCGCCGCCCCCGCCCGCCATCTTGTGTTCGTTACAGCAGGGAGGGGAAAGCGCCCAGAAATCCGCCGGGAGCGGCTTTTTCTGGGCAGAGACGGAGGGGTGGGAGACATTAGGGGGTGAGGGCGGCGCGGTACCGCGTCCTCGCTGCCATGCCGGCAGAGAAAAGGGTTAATTTTAATTTTAGAAGTAGGTCAGTGGGCGGCGCTTGGTTGCTGGGCGACGCGCGCAGGTTTAAAATTAATAAAAAAATATGAAAAAAATTTTTACAAGTGAAAAAAATTTAAAAATTGTGAGAGCGCGGCGATTTTGAAGCGGGTTTAATTAATTAACGGGCGGCGCCGTGGCACCTTGGGGGGGGGGCCGGGGGGAGCCGTGAGGTGGCGGAGGAGGAGGAGGATGAAGAGGATGCGGTCTCGCGAGAAGTCGCCATAGCGACGGCGGCGCTTGGCGGCGGGGATAGCGGGAGCCGCCGCTCCTGAGGCGACGGGAGCGGGACGGGGAGGCGGGATCGGCCGGGAGCAGCAGGCGGGATCATCCCGGGAGCGGGATCATTCCGGGAGCTGGCGGCGGGATCGCCCCGGGCTCCCCTGGGAGCGGGCTCCGCCGGGAGCGGGCTCCGGCCGCCGCTCTGCCGCTCTCTCCCGCTGCCCGCGCAGGTAAAGGCGCGCTGGGGAGGCGGCGGCCGCCGGCCCCCTCCCCTCGGCTGAGTCACGGCCGCGGTGGGCGAGAGGGTCGGGAGCCGTGACCCCCGGCTGGGCGTGGGACGGGCGGATGGAGGGGCGGGAGAGCTCCGGGGGACAGCTGAGGGCAGGGCGGGGGAGCCTCGACCCTCAGGAGAGGTTGGATAATTGCGTCTTGGAAAGCTGCAAAAGGAGGGAACGGCGGGTGTTGGCGCGGGCGGTGCTGGCCGAGGCTGCCCCGAGGGCTTGGTGTCTCCTTCTCCGTGCCCCGCGTTCCGCCGGCTGCTTTTCCTTCTTGGCATTCCTCCCATCCTGCTGTGGCATTCCTTCCCTTTCCTGCTCTGCCCCCATCCCTTCCCCTTGCCTTCCCTATCCCGCCCGCTAGCTTTCCTTCCCCGTGGCATTCCCCGTTCCCCCCGTCCCGCTCTCCTCCGCCGTTCCCGAGCCTCATCTCCGGGCCAGCAGCTCCGCTTGGGAATGCGAGGAGACGTGAGGCGCTTTGGCTTCTCCGAGCCCCCATAATTCCTGCTTAGAATTCCTGCTTAGAATTCCTGGTTATTGCCACATCTCTCCTAAAACTCCTGCTGGATTCCTTGGGACGGAGGGAATACGTGGGCTGGCAGTGGCTGGCAGTGATGGATGTACCTGTGGATGGCCCAGGGTGGGCGTTCAGCCTTTCGGCGGCATATACAGAGCCATTAAAATGCTTAAAAAATTATAATAAAGTTCTGGGTTTTGGAAGGAAATATAAGGTTTTCCCTTCCTGGCTATGTGTCAGCACAGGGGATCTCCAGTGCTCCAACCTCTGATGTTTCAGGCTTGATCTTAAAGGTCTTTTCCAACCTTAAGGATTCACTGTTCACAGCATCATTTTTTCTTCAAGTTGTCCATGTTCAGTTGGATAATGTGAAAACAGAATTCTTTTTAAACTCAGGTATTTTTTGGTGCTTATTTTTCCCCAGTAGTAATATTACTTCAGAACTTTTAGTGTTAGTGTCTTCCTCTTGAATTTTGGCTGCTTGTGTATGCATATATATTAATTATCCATACTTATATATGTATTTGTTTTCTTTTATTACAGTTATAACACATGGTTTTAATGCTCCATCTGAACAACTGAGATGAGACTGAAGACTTCCCTTTTAAAGGAGCCAAAACATATCCTTTGTCACAGAAAAAAACGTGGAACATCGTGTTCATTCTGAATAGACTCTTCCAGAAAATATTTTTTTGTTGTTGAAGTTTCAGTAAAATATTAGTAAATTGCAGATAGCTTTTTTTCCTGTTTTTCCTTTGTTCCCCTTGTCATTGACTGCAGCCTTTAAGGACAATGTTTTAAGAGATACTGAGCACTTATATATGATGTGGTGTGAATAAACCAACACTTTTGAATGAAAGTTGGATGTTTTGCACTTGTATTTTGCACTAAGACCCTTCATTAACCCATCATTTTAGCCATGTTTCCATAACTTTACATCATGATAAGAATTTTATTTTTATGAAATATTTTCATTTTATGAAATGAAAATTTGCTTCATTGGACTGAATCTTTACCAGCTCTTCTTGGTGCATAAGAGCAAAAAAAAAAAAAAGATTTTTTTTTTTAGTATTAAACATCTGCACAATCTTATCAAAATAATCTTCTTGTATTGTCCCTTCAGTTCTGAGGAGTCGAGATGGGGCATTTGATTATTTTTAATGGTTAAACTTTTCAGATTCCTTAACTGAAGGACACATAAGGACTTGGTGAGCTGTGTGGGCTGGACCACAGCTGATGAGCTGTTCTCCTGCAGCGATGACCACCAGATCATGAAATGGAACCCAGTGACCAGCGAGACCACTCGAGTGCTGAAGCTGCCAGATGATGTTTATCCCTTAGATCTGCACTGGTTTCCCAGAGGCATCGGTGGCAAGAAGCAATCCCAGGCTGAGAGCTTTGTTCTGACGAGCTCTGATGGTAAGGCAACTTAAAATATTTATAATAATAAAATGTAAAAATAATAAATTTTAAAAATATTTAAAATACTTATTGTTTCGTACCCTTGAGTGTTCATGTCAGTCAAATACAAGGCATTATTTGAGGAGCAAGAAGCTTTGAGGATTGGGATTTTTTTCTCTTCTCCCCAAAAAGATTTTTCCCTTGGGGTTTTTATTCCCCTTCTCCCCAAAAAGATTTTTCACCCAGCCAGATTTTTTTCCCTGCATGAGTTTTCCTGCCCCAGCTTACTCCTGCAATTTTCCTGCACCAGCCAAGTCCCCTGTGTGATAAGGATTCCTGCAAACTTGCTGAATCCAATGGAAAAGCAGCATAATGTCTTTGCAGGGTTGCATGAATTCCTAGTTGAACTGCAGATGTTTGAAATCAGAGCAAATGTAAATTTAGTCCCCTTGGGTTTTCTTCTGAAATGCATCTCTTGGGGGACATTGTTCTTTTTATTTCCTACTGACATTGGTCTTGTTGCTATTTTTTAACAAAAATGAAGAATATTTTTGGTTTTAACCTTCAAATTAAGGACAAATCATAAGTGATTTGACTTTTTTTTTCATTTTTTATTGACAATTTTATATTAGGTCAGCATTCAGGAGTCCATGGAAGTTAATGAACAAAACATACATATTTTATATTCTGTGTTTGGATAGGCTGAGAGTCTCCCACTGGAAATTCCTTCAAAACTGGGGAGTCATTTTCAGGTTGAGGACAGTTCTGTCTTTAGTACTTAATAAAAATAAAGGACCAGAGATTAAGCTGAATCCCTTCTACCTACACACCAGGCATTTGGCTAAAATTTTCTCCTTTTTTTGTGCAGTAAGTTGTAATTTGAAAATCTCTGTTCCTTCAGTTGAACAGAAATCCATGGAAATGGAGAAACCTCCCCATGGGAATGCTATGGAAAAATGCCATTTGACTGGCAGCAGTTGTGAATTCCCCTGGTGGAAAAGCCAAGAAGTTGCAGAAGTAAAGCTGTTATCCCTGAAAACTTGATCTCCCCTGTTCTGCAGAAGGATTAGGATACAGTTTTAAGTGATGATCATATTTTTTCCAGAGGAATTCTGGAAAGTTGATCCTGCTTTTACATGTAACCATGTTCTTCCCTGCTCAGCTACAATTTCCTCTGTTTCCCTCTTTGGAAGGGGCCTTGTGAGAGTAGTAGGAGCTGGTGGAGTGGCAGAGGATGCAAAAGATTGGGAAAATAGTGGAGTTTCCCCTGGATAACAGGATTTTATCTGATACTTTGACATTGCCCATTTTCCTGATATTTTGAGTTCACCAAATCCTTCAGTTCCTTCCCAGCTGCTTGAGCTTCCACTGGCATTTCATTTGTCTCTTATGAGCTGAGGAATTGCTCACAGAAATATTCAGGGATTTTGCTTAGATCAGTGGGAGCTGTTTTATGATATAAAATCCCATGGAATTCTGTGAATCCTGAAAAAAGTGATGGCTCTGAAGAGCTCAGCCCCTTCATGCTGAGTCCTGGAAGTGATGGCATGGGAATATTCCTCCTCCTGGGAGATTAAATTTAAGGATTCTCCAGTGAAAAAGGTCTTGGATACAGGTGGAACAAAGACACTGCATGGGAAAAGGTGCAGAAAATAAAAAATATATTTCTCAGAAAATAAAAGTTGTTTTTAATGTAAAAGCAGAAAAGGCCATTTTGGCAATTGACTTGGAGAAATTAACGTTGAATTCCTCTAAATCCAGCTTTTGCTTACACATGACACATGAAAATCACAGACCTGAGAGGTGTTTTATGCAGTAAGTGATACATCCATGAGATAAATTCTATTATATAATTACAAAATAACGGAATGCATTAAATGAACACCTTGGAAGTGTTGGGGGGAGCTTGGAGCAGCCTGGTCTGTGAAAGGTGTCCCTGCCCATTGGGATTTCAGATCCCTCCCAACCCCAACCAGTCTGGGATTCCATGGAATTTTAAATGATCTGTTCAAATAAACTGATTTATCCAAACCATAGTATTTTTTCAGTGTTAGAAGTCTTTTCCTTGGAAATCTTGCACTGGCAGAGATTTGGCTGGATGCTTGTGCCTAAAGTTCTGGTCACTCAGGAGCTCCCTTGCAGTGGCTCAGTCTGGCAGCTTAGATCAAATAATACAAAAAATAATTTGATTCTAAAGTACTTAATTTCAATTACTGGGCTGCTTATTTTTCCAAGCTCTCCATTGTCTGCTCTTTGCTCCAGTTTAAATTTGATCTTCCTGGATTTAAGCAGCATCCCTTATTTGGGAAGAAAAACTTCCTGATCCTTCTGTTGAAGTCATTACAAACTTTGGGGTTGGCTGCTGTGGAATTCCATCCCAGCTCCAGCATGGGAGCAGGAATAATTCTGATTTGAGCTCTGGAAAACAACTGGATGTTCTCTTTGTATTGTTGCTTTCTTGGTTTGTCTGTGTGTTCTCCACAGAAGGTACCAGCGTTGCTGTAATAATATATCATGTAATTAATAATGTAATAATAATGACATAATTAAGTAAATTATATACACTGTATCTTTTTTTTTAGGGAAATTCCACTTGATTTCCAAGCTAGGAAGAGTGGAGAAAAGTGTAGAAGCACATTTTGGAGCTGTCCTTGCAGGAAGGTGGAATTATGAGGGAACAGCCCTGGTTACAGGTGAGCATTCCTACGTTAATTAAATGCTTTGAAAACTTAAATAATAATGTGCTTTTTTGGTTTTGGTCTTATTTATCACAGAGGTTGTTATAACCTTGTTTACTAGGAGTTCATTTTGCACTATTTAATTAATGGATTTTAGCTTAGTGTTGTCCATTGTAATTAATAGATGTAGTAAAAAGATTTCTCTTTTTTCATTTAAGTCACGTAATCCAATTGAAAGTAAGTGTTTTAATAGCAGAGTGCTTAGATGGTTTTGTGGCTGTTCTGAACTTCAGACAGGAGAATATTTGATTTCTTTCTTTTCTGTCTGTTGCAAGAAAAAGTTGCTAAGTTGGTACACTTATATCCCTGCACATTTGGGGTTTTTTAAAAGGCTCATTGATCTTGAATATTCCTGTGCTTTATTCCTTAATTATCAGTAATTATTACCTACAGCCTGTTTATATTAGTGCTAGGGGAGTGAGCCCACAATTTCTTCATTTCTACCATTTTTTTGTCCCAAGTCTTTTGTTAATGAGTTACTTTTGGCATTTTTGTCCCAAATTCTGTCTGGGTTTTAGGGGAGCTGCTGAAATTGCCTGTGCTGGGCTCCTTGCTGGGGTTTCTGGTGGTGTCAGCCTCCTGCTGATGGAGCACAGCTGATTCCTCTGGCCAAGCTCCAGCTCAAGCCACAAGAACTGAAGATAATTTTGGATCTGCTCGTTTCCAGACTCTGAAATGCTGCTTCAAGGAACTCTGTCTGGCCTGTTCCTCTGAAATCCCAGAGGGATGGAAATATTGTTCTTTTTAGAGACAGCTTTGCCTCAGGAACTTCTCCAGAGACAAAGTCAAAATTGTCTTTTGAACCCATTTTTTTTTTTCTATGAGACTGCATGACACTGACACTTTTTGGGGAGTGTGGGAATTCATCACCACTTCCAGTTTATTCTGAGGAGATCAACTCCTCTTATACCACAGCTGTACTTGGAGCATGAGGAAAGAAATCATTGCTACTGCACCACTTCAAATATTTTTATGGTCATATTTCAACAGCATCAAACGTGCACAAATAAGATTTTTAATTTTGAGTGGGTTTTAAAAATATTTTTAAAACATTTAAAACAACATTGGCCAGATATAAAAACCTGAATTGTGGTAAATAAATTATATTTGAATGGAAGAATCCATTAATTTCTTTTTCCTCATTAATTGCATCTGGGAGGCCTAAACTGAAGGGCCAGAGCATTTTATAAATGACACCACACCAGGAATTGTGTGCTGTTAAAACAACCCTAACTGTGCTGTGTAGTGTTTAGCAATGAATTCTTCAATAAACAAACTGAGTTATTTGGTAACACACAGTTATGGTAGAAAATTGAAGCCATCCAGACAGAGTTATCTTCACTTGCCCCATTTATCAGCTGTGAAATCTCCAGCTGAATCCATCAAATCTGCTCCTGCTCCCCTGGGCCTTCTCAGACTCCTCTAAGCAGCTTCTGGGCCATTGAAGGAATCAAAAATACAGAATTTGGGTGCTTAAATAATGATGGATTTTCCCTTCCTAGGACCAGCTTCAGAAAAGAGGTCAGGGATTTTCAGGAAAGGAGGATTTCTTGATAATAACAAAAGAACCATCTTAAATATTTTTCCTTCCTATACTTCCTATTGCATGTTTGGAAGACTAAACAAAAGGAATTCACCTGTAAGAAAAGCTGGGTTTATTTTAACTCCAGTGTTTCCTGAGCAAATACAAATACATTTGTTAGGCTGAATATTGCATGGCATTTGCTGATTTCTGTGCTCATTTGCAGTTGGGGAAGATGGCCAAGTGAAAATCTGGTCTAAAAGTGGAATGCTGAGATCCACCTTGGCTCAGCAAGGTGAGTTCTTTGCTCAAAGCTCCATCAGAAATAGTTCATTTGGGTTATTCTGAAATATATCGAAATAACAGACCCTGAATATTGCAGTGATGGTTTCTTCAAGGGTGTTAAAGCCTTAATTAAACTTAAATGTAAATCAGAGTTGTATTTTAATAAGATTTTTTAAAAGTAGTTCATTTCTCAAAGTGCTGCAATATTTTTAGGCAGCAGTCTCATCCCACGCTGAGGATTTGGTGCCATTTCAGTGAAGATCCTCAGCTCAATTTTGTTTTTCAGACTTCATAGATGGAGCCTGTGTGACCTTGTGAAATTTTTGAAGAAACCACATGCACCTGGGCTTGGGTTAAATGTCAGGCCCTTATCTGTGTCTGAAACAAATGATCTGAATGCTTTCAACCTGGGGAAGGCACTTTAACCACAGCATTTCAGTTCTTTTAAGGAAGTTCATGTGCTCGTGCAATGTTTGTCAGGTAAAAAGATAAACCAACTGAACCAGAATTTTTAAAAAAAGTATTCAAACTGAAGCACACATTCTTTAACATTTCTCAGTTTATGTTGTCAGGTTTCTTATGCATTATTTTGCTTATTTGGGGTTTGAAAAAGCATATCAAGTAAATTCCATGCTGTCATTTGAAACATGAATCTTCATTGGTTTCTGCAAGTTTCTGGTGCAGTACAAAAGCACAGTTGAGTCCCCATGGAGTAACTGTCACCTTGTGTTTGTGTTTTCAACTTAAAATCGTGTGAGGCCCTGAAATCCTTTAAATTCAGAGTCAGAACCCCGCAGTCCCTGATGTAAGCATGGCCATAGCTGGGGTCAGGGCAGCATTCTGCAGGAAGGGTGCATCATGTTCAACCAATTTTTCCCTTCCTTTATTATAATAAGAACTGAAAAAATCCCCACTGCCAACATTCCTTTGCCTCATTCCACTCTTTGTGTTAGAAATAAATTTTCAGGCTGTATTTTGGGGTGATGATCCACGTGCTCTTCTGTCTTTGGCCTTTTTTCCTCCTCAGATTCCCTTAAATTCTTCCTTTTGTTCCTCCTTCTCCTTACACTGAGATGTTGAGTTTGGGCTTCCACTGATCCATTTTGCTGAGGAAATGGATTTCCATGAATTTCTTAGGGAACCCACAAGATTATCATGGAATCCTAGAATGGTTTGGGTTGGAAGGACCTTAAATCCCATTCCCTCCATGGCAGGAACACCTCCCTGTATCCCAAACCTGCCTTGGACATTTCCAGGGATCCTGGGTCACCCACAGCTGCTCTGGGAATTCCATGAATTCCTCCCCAGGGAGGAATTCATTCCTGTACCTATATTCTTTTGGAAACACCCTCCCAAGATCCAAAATTATTTAAATTAATGTTTCTCCTCCTGTGGCAATCCGAAAATCCCACACAAACTCTTGCAATTACCAAGTTGTGCTGTGGGATAAGCCAGACCTTCCTTCCTCAAATCCCAATTTTCTGCCTTTTTGCCTCCTTTTTTTCCCAGAATATTCCTGTTTCTCCCTGCAGTGGGGCTGCTCCTCTGGGTTTTCCAGGGTGTTGGCAGCATTTTCCCAAGGCAGCCCTTGTTAAGTGCAGGAGGAAATGAGTTAACTCAGCTCCTGCTGTTAAGCCCTGGAAATTGTGGTTAAGTCCTCAGCCATCATAAAAAAGGCAAACATTTGGTTTAAATAGAAAACTCTTCTGATTGTTAGATCAGCATTAGGAAAGGACAGGGAAAAAAAGGAGTTTATTTAGAATTTCTGCTCCAGCTGGGGACAGAATTTATGACATTTTCACCAGGAATTGCCAGGAGGAAAACAGCCAGGGCCACATTTATTTAATATATGTTGTGTTTCTGGGACTTGTCTGCTCTGATGGTTGACAAGTTTAAAAAGTCTGCCATAATTCTGGATTTTTAAGGAATAAAATTCCCTGAAAGAAAATCTATGAGCTACAGAAATCTTCAGGAGCAACGACACCAGGTCTCAGTTTGGAGGGTGACTATTTGGGAGCTCAAGTGGAGTTTAACCATAATAAAATCAGATTTTTGCACAGGGAGAAGTGGGGAGATACTGGATGATTTTAGGGCAGCTCAAACACTAAATTATCTAAATCTCATCAAAATATTCCCATACAAAAATATTCCTGAGTCATTTTTGGAACTAGAATTTAATGTGCCAAAATTGTCACTGAGAATTTTACCCTGTAAGAGCATTTTTAAGCCTTTTGGGGTTTTTTATTACCATAAAGTTACATTAAAAATGGTTTATTTGAACAATTTTAAATCAGTTGCTGAGTTTAATACTTGGAGAAGCTTTTTACTTAACTTTCTTAGTTTTATTTCAAGGAATCAAGTAGCAAAGTCCTTTGATTTTTCTTCAGAGACAAATCTTGTCAAATAATATGGAAAATATTTGCATGGTTGGCAAGTCTGACTTTTTTTAATTCTTCTTTTTTCCTTGGATGTTTTTCCATGTAATTTTTGCTTTATTCTGTTTTCAAAAAATCTAATTTGAAAACTGGAACATGATTTTAAAAGGGAACAGTCAGCTTTATTCCAGATACAAAATTCTGAGAGTTTCAGTCTAAGAAAGTTTCAGTTAATTGGGAAAAATCTGTCCAGCCTGTGGTCAGTTGGATTTATTGTCATTTATTTTAGAAGTTACTTGTGAATGAGATGTTTGTGCAGCAAAACAAAAATCTGTCTTAATTATGGTACCCAAAAATCGAAAAAAGAATAATTTAGGTGCAACACAAAACTTTTTCCACCCATTTTTGTGTCCAGCCTGATAATTTGGGGTGAAAAGATTGATTTTCTGATGTCTCTTGGTGAGTGTTATTTTGATTTTCTGTATTTCTGGAGTGACAGTTGGGACTCAGTTGTATCAGAGGATAAAATCTGAATATAGATATAAAATGCAGCTATTTCCTTTTGGTGTTCTGGACTTTTCTGCACTTAAAACCTTTCACTTGTAAAAGTTTTGTAAATTGATAGTTTGGTAAATGGCAGTAGATAAAGAGGCTTGAGAAAAATGTAAAGTATATTTGTATAATACAGTATTATCTACATAGATATTTCTTTAATATTAATCTATTTTATGCAGCAATTATGTATTATATGTTGTGCACTTAAATATAATTTTTAATATATGTAATTATATATTTTATTTATTATGTTATGTTGTATCTTACCATCAATATTATTTATTTTTATTATTATAAATAATTTTTATATGTTAAAAATAGAGTGTTTTTCCATGCCACAGGAACTCCAGTGTACTCAGTGTCCTGGGCCCCTGACTCTGACAAAGTTCTCTACACCTCAGGGCAGCAGCTGATTATTAAACCCCTCCAGCCAAATGCCAAAGTTCTGCAGGTACCATTAATAATCTGATTAATTAATAAGATTTATTTATAGAAATAAATACACAGAAGCCTTTTGCCTTTTCTCTTGTTGAGAAGCAGTTGTTGAATTTTAATTTTTCAGATTAAAAATTTTAATGGATTTTTAGATGAGGGATTTTAATGCAGATTTTTTTGTGCTTTGATTCTGCCTCGTTCAGGCTTTATTTAATTTATTTTTCTGTTAAATCATAAAATTGTTAAGATAGGAAAAAACCTCCAAGATCATCAAGTCCAACGAATGATTAATATTGAAAATAGGAGTTGTCAGAATTGCTGAACGGATTTTTTCCCTTTCAGTGGAAAGCCCACGATGGCCTGATTTTGAAAACTGACTGGAATTCAGTGAATGATCTGATCCTCTCTGCAGGGGAAGATTGCAGATATAAGGTGAGCTCTGGTTCCATTTTAACTCATGCCCAAAAACTTATTAGATATCCTGAAATTCCTGAATTTTACCCTGGAAGCTCAAAATGAAATGAAAAATCTTTCACTTTTCAAGAAAAAAAATGTGTCATTTATAAATACACCTCACTTGTGTAGTAAGATAAAATTACAAATCTTTTTTAAATACTGCAAGGTAAAAAATGGTAAAATGGGAGTGAAACAAAAAGAAAAATATGTACAAACACACAAGTGAATATTTGAATTAATAGAAGCTGACATATCAAATTAAAAGAGATAAAACTGCTGTTTTCTACTACAGGGAAATTAGTGAATCCCTCAGTCAATTTTGAATTGTATTAATATATATTTGGATGCAGGAAATATAATCATATAATCTGCATCCAAAATATAAAGCACCTTTTGAGTATCTTCCCTTAAATAAAAACTGATTTTTATATGTATCATGTGTTGGTTCTGTCATTTAATTGTGTAATGGCTGTGATAGAAAATTACAATTAAGAAATTTTAAAAATCCAATAAATTATTACATTGTTTTGTGGATTGATTTCCATTTAAAAAAATCTCTGCTTTTGGAAATTTGCAGGTTCTTTTGTAGACTTGGGGCAATTTACAGGATATAAAACTCAGGGGTGCAAAAGATTTTATACAGAATATTTTATCCAGAATTATGTGATATTTACCATGGCAAAAAGCAAGTCTGTTGCATTAAATAAACCAATACTAATTAAATAATTACATATACATGTGTGTGTGTGTGTATATACACACATATCTACATTTATTTCTATTTTTACATATTTTTATATATATATAGTTACACTTAATTAACTTGGGCAATTATTTCTGCAGTTTCTATGTCATGAGGGAAAATTATACTTCTGGAATAATAAAAGTACAACAAGTGTATTTATAAAATATAAGTGAGGAATAATATAGGTGATTTTTCCAGTTACACTTCATCATGAGGGAAAATGATAGTTCTGAAATGATAAATACAAAAAAAAATATAAAACAGAAGTGAGATATATATTAATTATATATAGTTAATATATATAATATCAATATATCTATCACAGGTGATTTTTAAAGTTACTGGAAGCATGAGGGGAAATTACACTACTGCAGTAAGAAAAATACAAAAAAATATATATATATAAACCAAAACCGAATCATAATATAGGGGATTTTTCAAATTACACTATAAAACATGAGGGAAAATGATACTTCTGGAGTAGGAAAAATACAAAATATATATATATAAAAGACAAAGGAGGGATTTATATTAATATATATATATATCTCATACAGGTGATTTTTCAAATTACACTGAAATCATGAGGGGAAATTACATTTCTGGAGTAACAACAATACAAAAAAATCTATATAAAACAAAAGCAAGATGTATATTAAATACCTGTATTATTTGTATATTTTTCTATAATTCTAAATATATATAAATATAAATATCTATAAATATATATATAAAATACAGGTGATTTTTTTCAAGTTACCCTGAAAACACGAGGGGAAATTACACCTCTGCAGTAACAAAAATTAAAAAAAAATACATATATATAAACCAAAAGTGAGCTGTAATATAGTGATTTTTCAAATTCCACCAAAACATGAGGGGAAATGATTCTTCTGGAATAATGCCAGTGGTGCCATGGATGGAAATGGGAATTTTGCTGCAGGTTTGGGACAGTTTTGGCCGTGTGCTGTACAATTCCCAGCCCCACGAGTATCCCATCACTGCCATTGCCTGGGCTCTGGATGGAGAATTATTTGCTGTGGGATCTTTCAACACTTTACGTCTCTGTGATAAAACTGGGGTGAGTAAAACTCTGCTGATTATTTTATATCGATAAAAAATAAATATAATAAAAATATTTTTAATTTTTTAATATTTTATTTTAATTTTTTAAAAATTATTTAACATTATTTTCCGGAGTACAACTCTGCAAATTTATTTTATATATATGGAAAAAATTATTAAATATAATTAAAAGAGAAAATTCCACAGTAAAACTGTGGAAATTGTCCAAATTTATTGATAATACAGCAAATATTCCTCAGGATGTCAGTGTACAGGTGGGTGTTTCATTAGCAAAAAATGCTTGTGATTGTTAGCACCTTTTTGCTGACCAGAATATTTTATTTTTAATAATATTTTGCTTTTTGGGACATGAAATTTTTACCTGAAAACCACAGAGTTCACAAGCATCTCTTATGGTCATAACTAATCATAAATTGCTATTTTTAAGCACACAAAAACCTGATAGAAAAGGAAGTGGAAGAACCCTTTATTATTATATTATTATATTATAAGCACTTTTACTATTTAATCTTTTTTTTCCCTTGAAGGTTTACTCCTGACTCATTATTTTTATAGGGTTTTTTGCAGCTTTGTCTCCAATTAAAATCAATTTAATGCAGTTTCACCTCCCTTCCTTGGGAGCACAGATTGTCCTCATTGTCTTTGGCCTTCCAGTGGTTCTGAAGATTTTTGCTCAGATTTTTGTAGCAAATTTTGATTATTTGGGACTTTGTTGTCCTGTTTTCTTGTGTTTATTGCTCTTTTTGGGAAAAAATTGCTGTGGTGTTTTGGGTGTGTTCAGTCAAACCATGAATTTGGAGTGTGAATTTCAAATATTTTAAATTCATGAAGAGGAACCTTTAAAGATTATTTGAGAAAAGGTATGAGGTTAAAAGTATAAGGTTACAATAATAGGTTATAAGGTTGTAATAAGGTTATAAAAGGTATAAGGTTAAAATTAAAGATTATTTGAGAAAAGTTATAAGGATAAAATCTGAATTTTCCTATTTCACCTTCTGTAGTGATTCTGATTACACTGATTTTCACTGACAGTGTATAAATAGAATTTAATTCCAAATTTGTCAGTAAAATTGAATTACAATTATCTTGAAGGAAAAGTTCTCAAATGCAGTTTTCTTTTGCGAGGTGTCAATTTGCTGATTTAAAAATGATTCATTTTGATATCTACAGATCTGTCATTTAATTTACTGTTAAGTCTGGCTCAGACTCCTGCGAGCTAAAAAGCAATGTTTTAATCAGCCTTTAATGCTGAACAGGTCATTGGGGATTTTAATGCAGACAGGTTTATTTCTTGTAGAAAATTAAGATTATTTTGCCTGAGTTTATTAGGACTTCATTATTTATTTATTTATTATTATTATTATTTTATACCTGACTTTATTAAGAGTTTATTTTTTTATTTTTATTTTTTATTATTATTTTATACCTGAGTTTATTATTTATTAAGAGCTTATTACTCATCTCTTAAACACAAAGGAGCAGTAGCTGCTGCCAGCTGTCTGTGTGTGTTGAGCAGGTTTTATTCACCTCAGATTCAGAGTTTTGGATGTAAACGATGGCCCTGGATGGAAATATTGCCTGGAGGAGTGGCTGGGATGAGGGAAATCAGGGAGGGATTCCCATGGAGCCTGAAGGGAAGCAGAGCTGCCTTTTCCTGCTCAGCACAGACACTTTTATTGTGCCTGATGGAATGGAGCTGCTCTGGCCAATTGCTCCCCAGGGAGCCATCAGGACAATAAATATTTATCATTAACTCCTCTCCAGCATATGTGTTCACTTTGGGGCATAATTCAATTAAATTCTTGCACTCAGTGCTCTTTATTCTCATTTTTTCCTACCTCCCTGAGATGTCAAGTAGCTTCATGGTAAAGACCAAAGTTACAAATTTAATATGAATATTTTAAATTGTATTTCTTCAATTAAAAATCAGGAAAAGAAATTATGTATTTATATATAAAATAAATTATTATGGTTGTCCTACAGGCAAGTTGTGTTCCCAAGGCCTTGGGAGTGTAGAGGGATCAGTGATAAAAAGTAGTAAAAATGAAACAATGGTCAAATTAATCATTTTAATTAGTAAATAGGGGCAATCAACTTATGTTTAAATAATGTTGAATATATTTCTGCGTCTTCTGCTGTTGAGTATATTTCTGCATCTTCTGCTGTGCCCCTTTTGGGATAATTTCATGTGCCCAAAAGTCAGCCCAATGTTTACATTTCACTTCAATCACATGATTTTTATTCTTGATTTCCTCTGTAAGACTTCAAATCTATTTGGATATGCAGGTAGTTCTTCAATTACTACAAAATTACTGCTCCTTAACAATATTCTATTACATAAAGAGGAAATAACGGAGATTTGCTTCTTGTTTTAAAATCTGCTTGAATATCTTCCTAAAATTCCCCAAAAAGATTCTTTAATTCTTATTTGTCATCCATTTTCAGGGAAACAGCTCTTTGGAGATTCAGGATGATTTGTGTTTCTGATATGCAGGAAATTTTTAAAAATGTCTTGGTCTGGAAATTCTAATTTTTGACATTTTTTTAATAAGGATCTAAACTTCAGAGGAGTCTCATGGATAAGGCTGAGAGAATTAAGAATTAAGGTATTTGCTGGAGGAAATTTTTAATTAATCCTTCATTTGGACAGTAACAGAGTGGAGAAAATGTAATTATTTCTTTAGCACCTTAATTTTATGTAGTGATTGCCTGGATTTATGAATGAGAACACACTTGGAATAAATCATGAGTACAAAACTGGTACCTGATGTACTTCAAGCAACGTGACTTCTTAATTTTTGCTTTACCTGCTGATTTTTCTTTTATTTATTTTCCAGACTGACTTAAACATCCAATGCCAACTCAACAAAAACTTCATTTCTTATCGCTGCTTGAAAAATCCCAACCCTGCAAACGTATTTCTGACAAGAAATGCTTTCTAAAAGTACAGAGTAACTGAAATTATTATTTTTTTCTTGTTTTCAGTGGTCTTATGCCCTGGAGAAGCCCAACACTGGCAGCATTTTTGCCATTTCCTGGTCCATCGATGGCACCCAGCTGGCAGGAGCCTGTGGGAATGGCCAGGTCATCTTTGCCCACGTGGTGGAGCAGCACTGGGAGTGGCAAAACTTCCAAATTACCTTAATTAAGAGAAGAACCATGAAGGTAAAATCCACTTCCAAATTACCTTAATTAAGAGAAGAACCATGAAGGTAAAATCCCCTCAGAGCTGGGCAGCCGCATCACAGAGTTCGTTTTAATGCAAAATGGGAATTTTGGATGGAATTTGTGTTCCCAGGCATTGACTCACAAGGTTTCTTCTCTGGGATAATCAGGATTTCCATCCTTCCACAGTTTCCAAAGTACACATTTGGGGCTTTTCAGCGTCGAGTTCCTAAATTCCTAACGAGACCCTTCAATGGGTTTTTGTTTTTTCATTTTCATGTTGGGTTTGGAGTTGGGAAGAGTTGGAGCAGCAGCAGGGCTGGATTTGGGGTTGGGGCCGTGGGTGGGTGCTGTGAGTCAGTGTCTGGGAACACACAGCACAAATCAGCTCAAAATTCCCAATTTTTCCCCTCATTCCCAGACATCGACTCGTTCCAGATGCGCTTGGGAATGATCTCCATGGGATTTGAATTCTCTTTTTCAATATGCAAAGACTGAGGAAGTGTAGCTAGCCCTGACTCATTTTTAATTTTCATTCCTTTACAGTGATTTTATTCCTATATGGTATGTAGGAAAATCCTACCAAATCCTACCAAAAACTTGCAGATGGATTTTTTTTTTCCCTGAGTATTACAATGGCAAAGTTAATTAGTGATGCTGTGGTGGGCACAGCAATTAACATATCCTTGGAAATGGTTTCCAGGCTCTTGGAATAATTGAGGTCAGTCCATGCTTTGCAGTTGGTGCATAATGGAGAACATCAGAAGGAAGTTACCACCCTCAGAACGGTGACATTTTCCAAAAAACCCCAAACCCCACCAAAAAACCAGGAAACTTTTTTATTTAAGGCCCCCCCTTGGATTTTTAGCTCCCTAAAATCTCTGAGCTGAAAAATCTCTGTGGATTTCAGGCAAATTCTGATTTTCATGAGCAAATTTTAAGCAGAATAACAAAACCACAGCCTGCTCACCCAGCCTGTCTCCTGAATTTCCTGTGCTTCCAGCTGTGGAATCATAAAAATTCCAGAGCTCTGCAGCATCTCCATCCCAATGCTGGATATTGCTGGATTGTTTGGATGAGATGTTTATTTAAATAGCACCAAAATTTATTTAAATAACAATGAAATAAACATTGACGTGTTCATTTCAAATAATCAATTTATCAACAGCTGAACAGCCTTAAAATGGGAATTTTCAGACCTCCTCTGGTTAAAAATATAACCAAACTTAAAAAAAAATCATAATTACATTATCTATTTAATTAACTAAACCTTACACCATTATATTAAAAAAAACTTTAAAAATAAGCATATAAATATATATATTAATTATAATGATATTTATACCTTATCCAACAAATTTAACAAAACAATCAAAACAATATTCAGAGTTCAAACACTCCTCCATCTCAAAGTATTTTCTCAGCAGGAAAATTTCATGAATGGATTTGAATTTCAGCTCTTTTGTTTCTCTCAGGTGCACAATGTCATCAACGACGCCGTGGATTTGTTGGAATTCAGGGACAGGGTCATCAAAGCCTCCCTGAATTATGGATATTTGGTGGTCTCCACTTCCCTGCAGTGCTATGTGTTCTCGTGAGTCCAGCAAATTCCTCTTCCTCACATTGTTTGGAAAAGAGTAGCAGAAACTCGATTGGAAGCATGAGGGTTCATTTCTTTTTAATTTCTTTTTATTTATTTATTTTTTAAATGTTATTTTTAATTAATTGAATTATTCAGTGAAATGTCTACTCAGCGAATGTTAGTGCAGATCGTGGTAAAAGAGTCAGAAATATTTAAAATATTTTAGAAATAAAATAATCTATATAAATATAATTTTGCTAGTCTTTCCCTGCAGTGTTATGTGTTTTTGTGAGTAAAAGAAATTCCTCTTTCTCTCATTGTTTGGAAAAGAGTGGCAGAAACTTCATTGGAAGCACAAGAATTAATTTACTTTTAATTGTTTTTTTATTTATTTCAAATTAGTTGAAATATTCAATGAAATATCTGCTCAGTGAGCACTAGTGCAGACCACTGTAAAAGAGTCAGAAATATTTAAAATATTTTAGAAATAAAATAATCCATATAAACACAATTTTGCTATTTTTTCCTTGCAGTGTTACATATTTTTTATATATTTTAATGCTGATTTTTTATATTTGCAGGACAAGGAACTGGAACACTCCATTGATTTTTGACCTGAAGGAAGGAACTGTGAGTTTGATTCTCCAAGCAGAAAGGTACCTGACTTCTTAAAAGGCTCATTATGGACAGAATGTAAGAAATACATAAATAGAATTATTTGTTGTATGTATAAAAAATAAATCTATCTATTTGTTATATTATCTCTGTTAGAAATAAATATATCTATTTATTATATTTATAATAAATTTATTTATTATATGCATATATATATATATATATATAAGGAACAAAATAAGCTCAAATTGAAATATCAGAAATAAGCAAAAAATATCCAGCTAAAATCATAAATATTTGACTAATAAATACTTCTCCTGGAAAAAAGAATACATTAAAAAACCAAACTTTTCCATACAGAACTTCAGAATATCTTGAAAATGTAAAGCTTAGAAATGATGGAAGCTGGAAGAACAGTTGCAGGACATTAAACAATGACTTTCCCATTGTGGAAAATACCATTTTTTATATTATTTACTGATTTTCTTCTTTGTTTTTGGGGGTTTTTCCTTTTTCTTCTTTTAGGCATTTTCTTCTTGTGGATGGTGGAGGACTTTATTTATATTCCTATGAAGGCAGATTGATTTCCTCTCCAAAGTACCCAGGCATGAGGACAGACATTTTAAATGCCCTGACAGTGTCCCTGAGCAATGACACCCTGGCAGTGAAGGACAAGGCTGATGAGAAGGGTAAATCCTGCTTTAGTTAGCACAAAAATACAGATATTTACTATAAAAATGAATTCAAGTTATGGGTCTTGCTTAAAATTCATGAAAAAACTTCAAGAGAATGGTTTGGCTCTGAATTTCTGGTTGATCCATGGAATACTTACAGAAAATAATTGAATAAGTTTTAACTCCCTGATGGGATTTTTCAATTTTCTCTCTTTCTAAACATTCCGAGTGATGAAAATGTTGGTGAAGGTTGAGTCAATCTGATAATGGAAATGAGGATTTATTTAATTTATGGATTTATGTAAATTATGGATTTAATTATTATATGGATTTATCACAATTTGCTGTCATTTCTGGAAAGCCCCATTTGAGACAGGAAATGAAAAATAGGGATAGGAAGTAAAAATTCAGTTTTTTCTAAGATTATTTTTCACCACCATGTGAAAATCTCTGGTAAAACTCACATGGAATATTTTATCCACTTGCACTAAATTACACTCAGAAAAGAATGGAATCACTGGAAAAATCCATTAAGAACTTCTGCTTTTATTAATAAAGTATATCATTATTTTTCTTCAGTTATCTACATCTTTGAAGCTTTATCTGGGAAGCCACTGGGTGATGGAAAACCTCTGACCCACAAGGTAAAGTGAAGGCTTTAATGTCTTTATTTCCCCCAGAAATTAAGAATCACTAATGGTTTTCCTCAATAATGGCACTAAAAACACATTAAAGGATTTAAAATCTTAATAGAAAGGAGCTTTTCAGCTGACTCTTAATGCTTTGTGTTGTCTTCAGAATTGTTTTAATCTTCGTGAAATTCAGTTTATAAAATCACAGGATTGTGGAATGGGTTGGGTTGGAAAGGACTTTAAAATAATCTTAATTTTAACCCCATGGAATGATTTATTCCCCAAAGAAATCACGCACAAAATGTTTTTCCAACCCAGTTTATCCAAGAATTTTGCTGCCTTGTTTTTAGGAAAAAAATCAATTTGAATGTCCAAATATAAAATCTCTGAAATAAAAATCAGAGATTCTCTTTTATCTTTCCAGACAGAGATTGTGGAGATTGCTTTGGACCAGAAAGGACTGACAAGTGAGAGAAAAATAGCTTTTATTGATAAGAACAGAGATCTTTTCATCACCTCAGTGAAAAGGTTTGGGAAAGAGCAGAAAATTGTCAAAATAGGTGAGAAAAATTCAAATTGGTCTTTGGGAAGATGCTGGGAGGGAAATAAATTTGTATTTAATGCAAGAGACAAGATTTTGCTTAATTAATAGTAAAATTTAATTTGGAAAAAAAAAACTTTGGCTTTTATATGATAGAGGTAGAAACAATTTCAGTAAATTTTATCTAAATTCTATTGATTTTTCTATCATTTCCATCCAAAGCAGCTTTTAAAATGCTACAAATTTGGGGTTAAAACCTTAAAAAAGCAACAAAAAATGCTGAATAACCACCCTGTTATAATTCCCTTTATTTTGAAGTTTCTCCTGGAAATGTCTTCTGTATTTCTTTATTTATTTTTTCATTTATTATCATTATTTGTTGTCTGTAAATGAAGGGACAATGGTGCAGAGCTTGGCCTGGAATGACAGCTGCAACATCCTCTGTGGGATTCAGGATTCCAGGTTCACAGTCTGGTATTATCCCAACACTGTCTACGTGGATAAAGACCTTCTCCCAAAAACCCTCTATGAAAAAGATGCCAGGTAAGAAATCCTTTTTAATCCAAATATGGTTTATTTTAACTATTCCCCTCCTTTCTTAACAAATTGTACTCGGGAGAAGTAAAAGCTGGCCTTGCAGCTTGGAAAATTCTCCTGTTTCTTGCTTGGGAAATGAAGAAAAAGGGGTTTATAAGGAAAATTATAAAGTTTGGGGTTGAAACAATGATGCAGGGTTGGAAAGCAGAGCAGTATCTTGAAGTAAAAGCAAAATTTGATTTTTTTCTCAGAAAATTTTACCTCAGGTTTTGTAAAAAAACCCAGAAAAGATTTATTCTCATGACATCGGCTGTTAGAAGTAGCAAAATACCAAGTCACAAATAATCGATCTTAAATCATTTTCCTATAAAAACACCTAAATATTAACTTTTTCTCTTTTCTGTGAGCAGTGAGTTCAGCAAGAGCCCTCAGATCGTGAGTTTTGTGGGGAACCAGGTGACCATCAGGAGGGCAGACGGGTCCCTGGTGCACCTGCACATCTCCCCGTACCCCGCCATCCTCCACGGCCACGTCAGCTCCTCCCGCTGGCAGGACGGCCTCAGGCTCTGCAGGTTTGTCAAGGTACGCCTCATTTTTGGCAATACTCACAACCATTTTCATGGTTTTGTGTGTTCTTCAGTAGTAATCGCTCCATATCAAATGGTACAGGTAATTTCCAGCCAGTTGCTCCCACTGGCAGGATGGCCTCAGGCTCTGCAGGTTTATCAAGGTACAATACCAACCTGGTTTTTGGCAATACTCACAACCATTTTCATGGTTTTGGGTGTTCCTCAGTAGTGATCTCTCCATATCAAATGGTACAGCTCATTTCCAGCCTGCTTTGTCACTCTTTTTGTCACTCGTGGAAAATGAGGTGGTTTCCTTAATTCCATGATGTCATAATTCCTTAAGTTCCATGATAAATAATAATTCTTGTTTTTAGCCACACCAGAATCCAGCTGGATTGAACACAGGTGCTCACAGAGCTCAGTTCTAAACTTAAGGTTTTTTAAAGTTTTTAAACTTAAGGTCTGGGCCTTAATATAACCTTAGACCTATAAAACCTTAAACCTTTAAGGTCTGGGCCTTAATGTAACCAATGAAAAGTGACATTTCCACAATTACTTGTTAATTTCCATATTTTATTTCACTTCTTTTTATTTTTTTCCCTTTCCATTGCTTTCTTTTGTATTTATTTAGACAACAGCAACAGATGAGGTGAGTTGTGGTAGTTTATAAAACAACAAAATCCCTTCAAACCTTCCTCCCCATTTATTCCTAGAAAAGTTTAGTACCTTAAATGTGTATTTCAGATATTTGTGTAACCAATTATTAAATTAGTGCACATCCAGATGTTTTGGGTTGCATAAGTAGAATTAATTGTAACAGAATCTGTATTTGCAGTGTCCCCATCACCTGATTTAAGCATCCAGGTCAGGATATTTTGATTCTGGCAGTCCAGGTAGAAGGAAGAAAGTATTTCCAATCAGGAATAACAAAATGAGTCATTTTTTGAGGAGGAAAAAAGCAGCAAGAAACAACTTGGAACCATAAAAAAAAATTCATCTCCTGAATCATTTCAGGCTGAGCTTTCAGCATTTTATCACCTGATTTTCTAAATAAAAGGGAAGTGGGAACAGAATGTGACAAAGATTTTAGGAGCATTTGATTCTCTGAACAATCTTAATTTTCCCAAATTCTGGGCTTCCTGCAGGAGGGTTTTTCCTGATGGAAAAGTCACTTGGGAAATAAGGGAATGTGTTTAGAACACCCTCAGTGCAGCTGCTCATTGTGATTTCAATCAAGAGTGATCCTTCTAAAACCTTCACAGTGCAAAGTCCTTATTTCCAGATTTGTTATTTAACACACTCAACAAAATTCTCCTTCATTCCTGGACCAGCAAGTCCAAAATTACATTTTTCCTGTCTGAATAGAGTTTTAGATGTTGTAGCTTAAACTATATTAAAATATGGTTTATTAGTGTGTCTTTGTCATAATGCTGTCACTTGAAAATCCATCAAAATATCATTTAGGATCTTCCTAAATTCTGAGCTCAAGGAGTTTCCTCAAGGTTGTATAAAATACCCCAAAAAACCCTCACAGAAACAGTAGAAGTAATAATAATAATAATAATAATAATAATAATAATAATAATAATAATAATAATAATGTTTTAAAGTAATATATACAAATATAAATATAGAAAAATAAAGTCTATAAATGTATACATTTGTTTATAAATTTATGAATAAAATATAAATATATAAAGTTATATAAAATAATAATAAAAAGGTGTAATATTGTTATTATTACCATGAAGTTTTTCTAATTCCTAGTTCTGAAAAATAATTAACCATTTCCTAATAAGAGACTTCAGAGCACAGTGGCATAAATGACACACAGAGAATTGTAATATTACACATAATTTTTAGGCCTTGTGTAGTTGCTTTGAGGAGTCATTTGCAGCATGGTAATGAACATTTGGAGGTTTCCAAGTTGTTTTTATTTTGGATTTCAGGACCAGACCCTGTGGGCTTGTTTGGCTGCCATGGCAGTGGCCAGCAAGGACATGAGCACAGCTGAGATTGCCTATGCAGCCATCGGCGAGGTAAGCAGATGGAATTCGATGCCAGTGAAGCCCTTGCAGAGGCAGGCTGCTGAGTGACTGTCCTTGTGTCCCCTCGTGAGCAGATTGACAAGGTGCAGTACATCAATTCCATCAAGGAGCTGCCCTCCAAGGAGTCCAGGCTGGCTCACATGCTGCTCTTCAGTGGCAACTGCCAGGAGGCTGAAACCCTCCTGCTGCAGGCTGGCCTGGTTTACCAAGCCATCCAAATCAACATTAACCTTTACAACTGGGAAAGGTAGGAGTTGTTTGCCATTACAATACGTTTTCCTAATTATTTCCATCAGTTGTTTTATTGCTGACTCATTTTTTATCTTTTGATCACCCACGACTTCAAAAAAAGCTAATTAGATCATAGCCAAAAAAAACCCCAGCATTTTTGTATTTAGAAAATACAAATATTTGGTGATAAAAGCCCAAAATATTCCTGGAAACATTTTGAAATAACATTTTGCTTTCTCATCACTGCTAGCACAGAGGAGCCTTCAGTGATGGCCCAGACTGGCTGTGGAATTTGGGCTGCTTGGAAATGTCTTGCTGCTAAAAATAAAATTGTGGCTACCCAGACTCCCAGCATTGTGTAGGTGGAGAAAATATGAATTAAG
Organism: Camarhynchus parvulus; assembly: GCF_901933205.1. NCBI lineage: Eukaryota > Metazoa > Chordata > Aves > Passeriformes > Thraupidae > Camarhynchus > Camarhynchus parvulus. The sequence goes on along the minus strand of NC_044579.1, from coordinate 1,642,516 downwards.
GCTGAGAAAACAAAGGAGGAATTTCTCATTTAAACAAAACCCCCACGTTTTCTGACAAAATCCTCTGAGTTGTTTACTCCTAATTTCTCTGCTGTTCTATTGATATATTCAGGCAAAAGGTTGATTTTCCCCCACAAATCTGTAATTTTGTTTTGTTATGAAGCTGTGTCAGGGGAGGTTTGAGCTGGATATTAGGAAAAGAATATTCTTTTATTCTGTCATCTAAAAACTCTCTGTAGATCAAATATCAGTGCTCTTAAGCCATTGGGAAGAAACCAAGGGTGAGTAATGAATTAAATTAATCCAGTGTCTGACCTTTTCCACCTACACAATAAATATTCTATAGAATATATCATGAATGTGTATTATGAGTGTTCAGAACCTATTTCTGACTAGAAAAAAGTTATTAAACATTATTATTTTGGTGCTAAACTCTGAAATATTCTGCATTTCCTTGAAATAAAAAGCCTCCTGGGCTCAAATTAATGATGTGATGCGGTTGTCGGTGGGAATAACTGTTGAGTTTTTTCCATCACTGGCTACTTTGAACCTCCTGGTGCTGATGTGGGGTTGGATTTGGGATCTCTGCCCTCAGCCTCAGGGTTTCTGGGTGATTGTGGTGGTGCCAGAGCATTTCCCCAGCCCTTTGCTGCTCTCTTGCAGAGCCCTGGAGCTGGCAGTGAAGCACAGGACGCACGTGGACACGGTCCTGGCTTACAGACAGAAATTCTTGGAGGATTTTGGGAAAAAAGAAACCAACCAAAGGTTTTTGCAGTATGCAGAAGGGGTAAGTGTCCCTCAGGGTTGTCCCTGCTGGAGGGTGGGGTGGGTTTGCAGCTCTGGTCTCCTTCTGGGGTTCAAAAGTGAACAGAAATGTGGAAATTTTACAGGTTTTGGCCTAATACTGGACCCAGGAATAGCTGGGCATGGCTTTCATTTGAAGATTCACAATATATATATTTAATACCTGGTAAGGATCACACAAGTGAAGGCACAGTTGTTTTCTATAATCAGGGAGTTGAACTTCACCATGGCTCAACGAGGCTCTCAAATATTTCCAGCATTTTTTCCTGGCATTTTATGGATAGAAACAGTAACAAACTTTGAAGGAATCTGGATATTTATGAACCTCAAACCATTCTGATTTAAAATACGATCAACAATTCAATATTCATTTATTGGAAACCCTCTGCATCCCCAGGAAATCAATTTATTAGTGTTTCACACATCCTGAGGGCTGAGGGCACATCCTGAAATTCAGCAGCTGGATCTTGCATTCCACTGGAATATTTCCACACAGGAGAGCCACAATTCCCTCCTGTCTTTCCTGCTTTTCCCCTCCTTGTTCCTCAGCATTCTGAGGGAGAAACGATCCCAAAAAACCTTTCCTTTGTGTGGAATCCCTTTATCCCCTGCAGCTGAAGGCTCAGGGAACGCCTGGGCTGGGAATTCACATCCTTCCATGGGCACTTGGAAGAAAGCTGGATTTCTAATGGAAGGCATTAGCTTTTAGCACTTTAAGGAGTCTCATTTCCTAAACAAAATCATCCCCTAATGAACCATTCCACAGTAATTTACCTGGAACATAAAGCACAGATTCCAGGCATTTTTATCCTGCAGCATTTCCAGCTCTGTGTGTTCTGTAAAACCCCTTACAGAGCAAAAATCACAGAAATTCCCTCATGCTTCTGATGGACATTGGAGATAATCCTGATTTTCTAAAAATCCTGGAGGAAGCTGTAGATTCCACCAGGATTCCCAAGGAATTCCACCTTGGCAGTGACAAGGTGTGAGCAGGATGATTTTTCAGCTTGCTCAGTCTTGAAATTTAGAGATTTTGAAGCTTCCTAAAATTTGATTTGGAAATTTGGAGATTTTCTTGAAATTTGAATTTCTCACTCGGGAGGTTTCTGGAGGGAAAAAGTCCTTTTCCACATCCAGGTGCTGGAGGTCTCTGCTGGATCTGTGAATAGGAGGGATCCACATAATGTGAATTTTAAGCTGTAATTAAATTTTACATGGAACCTGTCAGACTCATAAAGCAGAATCAGAAAGAAATTGAAAAGAAAAGCAAGATTTTGTGCTGCTGTTCCTTCTCAGGGGTAAAAAAAGGTCTCAGTTTCCCTCTCACAACCTAAAACCTCTTCAGGCTTAAATAAGGAGTTTTTCCCTCTCTTTTCTGCAGGCAGGCAGGATCTAAAATTGTGCTTATTTTACATATCAGGATCTCAATACTTACACATATCCTGAGAATCCTGGGCCCAGTCAGTGCCTCCAGAACTGAGGTTTTATTGTTACATTTTCACCTGAGAATGGGGGTGTTTAATTGTTTAATTTCACTTTCCCTCTTAGAGAATCTCCCCTGTTATTCCATTGCCTAATTCCAGAGGAAAATTCCCTGTGCAGCCCTTGAAATTCTTCTCCCATCCCACCTTTGCCAGTGTTAATTCTCCAGCAATAAACTGAGCTGCACAATGACAGTTTTGGACGTGTTTTTATGGCCATCAAATGCACCATGATCCATTTTTGTATCCTTATCAAGCATTTTTTGGGGAAGAAACAACTTTTCTGCCCCCATTTGTGCTGGGGTGTTGTGCTGTGGGTATTGCCTGGGGTTTCACTGACACAAACACAGGCAGAAAATGCCAATTCTCTGCAGCTGGAGAAATGCCAGGGTTAAAACTGAACCATTTATTGATGCACAAGGGCAGTTTGAAGCAGGAATCTGATTGCTGGTGGAGCAGATAACTGGTTTAATATCCTATCAGCTCTTGGAGGAGACATCACTCCTCAATTAATGGTGCAGGGCTGAATTTTCAGTAACAGGACACTGATGTCATGCTATTGAATTAGAAGCAGGTTATTTTTGTTTTATTGGTTTTATTTCCAGACACAATGAGATTTATTAAAATAGCTCAGCCTTGGTTTGTTTTAAAGGTGAAGCTCAGTTAGAAGCTCAGCTGTGCCTTCAGATCTTCCATGAGTTTGGGTGCCCAACACCTGATAATTGTATTTTTAAATGGAATAACTGACCTGGCTCTCTCTGATGTTGAGCTCTGTGTGTTTCATTTTTCTCTTCTTGCAGCTGGAAGTGGATTGGAATAAAATCAAAGCCAAAATCGAGATGGAAATTGCTAAAGAGAGGGAACGAGCAGCAGCCAGTGCTGCAGGGAGGAGCAGTGTGACTGTGCAGCAGTAATTCACATTGTGGGCACCTTCAAAGTGCTGCTTCAAGATTTGGTACTGCTTTGTTGTAAAAAAAAGCCACAGCAAACATTTTGTGGGTCACAGGAGTGGGAATTTCTGTGGATTTGAATCCTTGGGTGACACACAGGATTAATTATTTCCTTTCATTTTCAGCTGGGTTTATGTTCTGGTGCCAGTGCTGACTACATGAACGAGAAAAAAGGGAATTAACTGTTCCTCTCTCAGTGATTTTAAATTTTCATTGCCATTAATATTCTTTAACCTGGGTTACCTCTACTGAAATCACAATTTAAGCACCAAGTCTGCAGCCTCAGGGACCTCTCCAGACTTGTTTCAATTGCCCTAAAACAAACTGAGCAAACTGGAAATGCTGAAAATGCAAAAAAAAAAGGAGCCTGAGCCTCTCAAGTACAAATACTTCCCTCACAGTTGTGGGAATACATATTTGTTAGTGAGTTCTTTAATAAATGATTTCAGATAATTTCAGCAACTCAGGTTTGTCACTGAGCAAAACATTCAGCAGTAAAAGAATTTTTTTTGTTCTAAAATACTTTGGAATCTACTTTCAGGGTTATTGGAAGTAACAAACAGCATTTGTAGCATTTGATGTGTAAAATTGACAAGAATATTTAAAATAAGAGAATATTTCATGTCTTTTTTCTGCCCAAAGCACTTGATTTGTAAATATTTTTTTTAATTTCTGTTATTTCATCGAGATACATTTCTCTTTGTTTCACACCCACAGCTGGCTGCATTCTCTTCATGTTATAAATATATTACCAGTTTATTCATCACTGACAAGGTTTATTATGTATCTTTCAAATGTTACCAGCAAAATGTTAAATATCTGTACATACAGCAAATTTGTAAATCATTGTGTGACCCTTTCTTGCACAGTTCATCAATTTCTTAATAAAACCAAATCAAAGTGGAGGTTTTTAAGGTGTTATTTTTTAAGGTATCATTTTTAAGGTATCTGAGAGCTGCTGCATGTGGGAATCTCCACTGAGTGCTAAAAAAAGAATATTTGGGGTGTTTTAATTACATTTGGAGGGGATGGGAGAGGTGTTTAATTCCATTTTTTGTCACACACATGTCCAGTCCTGAGCATCCTGGTGTTAAAGAGAAAACAAAGCAAAACATTTTGGAAAAGCATTTTTATTGCCAGGTTCTAAATACAGTTGTGACCCTGGGTATGAAATCTGAATTTCAGGATATTCTCAGGAGAAAATGTTCCTCCATGGCTTTTCTGGCATTGTGGCAGGGATTTTAGGGATTGTAATTCCAAGGGAAGTGCCAATCCATCCATGCCAGGGGAATTTGGAGCTGAATTTTCTGGGGTTTCCAGAGTTTGGCATTGTATTTTTACCTGTTTTCAGTTATTTCAGTATTAAGTAAAAATAAATAGCAGAAGGATACAGATGTTTCAGGTACATCTTTGTTACATTATTGCCCAGAATAAGAAATTATTTTAAAACCCTCTTTTAAAAAGAAATACCTCTTATTTAATTATTCACTACTTTATTTAAACCATCATAAACCAATCTAAGAAGCAGAGAATAATTAACATGATTAAAATTGAGTTGTTTAGGTGCTGCTGTGATGGATCAATAATCAAAAAAATCCAAATTTTGCCATTGCAGGGTGGGAGTTGAGTTCATTCACTTCATTTATCCTTGGCCACAGTAAATCCTCTCTGATTACAAAAAGGGAGGATGAAAAATGCATCTTTAGGTGAAAAATAAATCCTCAAGTGAGGCAAAAGTAAAATTTCAGGTGGGTGTTTAAAATCTACTGCATGTTTGTAATAGTCCAGAGGGAAAATTAAAAATAGCTTTTGTTTTCTGGTTTTTAAGGCAATAAAACTTTGAGATCTGGATTTGTCTGTGGGATTTTACCCTTTGGGACTGGAGCAGGAGGAAGGTTTGAATCATCTGACATGAAAATTTGATTTTACAGATTATGTGGAACTATTTCCTGCAGAAAAACTGTTGATTGCTGCCTGCTTCACTTCAGAATAGTCACAATTATAAATGAGCAACTATGGAAAAGCTTGAAGCTTTCTAAAAATTAATTCTGAAATTTTAATAGGTATTTATAGAAATATCAAGTTTGTATCACCTACAGCTGGGGGGGAGGTTGGAGAAAAGCAATTTACTATTTTTATATAATAGATAAGGTTTTAAATTGGTTTGTACATTTTTTAATTAAACATTTTAAGACCTCCATTTCTTTATTTTGATGATAACAGAGATGAGATTTTACTCTGCAGGGGATGGGGAAGAGCCATGGAGAAAAAAGGTTTTTATGAACTGATCACATGTGAGAATCTCTGTTTCCTAAGTTTATTTTTATTGATCTGAATCAATCACGGGTTGCCTTGTGCTATAAAATTTCCAATACTGGATTTTAACCTTTTTAATTTTAGTTCAGGTGCCTTTGCCCTCCTGTAAAAGTTTGGGGAAACAGGATGGGCTGGTACCTTCAGGGACAGAGAGGGATGAGTCTGCACAGAGCTTGGCTGTACAAAACAATAAACTATTCCATTATTTCTGCGTTTTCATGAAGGGTCTGCAAGAATTCTTTTACTTTATGTAAAGAAATGACTGTGCTAGTTGGAGCCCTGCAGTTCTGAAAATCTAATTTGTATTTTAAATAAATAGGTTTATTTATGCAGGTTTAGCTTTGCCATTAGAGACACCTGGAAAAGAGGGAAGGGAAGGGAAGGGAAGGGAAGGGAAGGGAAGGGAAGGGAAGGGAAGGGAAGGGAAGGGAAGGGAAGGGAAGGGAAGGGAAGGGAAGGGAAGGGAAGGAAAGGAAAGGAAAGGAAAGGAAAGGAAAGGAAAGGAAAGGAAAGGAAAGGAAAGGAAAGGAAAGGAAAGGAAAGGAAAGGAAAGGAAAGGAAAGGAAAGGAAAGGAAAAGGAAAGGGAAAAGGAAAGGGAAAAGGAAAGGGAAAAGGAAAGGGAAAAGGAAAGGGAAAAGGAAAGGGAAAAGTGCTCGTGGCTGCTGCTCCTGCACTGAGCACATCCTCAGCTCTGAGTGCTAAAGTCAGGCTAGGACAGAAAAATAAAAGGCATTTAATGCAAGCTTTGGGCACCGAGCAGTTCATGTCAGAGAGCCGGGCTGAGCTGGGCTGGTGCTGCAGGAAGCATTCAGGGTCATGGAGGAGCTGTGGCAGCAGCTGTGACATTCGTTTCCCTGGGAGCTGTGACATTCGTTTCCCTGGGAGCTGTGACATTCATTTCCCTTGGGGCAGGAGGGCTCCCAGCTCCCCGCAGTGAGCAGGAGGTGCTGATATTTCATTTGCAGCTTTTGGAGGGGTTCCCTCCTTCCCCTTCTGTCCCGGCCAGGGGCACAGCCTGGTCCTGCTGTCCCAAAAGCTCCCTCTGGCCCCCATGGGGGTCAGCATCACCCAGTGGTGTTCACACAGCAAAATCCCATAGCGAACCATCCCAAAATTCCCGGGAACGCGAGCCCAGGTGAGGGCAGCGGGGAATGCTGAACGAAACCGCAGCCAGGGATTCCCATCGCTCCGTGTCCTTGCGCTGGTGCTGATGTCCCCAAGTCACCTTCCTCCCTTCCAGGGCTGTGCCGTGTCCCTGTGAGGCGCCCTGGTGTCCTGCAGGCTGCCCCAGGGGCTCCGGGCAGCGTGTCCCTCTCCTCCATGTCCTCAGGAATCCCGCGGGTCCCTTTGCAGAGCCGGGTGTGCAGCAGGTGCGGAGCATTCCCGAGAATCCCCAGTGTCCCTTGGCAGAGCCGGGTGTGCAGCAGGTGCGGAGCATTCCCGGGAGTCCCCAGTGTCCCTGGCAGGTCCCTTTGCCAGCCCAGCAGGTCACCCTGCGCTGCGGAGCGTTCCCGGGGCTCCTCACTGTCCCACCAGAGAACGCTGCCGGATCCTGCCCGGGGTTCCGCCGCTAAATCCCTCCTGGGACACCTGGGGCTGTCCGCTGTGCCTCCCGATGGTCTGGAGGAGGATGAGGATGAGGATGAGGATGAGGATGAGGATGAGGATGAGGATGAGGATGAGGATGAGGATGAGGATGAGGATGAGGATGATCCATCCCGCAGGTCCCCCGGGGCGCTCAGCCCCGCATCCCCGCGGGCGCGCCCCGTTCCGCGGCCGGGCAGCGCTGCGCCTCCTCGTAGCTGGGCAGGTGCTTCACCTCCTCGTAGCTGGGCAGGTGCGGCAGCTCCAGGCCCATTCCGGGTCCCGGGGGCCCGGCGGTGCCCGCGGAGCGCGGGGCAGGGCCCGGCGGGGCCCGGCGGGGTGCGGGGCGCGGCCGGCGGGGCGCGGGGCAGGCGCGGCGGCGGAGCGCGCAGCCCGCGGCCAGCAGCGCCAGCAGCACCAGCAGCGCCGCCAGCCTCCGCGCCAGCCACCGCGCCCGCGGCACCCACGGCGGCCCCGCCGCGGCCCCGGAGCCGCCCCCGGCCCGGCGCAGCCTCCCGGCCGCAGCGGCCGCCCGCCATCCCCGCTGCGCGCCCCGCGCCCGCGGCGCCGCGCTTTATCCGCGCCCCGTGATGGGCTCGGGCCGCATCAAATATTGATGGGGCCATTTGGCCGCCCTGCTCCGCCTAATGGGGCCGGGGCACGGCGCCAGGCGCGGATCTGCCCGGGGCAGCGGCGGGACGGCCCCGCCAGAGCGCGGCTGAGCCGAGTCCCGGGGACAGGGACAGGCTGCGCGTGAGGACAGCGGGACAGCGGGACACAGGAGCCCGAGGGTGTGGGGATGAGTGGTGCCCAAGGATGGGAGGGTGGAGCTGAGCACGAAGGGATGAGCAGGAGCTGAGGACACAGGGACGTGTGGCACCTCAGGATGTGGGGATGAGCAGCGCCTGAGCTTGTGGGATAAACCCAAGGGTGCAGGGATGAGCAGAACCCAAGGACATCGGGGTAAGAGACACCCGAGCCGTGAGCAACTCAGGGTGCAGAGCCCAGCACGGATTTTGCAGCTCAGGAAGGGAGGCAAAAGCAGTGTCAGAGCAGGCACTGGCAGACTGGGGCCCTGGTACCTGGGCAGGCACAGTGAGACCTTCTTTCTTCATTTTTGTTGGTTTCTATTCCTGCCACTGGGGTTTCACTGGTCCCTGTGTCACCCAGTGGTGCCCCAGCCCACCCCCAGGAGCACAGCCCCTCATCTCTGTGGTTTGCTAATTACCTTCATCCTAATTGCACAACTCCAGCAAAAGGGAGAGGACAGCGAGCTCTCCTCATGGAAAAACAGATAACATCGAAGTGAGTAACATGGCAAAAACTGACCAGACCTTTTCTGCGTGGTTTCCTCTGGGGTGGCCCTGCCAGATCTGATGGGCAGCTGCTGACCCACCTACGTGAGCCTCACGTGGGGTAAATTTGTTTCCTTTGTCCTGTTTACCCTCCTGGTGGTGATGTCACTGCTGATGGCTGCGAGCCATGCCCTGCTGTCAGCCCCACTTTTGGGTGATTGCGTTTGTGACACATTTTGGAGCGCTCAGGGGCAAAAATGAGGGGGAAAATTCTCAGCTGTGATTTGGAGTTTGAGGAAGGAGGTGTTGGTGGTGCTGGGCTCCTGGCAAACCAGGAGAAATTGCTGTTTCTGAATTTCAGGGGTTGGTTCCGCATCTGTGCCCTCATTTTGGGGACATTTCTCCCTGCAGAAGGGGCAGGGGCTGGGAGAGGAGGGCAGGAGGTGCCAGCAGTGGGTGCAGCCCCACAGCTTTGGGAGCCGCTGCCTCACACAGGGGTGACTTTGCTCTGGGGGCTCATCCCTGCCCATGGCCAGCAGGGTCTGGGATGCTCTGAGGAGCCCCAGCAGCAGCTCCAGGGGCCACATTCCCCGCAGAGCTGGCAGTGACTGAGGGGGTGTTGGGGAGGCAAACTGGGAATAAACAGCAGGCGCCTGGTGCAGCCAGGCTGTTAATAGAGCTCAGCCTTTTAACAGCGTCTCTGCTCTGCTGGGGCTCCCTCCGAGCCCCATGAAATATTAAAGCCTGTGGATAGCTCGTTGATAGCTCGTTAAAGGCAGAGTTCGGGCTGGGCCTGTGTGCCGTGAGCTGGGCTTTGCTGCCCAGCCTGCAGCAGGGGCTCGGCAGCAGCTCCACACAAGGAAAATCGCGGCTGGAGTGAGCAGGGCACGGGAAGGAATAAAGATTCCCCTCCTGGCGTGCAGCTGTGCTCTGCAGCAGCCCCGGCTGCCTCGGGAAAATGCAGGAATACAGGCCCAGGAGGAACCAGGGACTCATCCTGGGGTGGCTGTGGATGCAGGGGCTGTGCCCTCTGTGGCTTTGGGGGATTCGGGGAGGTTCTGCTGCCTCATTTTGGGAATCTGTGGGGAGTGGGAGTGTGGGAGTGTGATGGCAGGCAGGGGTCTTGGATTCCATCAGGATTCCATCAGGATTCCACACCTTCCACCGGAGCAGGTTGCTCCCAGCTCCATCCAAGCTGGAATTTCTCTGTCCCCAAGCACAGCAGAGCACTGGGGCAGGAGCAGGAGTTGTGGGCAGGAATAAACTCCTCATGGGTGACCACATCCTGCTTCCCCCATCCCAAAATCCGGAGGAACGCCACTCTGAGGCTCCCTGGAGCCAGGTAAAACCTGGAGCTGCCACGCTGTTTCTGGGAAGGAGCTCTCAAGCTGATTTTCCCCAGTTTTGCAGGGGATGGACAACTATTGATCCTGGAAATGACCCCTGCAGAAATCCATCGATCCCTTTGGAGCAGCAGATCATTAAGGCTCGGCTTGCAGACCTCTCAGGTGGTGCCAAAGTGCTGACACAGCACGATCACCAATGGATGGTGCCATTGTCCCCGGGAGCTCCAAACCCTTCCCCGCGGGAAGCTGCTCCATGAAATGCCCTTTGCACCGTGATGCTTCTCATCTGAATTCCCCTTGGCGTGCTTTTCCCTCAAATGTGGGAAAACTGCTCAGGGAAAAAACGTCAGGATGACCTGGGGTTTGTTTTTTTGGGAAGGCTCTGACAGCCTCACGTGTTTGGTGGCTGGAAAAATCCCATGGATTGATGGAGGGAAGCACAGCTTTGGGTGTTGGTAGGACAAGTCCAGCACTCTCAGCATCAGTGATATTTTAATATCTGAGAGATCCAAACCTTGGGATAATTGAGGCTTTTACAGGAATTATGGAGCAAATGGCTGCTGCACTGGAGGTTGGACAGGAAACCCGTGGCTGCCACATCCCTGGAGGTGTCCCAGGCCAGCTTGGAGCACCCTGGCATGGTGGGAGCTGTCCCTGGCCCCTTCCCACCCAAACCATTCCAGGATTCCATGAAAATCAAACACAGCCTGGCGGGCACCTCCTCCAAGGCCAAAATAACCCTTAAATCTTTCTTAATAGAAGAAAATATTCTTAATATTCCTGTAAAACTCCCAGGGCAGCTCCTAAGGAAGCCCATCGAGCAGCAGGAGCTGGGCGCAGGGACAGCTCTGAGCTGCTGGAACCAAAGCCCAGAGCTGAGCTCCAGTGCCTCCCCTTCTCAGGCACATCTGTAACTGCAATAAGGCCCAAAACCGAGGAGATGACTCTGCAAATGTAAAAAACTCCACCAGCCATTACCTCACAGCTCAGAAATCTCCTCTGCCAGCAAATATTTGCTGTTGGACTGTTGAAAACCCAGGGAAAGTGAGAGAGAGAGGCTGAAACCCTCCCGGACAGCCCCGATTCCTTCCCAGGCTGTTCACATTCTGGGTGTCCTCCAGAAATGAAATGTGTTTTCTGTAATAAATCAGCCAGATCGAAGACATAAATAAAATTCATTCCTTGCTATCTATTCTGTGCTTATTTCAGTGTTTTATGTATAAAATATTCATTTATTTAACACAAGTTTCTTTTCTCCAATAAATAAAAAATGGAAATGTTAGGGCAGTGATATCAATGAGTTTTCAGGCTTGTAGCTTGCATGTAACACTTCAAATGTTCTTCTTTCCTCCTTCTGCTGCACAGACGCATTAGAAAGGTTGGCTTAGTCTGGTTTTCCCTTTGCAATAATTCCTCATAATTAGGATTTTAATCCCGTGACTCCCTCTCATGCAGTGACTTTGGCTGAGGCTTTTAGAGCTACAAATAAAGAGCATCCCTTCCTAGAAGGGATGATTTGCTGTTTTCCCTTGGAATCAAGTGATCTTAACCCTCTAAAAGTGATTCCAGAATGAGGCCTTGACCCCTCACCACCCATATGGGATCCCCGAGTGCCCACAGTGGACGCAGAAACACTGAAATCCCCTAAAAGGCACTAAAGCACGATTGAGATGGAAGGATCCCCGTGTCGCTCTGGAATCACCAAACCCTTTTGTCATGTTGAAATCCTTTGTGTTTTCCAGGGAGCAGCGTTTTCCCCGTTAGTCACCCTGGCTCTGCGGGCGTGGATGGTGCCGTGGTTTCACCCCGCTGTTACTCACACTCGGCCCCGAGCTCAGCCCCGTCCCTTTCCCCGCGGTTAAATTTAGCAGCGGGCTCTTTCCCAGCCCCGCCGCGCTCCCACACGGCTCTCATGAGTCAGGAGCAGCAATTCCCGGCGGGACGAGCCCGGCCCGGCTGCCCCGGGGCATCCCGAGCATCCCGGGCTGCGGGAGGGGAAAGGGCCGGGCTGGCACAGCCGGGGCTGCGCGGCCGGAGCGGCGTCCCGGGGATGCTCTGCCCGCAGCCCGGAGGCTTCCCCGGGAATGCCAGGTGATTCCGACAATGCCAGCTGATCCCGGGAATTCCTGGTGATCCCAGCTGCTTCCCGGCCATTGCACCGGGAATTCCCAGTGATCCCGGCAATGCCAGGTGATCCCGGCCTCTTCCCGGCCATTCCTCCCGGAATTCCAGGTGATCCCGGCAATGCCAGGTGATCCCAGCTGCTTCTCCAGGAATTCCTCCGGGAATTCCGGGTGATCCCGGGAATTCCAGGCGATATCGGGAATTCCAGGTGATCCCGGCAATGCCAGGTGATCCCAGCTGCTTCTCCGGGAATTTCTCCGGAAATTCCAGGTGATCCCAGGAATTTCAGGTGATCCCGGCAATGCCAGGCGATCCCAGGAATTCCTGGTGATCCCAGCTGCATCCCAGCCACTCCTCCGGAAATTCCAGGTGATCCCGGGAATTCCAGGTGATCCTGTCAATGCCAGGTGATCCCGGCAATTCCAGGCAATACCGGGAATTCCAGGTGATACCGGGAATGCCAGGTGATCCCGGCCACTTCCCGGCCATTGCACCGGGAATTCCAGGTGATCCCGGGAATTCCAGGTGATCCCACTTTTCCTGGCTGCATCCTGGCTGCTTCCGAGCCAGTCCTCTGGCAATTCCGGCAATGATCCCGGCAATGCCAGTCATCCCGGCAATTCCAGGTGATCCCAGAAATTCCAGGTGATCCCACTTTTCTTGGCTGCATCCTGGCTGCTTCCCAGCCATTCCTCTGGGAATTCCCAGTGATCCCAGTTTTCCTCTCTGCTTCCCAGCCATTCCACCGGCAATTCCAGGCGATCTCAGTTTTCCTGGAGGTCACTCTGGCTGCATCCCAACTGCTTTCCATTCCACCAGAATGGAATTGCAGAAAACCCCTGGAGGAATCCCTGCTGCTTCCCTGCCATTCCTCCAGGAATTGCAGGTAATCCCAGTTTTTGTGGATGTCACTCTGGCTGCTCCCTGCTCTCCCCCACATCCCAGGAATTTCAGGGATCCCAGTTTTTTGGGGTCAGTAGAGTGGGGCAATGCCCCCTCCCAGGGCAGGGAGTGAGCACTGAACCCTTTCCCATCCCTCTCTTGTTCCCCCCTTCCTCCTGAAGAGATTTCATTTTATTTTTACCAAACTCAACGTTTCCCACCCCAGTTTGTCCAGGGCAGCCTGAATTCCCTGGATTCCCTGCACAGCCAGAGACTTTTCCTGGGGGAGAATCCAACACCCCCAGCTGAGGCTGCTCAGGGCAGCACCCAGGCAGGAGGCTGCTAAAAAATGGGGAAAAGGGGGAGAAAAAAAGGGGGGAAAAAGGGGAAAAAACCCTTCCAGCTGTTTTCCAGGAGTGAGGCAGGCCCAGGGCTGTGTGCTCCACAGGGAAGATCCTCATGCAGATGCCAGGAGGGGTGATGAGGATGCTGAGGGGGCAGGAGAGCTCTGGCCCCGCTATTTTTACTCTCCTCAAACAACTGCGTCAGCCCTGGGGGCGGCGTGGAAAACAGGGAAAAGCTCTGGAATGGCCCCTCCAGGACGCAGCCCAGGCCCTGGGGGGGCTGTGTCCCTTCTGGGCAGCACAGACCGGTGGGATGGCTGGAGAAGGGAAATATTCCCTGCTGGGAAATGGGGTGGGTGGCTCCGGAGAGCCCCAGGAGCAGACTGGGGGTGTCCAGCCCCGGCTTCCTGCTCGAGTGGGTTAGTTGCTTCACTCAGTGGCACTAAACCCTGAAAATCGGGGTGGAAATCTGGGAAATGCTGCTGGGGACACTCAGGGGTGGCTCTGGAGCTCCCCAGGCTGGGGGGATGCTGAGCTCAGGCACAGGGGGAGGAGGAGCTGCAGAGCTGGGCTGGGGTGGGTGATGGCCTCAGAGCCTCCTGCTCCACACAAACCCACCAAAAACCAGCAAAGGATAAATTCTCTGCAGTGGCTGAGTCCAAAAAATAGCAAATAATAAATATTCTGCACTGTCTGAGGCCCAAAAAGCAGCAAATAATAAATACTGTGCAGTGACTGAGCCCTCTGAACTCCGATCCTGCAGCGCATCCTGCTCCCTCCCTGTGCCATTCCAGGGGTTCCAACAAAACATTTGGTGGCTCCTGCAATTCCTGTCACTGTTTGGGGCTCCAGGACGACACAGCCTGGAGCAGAATGGGGTAAAATCAGTGAATATCCAGCAAAACTACCTGGCATGATCACCAGAGCCAGGCTGGGCCCCCATTTCTGTGCAGCAGGAGATGCAGGGACACAACTTTGGCTCTTCCAGCCCAAAGGAGATGCTGGATTTCTGGAATGATAATTTTTGATGTTATTGTTTCTCGTCATTATTGTTTATTATTATTAATAAATTCATTATGAAGAATGTGATTAATGTATTTAAATTTTATTTAAAATAAAATTAACAATTAAATGATTGATTAAATTTATTATTGTTGTTTTGGTTTCTGACCCAGCACTGTTATAAATAAGAGGATCTGTGACTCCATCGGAGGGGCCGGGATGGGCCGGGAGCGATCCCGGGGCCGGGCAGCTGTTGCCATCTGCAGGCGGCTCTGCGATAAATCCCTGTGGAGGCCGGGGAAGGAATCACCGGGACTGGTGGGACTGGGAAAGAGCGGCCGGGGCAGGGTCTGGGACCCAGGAGCACCGGGGAGAAAAAAATCCCGCTGTTTAACCCCGTTATCCCAAAGCCAGCAGCATCCCGGTTGTCCCAGCAGCAGTATTGGTCATTATATATATTGTCTATTTATCTATTTCTTTCTCTATCTATTTATCTATTTATTTATCTATTTATTTATTAGTTTATTTATTTATTTTAGCTATTTAGCTTTATCTATTATATATATTATATATTTAGTTACTTAGTTAAATTTATTATATATTATATTAAATTTAATATCATATACATTTAATATTATTCTAATATAAAATTATATTAAATTTATTATCGATTATGTATTATATTATATTATATTATATTATATTATATTATATTATATTATATTATATTATATTATATTATATTATATTATATTATATTATATTATATTATATTATATTATATTATATTAAATATATATTGTATGATATATTCATACATTATATAAATACATATTATATAAATACAGAATGTATATTTATAAAATATATAAAATAGATTATGTTTATCATATATTGTTATGATAGATTGTTTATCTATTGTTTATTCACTTATTTGGTTTTGTTTCTTGACTTAATTTTTCTTTATTTAATTTATTATATATATTGTCACAATGCTATGTATGTATCTACTAAAGTATTTCTATTAGAGACACATATTCAATGATTTTAGAATTATTTAATGTGTGTATCTAATACAAATATTCTAACAGATAACTCCTAATGCCACAGGCTGAGGTCAGTGATTGTCCCCTGTGCTGGGGCTCCCCCAGCCCTGGGGCACTTTTGGGTTCCTCACAAGGACCTGGAGGGGCTGGAGCGTGTCCAGGGAAGGGAATGGGGTTGGGAGAATCCTGAGGGAGCTGGGAAGGGGCTGAGCCTGGAGAAAAGGGGGATCAGGGGGGACCTTGTGGCTCTGGACAGCTCCTGCCAGGAGGGGACAGCCGGGGGGTCGGGATGTGCTCCAGGGAACAGGGACAGGAGGAGAGGGAACGGCCTCAGGCTGGGCCAGGGAGAGCTTAGGTTGGATATCGGGAAAATTCCCTCCTGGAAGGGGTGCCCAGCCCTGGCAGGGTGGAGCCCCATCCCTGGAGGGGTAAAACAGCCCCGGGAGGTGGCACTTGGGGACATGGGGCAGTGTGGCCCTGGCAGCGCTGGGAATGCTTGGGCTGGATGCTCTTAAAAAAACAAATGGTGATTTTCTGATGCTGTGATTAACGGCTGACACAAATACTCATTTTCTGATGCTGTGATTAACAATTTCTCCATTCTCCCCCACACAAACAGGAGCATTAATCCCATCCTCGAGCTGAGAACAACGGGCTCTGTGTGAGCCCTGGGGCTGCAGATTCTCCATTTCCTGACAAGAGGGTCCCAGTGCCCAGCTGGGCACACACAATGCCAGCCCTCAGTGCCAGCCTGGCACGGGAATTCCTCCGGGAATGGCCACTGGGAGCCCTCGGGGCTTCCTGCAGCACTCAGGCAATAGCTGCTCCTTCGGGGCATTCACATTGAAATTCCTTTAAAAACGGGAATCCCTGGAAGAGCTGAGCAACCCCTCAGAGCCTGCAAACCCTTCCTGCCCTCCTGAGAAGAGAGAAGTAGATGGGGACAGGAAAGTGCGGGATTCCAGGAGTTTGCAACAATTTTTTTTGGTCCCTCTTTCTTATTTTCTGTTTAGTGCTCTGGTAAATGCATTGATTGCTCAAATAGAATCCAAAAAGTGAATGGATAACCTGCTAAAAGTAGTAACAATAACAACAACAACAACATCATCAACAATAACAACAATGACAACAACAACGTCATCAACAATACCAATAATAATAATAATAATAATAATAATAATAATAATAATAATAATAATAATAATAGAAAGTGAATAAGATTAACAGAAGAAGGAGAAGGAGGATGAAAAGAAGGAGGAGGAGGAAAAGAAGAGGAGGAAAAGAAGATTCAAAGAAAGGGGAAGAAAAAGAGGAAGAAAGAAGGAGGAAGAAGAAAAGGAAGGAAGAGAAAAAGGAGGAAAAGAAACGTGAGAAGAAGAGGGGTCATGAACTCCTGTGCTGAAAAACCTCTGGAAAACCCAGAGGAAAACTCGGGATTGGGGTTTCTCAGAGGAAAACTGGGAATTGGGTTTTCTCAGGGGAAAACTGGGAATTGGGATTTCTCAGAGCAAAACTGGGAATTGGGGTTGCTCAGAGGAAAATTCAGAATTAGGATTTCTCAGAGAAAAACTGGGAATTGGGGTTTCTTGGAGAAAAACTGGGGACTGGAGAGGTTTGGGCTGAGCTCCGGTGGCTCCACAAAGCCCAGGCTGGGGCTGCCCCGGGCTGTGACAGCTCACGGGATGTTTGTGGCTACACGGGATGTTTGTGGCACACGCGATGTTTGTGGCTCACGGGGTGTTTGTGGCTCACGGGATGTTTGTGGCACACGCGATGTTTGTGGCACACGGGGTGTTTGTGGCACACGGGATGTTTGTGGCACACGGGGTGTTTGTGGCTCACGGGATGTTTGTGGCACACGGGGTGTTTGTGGCACACGGGATGTTTGTGGCTCATGGGATGTTTGTGGCACACACGGGATGTTTGTGGCACACGGGGTGTTTGTGGCACACGATGTTTGTGGCACACAGGATGTTTGTGGCACACACGTGTGGCACACGGGATGTTTGTGGCACACGGGGTGTTTGTGGCACATGGGATGTTTGTGGCACACGGGATGTTTGTGGCACACGGGGTGTTTGTGGCACACACAGGTGTTTGTGGCACACGGGATGTTTGTGGCTCATGGGATGTTTGTGGCACACACGGGATGTTTGTGGCACATGGGATGTTTGTGGCACACGGGATGTTTGTGGCACATGGGATGTTTGTGGCACACGCGGTGTTTGTGGCTCACGGGATGTTTGTGGCATCATCCTCGGCCTGGGGACGCCTGGGAAAGCTGGAAAACCACGGCTCAGCCACGCTTGGGAATTTCCCAGCAGCATCCCAGGGGTGGAGCTGGGGAAACCAAACCCCTCTGAGTTACCCCACCTTCCCCTCCTACCTCCTCTCCTGGCTTTGCTTTCCTTTCCTTATTTATTCCCTGTCCTGGGTGATTATTTACTCCCAACTGTCCTTGTGCCATGAACTTTTCCCACTTCCTTCAGTTTGTTCCAGGCTGGATTTGCGAGTTGTTTACAGGGGATTTCCTTCCCTGGCACTCCCACCTCTGCCCAAACCGACCCCTTCAGCCACTTTTCCAAGGTCTCCCATCCAAAGTTGGTTTATTTTTTGGGTTTCCATCAGTTTTACACGCCCCCTTTGCAGCCCAGCTGGTTCCTGTGAGCCCTGCACACCGAGTTTCCAGGGAATATGGATTTTCCAGAACTCTTTGGTGCCCTGGGGCTCTAGAGGGTGGGATTTGGGGCGAGGGGCAGAACTGAGGGGGCTCCAAATCCGGAATATTTCCAGGAGCTGGGAGCTGAGCCCTTGGACGGCGCCGGGAGCAGCGTTCTGTGTTTGCTCAGGCACTTATGTTTGTTTAGAGAGATCCTTTTCCTTTCTGTTCTGGGCCCTGGGCGGGCTCACAGAAGGGTCCCCCCGAGCCCCCTGCACCCGGAGCTGCTCTGGGCTGGGCACGGGGGAGGGGATGATGCTGATGGATTGGGGCTGGATCAGCTCTTGGAACGAGGGAAATACCCCGAACCCCACATCTGAGCCCCCCCTTTCCAAGGGGCACAAACGCGGGCGCCTTTGGGCGTTCCCAGGCTGGGAGGAGCCGGGGGTGAGGGGTGAGGGGTGTGAGGGGGGTGAGGGGTGTGCGGGGTGTGGGGGGTGAGGGGGGTGAGGGGGGTGAGGGGTGTGAGGGGGTGAGGGGTGTGAGGGGGTGAGGGGGTGAGGGGGGTGAGGGGGGTGGGGGGTGAGGGGGGTGTGGGGGGTGGGGGGTGAGGGGTGTGGGGGGTGAGGGGGGTCAGGGGGGGGAGGGGGGTGAGGGGTGTGAGGGGTGTGCAGGGGTGTGGGGGGTGGGGTGTGAGGGGGGTGGGGGGGGGGATGTGAGGGGTGTGAGGGATGTGAGGGGTTGTGAGGGTGTGAGGGGGCGGGGTGTGAGGGGTGTGAGGGGGGTGAGGGGTGTGAGGGGTGTGAGGGAGTGAGGGGTGTGCAGGGTGTGAGGGTGTGAGGGGTGTGAGGGTGTGAGGGGGTGTGCGGGGGGTGTGGGGGGTGAGGGGTGTGAGGGATGTGAGGGGTGTGAGGGATGTGAGGGGTGTCGGGGGTGAGGGGGTGTGAGGGGGGTGAGGGGTGTGAGGGATGTGTGAGGGGTGTGAGGGGTGTGTGGGGGTGTGCGGGGTGTGAGGGGGGTGAGGGGTGTGAGGGGGGTCAGGGGTGTGCGGGGTGTGAGGGGTGTGAGGGGTGAGGGTGTGAGGGATGTGAGGGGTGTGCTGGGGGTGAGGGGTGTGTGGGGGTGTGGGGGGTGTGAGGGGTGTGCAGGGTGTGAGGGGAGTGAGGGGTGTGAGGGGTGTGCGGGGGGTGTGAGGGGTGTGAGGGGTGTGAGGGGTGTGCGGGGTGTGAGGGGTGTGCAGGGGTGTGAGGGGTGTGAGGGGTGTGCGGGGGTGTGAGGGGGTGAGGGGTGTGGGGGGGTGAGGGGTGTGAGGGGTGTGAGGGGTGTGCGGGGTGTGAGGGGGGTGAGGGGTGTGAGGGGTGTGAGGGTGTGAGGGGTGTGTGGGGGGGTGAGGGGTGTGCAGGGGGGTGAGGATGTGAGGGTGTGTCGGGGGTGTGCGGGGGGTGAGGGGTGTGCGGGGTGTGAGGGGGGTGAGGGATGTGAGGGGAGTGCGGGGGGTGAGGGGTGTGCGGGGCTTTCCTTGTGTGCAGCTCCGGAATTCCCCTCTCCCAGGGCCTGCAGGGCTGGGTGCCCAACACTGCTGGGGCTCCGGGATTTATTCCACTGCCGAGAGGCTCCAGGAGCTTCAAAACGCTTCTGGTTAAGAGGCTTTTATTGCCTTTTTTATTCCCCTTTTCATCCCTTTTTTTTTTTTGGTTAAAAAGATAAAGAAGTCAATACACTGCAGGTTTGAGCTGGTTTTTCCCCTTTCTTTTATTTTTACTTCTCCATTTTTTTCCCTAAGCAGCTCTGCCAGCAGCAGGCAGATCCTGACGTGCCCACGGCCAGGTTGGACATGGCTTGGAGCAACCTGATCCATGGAAATCGTCCCTGCCCGTGGCAGGGGTGACACGAGACGAGCTTTGAGGTCCCTCGCCACCCAAACCTTTACAATATGTGTAACAACACAAACATCTTAACAATTAACACGGAATACGCCCAGAATATGAAAATTTTCTGTTTATTAATGAATTACATCATGAATTTTTACTTGAATTCTGAATTTTTATTTGAATGATGAATTCTTTCACATTATGAATTTTTACCTGTTTA
The DNA here is from genome assembly GCF_901933205.1 of Camarhynchus parvulus. NCBI lineage: Eukaryota > Metazoa > Chordata > Aves > Passeriformes > Thraupidae > Camarhynchus > Camarhynchus parvulus. The sequence goes on along the minus strand of NC_044579.1, from coordinate 1,622,591 downwards.
TTTATGAATTACATTCATGAATTTATTAACGAATTACGGCTGTGTCCGTACCTACACCGAGGGGGGGGTGTGACGGACACCGAGCGCCCGAGGAGCGACAACGTTGGGGGCGAGTCCGGGGCGTGTCCTGGACGTGTCATGGGCGTGTCCGGGGCGTGTCCGGGGCGTGTCCCGCTGGCCCCGCCCCCCACGCGCGCAGGACGCGGCCGTTCCCGCTCGGCGCCGCCGCTGCGATGTCCGGCCCGGCTCCGGAGCCCGACAGGTGAGCGGGGCTGGGCCGGGCCGGGCTCGCTGCGGTCCCCGGAGCCCCCCGACAGCCCCCGGACTCCCCGCCCGCCCCACGGCTGCGCGTCCTCCCCGCCACCCTGCCCGCTATTGTCGCCTCCCCCTGTCCCCCTGCACCCTCCCGATGTCCCCCTGCACCCTCCCGATGTCCCCCTGCACCCTCTCCGCCCTCCTGATGTCCCCCTTCCCGTCCCCATGTCCCCCCGCGCCCCCAGCCCCGCCCCCCGCATCCTCCCATCCCCCACCCCACCTGCATCCCCGCATCCTCCATCCCCTCCCGACCGCCGTTCCCGGGCACCGGAGGGTCCCTGCCGTGCCCAGCCCGTCCCGGTGGGTGCGGGTGCCCCGGCCCGGCCGTGCACCTGCGGCGGGGCTCGCTCCGAGCCGGGGCCGCGCCGCCGCCGCCGCCGCAGACAAAGCGCGGCTCCCGCTCCGCCCCGGGCTCCCCCCGGGCTCCCTCCGCCTCCCCCGGGCTCCCCCCGGTGCTCCCGGCGCTGCCCCAGCCCCGAGCGCGGCTCGTGTTTATCTGCCCGTGCCTTTATCGCGCTGGGAGCCGCCGTGCCCGTTCGCAGTTCGTGGTTACAGTTATTAGCGCGGTGCCCGCCCGCTCGGTGCGTTGTTGTTTCGGTGTTTTCTCCCTCGTGCCCTCCCCGTTTCTGCGCCGTTTGCCAGCGCGGGAGGAGGGAAATGCAGCTGGAGGGGTTGGAGGGAAGCGATGCCGATTTTAGCAAGCCAGCACTTGGTGGAAGGGTTGAAGGGTTGCACAAACACTGCCTGGCTCGGCTGCCGACCCTGGACAGCATCCAGGCTTCATCCAAGTCCTCCAGATAAATAAATTTACTCTTTTTTTTTTTTTTTTTTCCCTAAGATACAGTTGGGAAGAGCAAACTGTTGTGTAATTTCTTGTGGGGGAAAAGCTTTCCCACTTCTTCCTGCCCTTGACCCAGAAAGTTTTGCAGCCCCTTTGCTGTGCTTTGCCAGGACCCCCCAGCTGAGCTCCTCAGGAATCCTCACTCATTGATTTTCCTGCCTCTGCCATTCCCATCTATTTATTTCTTTTATAATTCTGTGGCTGAGGGCTGCAGTGTGGCCCCCCTGGGGATGCCCACTCATCCCAGGGGCACTCCAGGACCTCCCAGCGTGGCCAAAATCAGCCCCCCGAGCTGAGCAGCTCCCAAAACTCAGCTTCACCACCCCCAGCACATCTGGGATTGCACTGTGACCTTCACAGCTCCAAAAAAAACTGCTGGATGCTGCTTCCCTGCCTGCTCCTGCAGCTGCCCCTGGGCAGGGTGGAGGCTCTGGGAGATTTCCTGGTGCCACCACCGTGCAGCGAGCTGGATGTCACCTGCTGCTTTATGGTGCCCGCACCCAGGGCCATTCCCATCCTCTGGGCAGCTTTTCCTTGCTGGCTCTGCCTGGCAGATGTCGTGGAGCTCCTGGAAAAGGTTTCCAAGCAGGATTTTAATGCGTGGATGATGCAAACAGCAGGTTTTGCCTTTGCAGGGTGGATGGAGGCTGGAGGTTGGTGTGGCTCTGCTGGAGAGCAGAGTTTATCTGGGTCTCCTGCCCGCCTGGAGATTGCTTGGATCGCTCCCAAATCCAACGGGCACTGGCACGGGCTCCTGGTGCTTGGCAGAAAGGGCTGGAAGCAGGAGCTGGTGCCAGTGGGAATTGTGTCCCGGTGTCCCCAGAGGGGCCAGCAGGGAGCCAGGGCAGGGCTGATGCTGCTGGAGGGGGATGGTGTAAGGGTGAATCCAATCCCTCTGGATTCCCAGGGCTGGGAGCTGTGCCAGGGGAGGGAGCTGCCCCTGTGGGAGTGTGGGAAAGGGCTGGCAGAGCTCTCACGTGTGCTGCTTTTGTCTTCCAGCGGGGCTGAGTCCCTCTCCTCCGATGAAAAAGGTACGGGGGCTCTGGGGAAATTGGGAATGGGAATGGAAATGCTAAAACTGGCCTCTAAAAAATAGTTGAAAAGGTACAGGGATTTCTCATTTTTTGGAATGGGAATTCTGAAACTGACCTTAAAAACCACTTGGAAAGGTACAGAGATTTTGGGGAATGCCTATCCATGCAATGGGAATGGGAATTCTGAAACTGGCTTTAAAAACCACTTGGAAAGGTACAGAGATTTTGGGAAGTGCTCATCCTTTGGAATGGGAAGAGGAATTCTGGAATGGCTTTAAAAAACAATTGAGAAAGTACACTGATTTTAGGAAATGCCCATCCTTGGGAATGGGAATTCTCAAACTGGCTTTAAATCCAGTTGGAAAGGTACAGGGATTTTGGGAAATGCCCATCCATGGAATGGGAATTCTGAAACTGGCTTTAAAAACCAGTTGAAAAAGTACAGGGCTTTTGGGAAGTGCCCATCCATGGGAATGGGAATTCTAAAACTGGCTTTAAAAACCAATTGAAAATGTACAGGGATTTTGGGAAGTGCCCATCCTTGGGAATGGGAATTCTCTAACTGGCTTTAAAACCTTGGTGTAAGCCCTTTGTTTGTGGATTCCTTTGGTTTTTATGCTGGGTTTTAAAATGCCTGCTCTTTTGTTATTTATTCACTTCCTCTGAGTGCAGAATTGGCAAGAGAAGAGTTAAATCCCTCTCCAACTCTTCCTCCCTGCCTTTCCCTTGCAGAGGTGACACCCAACGGCGTGGAGGGATCCTCGGGATCGGGATCGGCCGAGGAGCAGCCGGAGGGTGAGCCCACCATGGCTCAGGGATTTGGGATTTCCTCACTCCTGGGGGCTGTGCCTGCTCCTGCATCCCACATTTCCCCTCAGGCACATCCCAAAACACATCCCTGCCTTCCCAGTACTGGTTTCTCCTCAAATGACGTTTGTAGGAATAGTTAATTGGTTGGTGCCTCCACATGAGTCACAACTGGTGGGACGCACTGCTCCCACCAAGGCTGCTGCCACCTGCCTTGGAAAACCACAATTTAACTGGGATGTGCCGTGGGTGGAGCTCCAGAATTATCCCAGGTTGTGTAAAACATGAGAATTCAATATTCTGAGCACCCTTCAGAAGGGCCTGGGTGATCCCAGATCTCCCCTGGTGCTGCATTTGATGCTCTGATGTTTTTCTCCGCCTCAGTAGTTCTTTTTTTTCTGTTCCATTATCTAACCTGCTGCCTGGCCTGATGGATCTAAACCTCTGGGTGGATCCTGGACTCACATTCCACCTGTGCCTGTTTTTAAGGAGAAGCCAGTTCTGAAGACAGCTCCAGCAGCAGCTCAGAAGAGGAGTCAGGTGAGCAGGACATTGTGATTTATTTACCTGTAATCCCTTTTTAAAAACTGATGTTCAGTTTAAACCAGCTGCTTCTCCTGGGTATAATCTCACAGTTATTAGGGAATGCTAGCTCTGATTGCATTCCCAATAAAATTTTTGGGAGCCAATGATTTTCTGTCAATGATCAAAGGGCAGCAGCTCGGAAGAGGAGTCAGGTGAGCAGAACATTATGATTTATTTTTCTGTTTCCTTTTTAAAAACTGATGTTCAGTTTAAACCAGCTGCTTCTCCTGGGTATAATCTCACAGTTATTATGGAATGCTAGCTCTGATTGCTTCCCCATTAATTTATTTGGGATGCAGTGGTTTCCTATCACTGATCAAAGGGCAGCAGCTCGTGCTGCTTTCACCTCACAGACACAGCACCCCAGACACAATACCCACGGATATTTTTACACCACAGCAGTTTTCCAAACACCAAGAGGCCATAAATTTCCTCAGAAGTTGGCAACAGAACTGGCCAAACAGGATGGGCAGGAAAATAATGAAAGGAAGTGTTTGCTGTGGTGGGTTTGTGCTTCCATGGGATTTGCTGCCAGCAGTTGTGCTGGTTTTATGTAACACTGATAATTTAACAATCCCAGTGGTTTTCCTGGTCAGGTGCAGAGGAGTGGGATGGAGAGGGCTGGGTGAGGGTGGTTTGTTGTGCCTGTTTTCCCCTGCTCAGCAGCAGGCAGGCAGGAAGGATTCCAGGCTGGCCCAGCCTGCAGCTCCATCTCTTTGGGAAAAGGAGCTGCTGGAGAGCATCCCTAGGAAATGAGGGGTGGAAATGAGGAGCTCCCAGAGCTGGGAGTGTTCCTGGGGCTGTTCCAGCCCTGCTGGGCTGGGGCACACAGCCAGGGCTGGCTGCTGCCTTCCTGCCTCTCCCAGCCCATGATTATCCCAGGGGGGATTGGGGTTCCAGGATAGCCTGGGACAGCCTCCAGGATCCCTTTGGCCTGGCAGGGAGCTGGGATGGGGAAGCAGCTGATCCTGGCAGCTCTGCCACTCCCCTGCTCCCAGGTCAGCCCTCAGGACACAGCCTTTGGCCTGAGGTCTCAGCTCTGCTGGAATTCCATCCTGCTGGGTTCAGCCAGGAGAATCCAGGCGCTTTCAGATCATTCTGGGGACAAACACCCTGCAGACAGTGTGGTGGTTTTTTGGGAAAGCTGTTCCCAGTTTCCATGCTCGGGGCTGAACTTTGTCCTTGGCACAACAAGGCTCATCCCAGGATAAATCTTTGTTTAACCCCTGTGAAAATTCCCAGGAGTTTGGGCAGTTTAGGAGCTTTTGGCAAATTTGTATCCTGATGTTCAGCTCACCCCCAGGCTGTGCAAAGCCTGCCAGGACTCTCAGGAATGGTGAATTTAAGGTGAATTTAGGCAAATGGAATTGTGGGGTTGTCCTGGGTGAATGTGGGAGCAGAAACCCCCTGGATATTGAGATATTTACTCCAAACTCCTTTTTCCCTAGATGAAGAGCAGGAGGAGAAGGAATCCCCACCTTACTGCAATGAGTCAGGTAGGAACAGATCTCCTGAGGGCTTTTTTTTTAATTCCTGGCTGTTTAATTCCTTGGCTTTTCATGAGCTCATCTTCCTCTTTTCCCACTAGGAGGGAGCTGCTTGGCACCCTGTGAGCACTGCAGGAATGAAAATGTAGGTTTGTGTGGAAAGAAACACCCACTTACTTTGCATGAGATCGTTTGCAAACTGTAATTCCACTCTCTCCTCACCTTTTTAAAGATAATTTTTTTAAAAATCTATTTCCAGGACCAGAAGGAGCAAGTGACCCCCAGGAGACTCGCTGGAGGACAATTCATGTATGAATTTTTTTAATGTCATGAGTTTGAGTTTACATTGTTCTCATCAAGGTGCTTCAGTCTTTGGTTGAAGTGGGCAAACGCTCATTTGCTGCACAAATGCATTTGGATCTATGCTGGGGGGTGCACCCAAATCCCTAAAAATCACAGTTTAGAGCCTGTGCTGCCTCCAGATCCTGGTCCAAGACAGCTCCTGGGAGGGTTTTCAGGATGCTGCCTCGTCCTGCTGCAGTAATGAGCAGGGGCCCATTTTTATGTGCTTATTTCAGCCTGGCTGCACCGGAGGCATCTTGCCCTGCTTCACCCTCCCCTTTAGCCCTGCACTTTCCCTGGGATGCAGTGCTGTCCCCACTCTGTGTGCCCTGGTGGGGGTCCCTGTGGGATGTCCCTGCAGGATGTGTCTACTGGGTGTGGGGGTGTTATCCACAGGAAACACTGGACATGACTCTGTGCCCTTTGCATGACAGCAGCTCCTGGCACGGGAAGTTTTATGCAAAACTCTCCTTTTGCATGGTCTGGGTGAGCCCTGAGCTGTTTTTAACAGCCCCAAACCAGCCTGGAGCACGCTGTGGGCTGGGATAAAGCAGGAGGGAGTCCCTGGGGCAGCCCCTGGCTGAGCTGTGGTGTGTTGCAGACATCCTTTTTATGAAAAATCCTTTCTTTAGGATTTTTCCTCCTGAGAAGCTGAGGCCTCAGAAACAGAATGTAGACAATTATTATCTGCTGCTGTGAATGCAACAGGTGGATCTGTGATTGGTCTCCTGTGGATGTTTGGATCTGGTGACCAGTCACAGCAAAGCTGGCTCTGGCTCTCTGTCCGAGCCAGCTGCCTTTGTTAGCATTCTTTTCATTTCCATTCTTAGCTTAGCCTTCTGAGGAAACCTTCCCTTCTTTTTCTTTTTAGTATATATATATCATAAAATAATAAATCAAGCCTTCTGGACACAGAGTCAACATTCTCATCTCTTCCCTCATCCAAGAACCTTTGTGACCACTGTCACACTGGTGTCTCCTGCAGGGTGCAGCTGGAGGCCGAGGGCTCCTACCAGTGCAGCAGCACGGGGCTGATCTTCGAGGTGACGGGCAGGGCCAGGATCACCTACAGCCTGCTCTCCTGGAGCAAGTACGCGCAGCTGGTGCAGCCGCCCTGGATCGTGGGCGGGCCCCTGTTCGACGTGCGCTGCTCGGCGCCCGGCGCGCTGCGCTGCATCCAGTTCCCGCACTGCCTCTGCCTCGGCGGTGAGTGGGGCTGCTCGGGGGGCAGCACTTGTTAGAGTAATAATTCTGTTATTCTGTTATCAGCTGGCTGTCCCCAGCTGAGCCCTGGCTGTCCCCAGCTGATCCCAGGGTGTCCCCAGCTGATCCCAGGGTGTCCCCAGCTGATCCTGGCTGTCCCCAGCTGATCCTGGCCATCCCCAGCTGATCCTGGCCATCCCCAGCTGATCCTGGCTGTCCCCAGCTGATCCTGGCTGTCCCCAGCTGAGCCTGGCTATCCCCAGCTGACCCTGGCTGTCCCCAGCTGATCCCAGGGTGTCCCCAGCTGATCCTGGCTGTCCCCAGCTGAGCCTGGCCATCCCCAGCTGATCCCAGGCTGTCCCCAGCTGATCCCAGAGCTGTCCCTGGCTGGTCCTGGTTGTCCCCAGCTGATCCCAGGCTGTCCCCCGCTGATCCTGGCTGTCCCCAGCTGATCCCAGGGCTGTCCCCAGCTGATCCCAGGCTGTCCCCAGCTGATCCCAGAGCTGTCCCTGGCTGGTCCTGGTTGTCCCCCTGAGCGTGTCCCCGCTGATCCGGATGTCCCCAGCTGATCCCAGGGCTGTCCCTGGCTGGTCCTGGCTGTCCCCCGCTGATCCCGGCTGTCCCCAGCTGATCCCAGGGATGTCCCCAGCTGATCCCAGGCTGTCCCCCGCTGATCCCGGCTGTCCCCAGCTGATCCCAGGGATGTCCCCAGCTGATCCCGGCTGTCCCCAGCTGATCCCGGCTGTCCCCACAGGTCAGGGGGCTGCCGTGGCATTCAAGGTGCTGCACATCAAGGGCGGTGGCGTGGCCATCGAGCCCTCGGCCGAGTTCTCGGCGTCGCACGTCAAGTGGGTGGTGAGCTCCCTGTCCCCCGTGGGACCCCTGATCCACAGCCAGGAGCCCCTGCAGTACCACGGGGCTGTCATCCTCTACAAGGCCATCGACGAGCACCCCTCCCTGTCCTTCTGGGTCTACCTGGCCACCAACAACGACTCCTTCATCAAGGTACGGCCCCGACTGGGAGCTGCCCCTGGGCAGGGTGGGTGGGTGGGTGGGTGAGGAGTCCTGGTTCTGTGGTTTGGGTGGAAGAGAGCTTGAATTCCATCTCATCCCACCCCTGGATGAGCAGGGACACCTCCCACTGTCCCAGGTGTTCCAACCCCAATGTCCAACCTGGCCTTGGGCACTGCCAGGGATCCAGGGGCAGCCTCAGCTTCCCTACTAATTCAATCCCAGCCCCTTCCCACCCTCACAGGGACAATTCCATCCCAATATCCCATCTAAACCTTCAGTCTTTGAATTTGAAGCCATTTTTCTGTCGCTGCATCCCTTGTACATTGTCTCTCTCTGAGCTTTTCTATTTCCATTCTTCATCCGAGTCACTTCTCCCAGGTAACAAGCGGAAACAGCCTCAAGTTGTGCCAGAGGAGGTTTAGATTGGATATTAGGGAAAATTCCCTCAGGAAAAGGGTGGCCAAGCACTGGAACAGGCTGCCTGGGGCAGTGCTGGAGTTCCCAGTGAAAATTTGGGGATTTGGGAAAGCAGCTGACAATGGATTCATCCACGTGCCACCAACTCTGCTGGCAAGAAAATGACCTCTGAGGAGAGCAGAGAAAAGAGAGGCCATGGGATTAACCCTGGATAGAATTCCAGCTCTAGAAAATTCCTTGCCTTGCCCTACAGTGGGTTACAATTAGGAAATTGGGTTTGTGGGATCATTCAGGAGCTCTGGCAGCAGCAGGACTTTAATTCATCCTATTACAGTGAGGACAGGGACAAAACCCTTCCTTTTACTCAGCTTGCAAACTCTCTTACCCAATTTCACCCCTGTGGCAGAAGAGCTGGAGAGGTTTGGTGTTGCTTTTTGAGGGTGGTGGTTATTTCACAGCTGTCTGGGATGTTTTTGGAGCAGATCAGGGCTGTTCTGTAAAGCTGGGGCCAGAGAACAGCCCGAGGAGCCACCTGAGCACAGGTTTTAGATGTTAATTCCTTTACTGAAATGAGTAACATTGAAATATTAAGCTTGAAATGGTGTTTTTAAATTTTAGGATATCTCAAAGGCTGTAAAACACTCGAAAAGGAAATTTGTTCAAATTGAAAAGCCCCCTGTATGCCAAAAATTACTGCAGGAAGGAAAGAAGTACAGACTGATCTGTGAGCCAGAGGCTGAAATAACTCCTGAGGTGGGTCCCTTGCACAACCCTCACTTCCAGCTTCCCTGGAAATGGGCCACAAAGAGGAACCATTTGCCTCTTGGAGCCCTAAAATTTTGGGATGAAATCCTGGTGCTAAAGTCAACAGCAAAACTCTGGGGAAATTGGAGTTTGGTTTGGATCTCTCCCAACAGCCAGTTGCCTTCTCTTTCGTTTATTTTAGGTAAATATTTACGTTTATTTTCTGTTTCTGTTGTGTAGGAGATTGAGTTTGTTGATGGGTCGCTGCTGAAGCTGAAGAGTTACTTTGAGGTGTATTTGGAGAAGCCTGATGACTTCACCTTGTCCCTGGTGGAGCAGGACTCGGATGAGACCGTCTGGAAAGCCAAGCTGAGAGAGAGTGAGTCCTTGGCAGTGGGGACTGGGCTGGGCTGGGAGAGCCTCAGAGCCCACCCAGTGCCACCCCGGGCCACTTCCACTGTCCCAGCTGCTCCAGCCCCAGTGTCCAGCCTGGCCTTGGGCACTGCCAGGGATCCAGGGGCAGCCACAGCTGTGCCAGGGCCTGCCCACCCTCCCAGCCAGGAATTCCTTCCCAAATCCCATCCATCCCTGCCTTCTGGCATTGGGAGCCATTCCCTGTGTCCTGTCCCTCCATCCCCTGTCAGTTGTCTCTCTCCATCTTTCCTGCAGCTCCTCCAGGCACTGGAAAGCCCCAGTGAGGTCACCTCAAAGCTTCTCCTGTCCAACAATCCCAGCTCTCCCAGCAGAGCTGCTCCATCCCTCTGCTCATGGAATGGTTTCATTTGGAACTTAAAGACCATTGAGTTCCAACCCTCCTGCATATCACTCCATATATCATCCGTAGGATTGTAGAATATAATAAAAAATTGCATATTACTGCATTAGAACTGCAATCTCTCTCACCTGTTTGGGCCTGCTGCAGCACGTGGAATAAGAGGGGAAAAATGTCCCTCTGTCAAACCTGAGGGGCTGGAATCCCCCCTTTGTGGGTTCCAGCTTTGTGCCTGGGAATTCTTGGAGCTGGGGCCCAGCACTGGGAATTCCTCAGTGACATTTCCCTGCTCTGCCCTTCGCAGGGGATTGGATCCATTATGAGCAGAACAAGAACGAGCAGAAGAGGAGCACAGGCAGTGAGTGATGGCCCTGCAGGGTGGGAGCCCTGGGGACAGCAGGGACAGCAGGGACAGCAGTGACAGCCCCTCTGCTCCCTCCCCAGGTGTGAAGAGGAGGAAGCCAGCCCTCAGCATCCTGGAGGAAGAGGGGCTCCACAGCAAAAAGCAAAAAACTGGCGGCACTGCAGGTGGGAAAGGCTGGGAAAGGACCTGGTTGGGATTTGGTGTCCTGGGATTGGAGCTGAGCTCAGTCTTCAAAGGTTTTTCCCTGTGGGATGAGCAGCTGGAAAGGTGTCTGGTGGGAAAGGGGCTGGGGTGATGGTGGCACTGGCTGGACATGAGCCAGGCCTGGCCAAAGAGGTCCTGGGGCTGTGATTGTCCCCTGTGCTGGGGCTCCCCCAGCCCTGGGGCACTTTTGGGTTCCTCACAAGGACCTGGAGGGGCTGGAGCGTGTCCAGGGAAGGGAATGGGGTTGGGAAAGGGGCGGAGAATCCTGAGGGAGCTGGGAAGGGGCTGAGCCTGGAGAAAAGGGGGATCAGGGGGGCCCTTGTGGCTCTGCACAGCTCCTGCCAGGAGGGCACAGCCGGGGGGATTTGGGATCTGATCCCAGGGAACAGGGACAGGAGCAGAGGAACGGCCTCAGGCTGGGCCAGGGCAGGCTCAGGGTGGACTCTGGGGAAAATCCAATGTTTTTCAGATGAAATGGGAGCAAAAAGCTTGACAGACCAACAGCTGCTGGTGATTGCCAAGCTGCTGGACCGGCACTGGAGGGAGATGGCCATCGAGTGCCTCCAGATGGAGAGAAGACATCGGACATCGCCAGGAGGACCTACCATGAGTGCGGGTGAAGGAAATCGAGTGAGCATCCGGGCCCATGGAGGCCGCAGAGGAGCGGGGAAAACCACCTGACCATGCAGAAGGTACTGCTGGATGACTGACGAAGTGTTGGGAAGAGAACGGGAGCAGGGCCAGGGCACTGCAGAGGCTCTGCAGAGGAGCCTGGGGGAAAAAGAACCACCTACGAGATCCTGCAGGCACTGCAAGGTATCAGCTCCTGGGGAATGAACCCATCCTGACCCAGCTGGGGTTGGGAATCCCATCAGGGAATTCCATCAGGGAATTTACCAAATCACCACTGCAGGGTTTGTTCTGGAGGTCAAAATTGTCTCCTTTCCACTTCCAGCAGTGACTTCATTCCTTGTGGTGTTTTTGTCCTTCAGGGATGGGGACAAAATGAATATTTTTGCCCCAGGTGTGGAGAGCGCTCCCAGCATGACCTGGGTGTCCAGAGCAGTTCTTGGGATTTCCTGGAAGTCCTAAGAGGAGCTCTTCGGGTCTTTACTTCAGGAATGGTTAATTAATTGTTAATTAACACCTTCCCTGATGGAGGACTTGGTGGTTCCATGATTAATTCTCCCTGGAAAGAACCTGGCTGGAAAAGGTGGAGAGCTCTCCCTCTCAGACTCTGTGCCACAGCCTTGTGCTGCCTCAGGACAGGGCGTTTAATACGTTTATTTTTCAACTTAAACATTTTTAAATCCAGTTTCTCTCAGTTTGAGTCCTGCAGGAGCTTCCAGAGATCCCCCAGTCCAAGTGTGTCTTTCCTTTCCCTCAGGTTTCCTGGCCCAGAGCTGAGCCAGCTGGAAGGAGGAGGAAGAGGAGGAGGAGGTGGGAGCTTCCCAGTCCAACCATTCTGCTCCCCTGGGATCCTGCTGGGGCTCAGGAATGTTCCTGGTGGGAAATCCAGGCAGGATCCTCCAGAGAAACGTGAATGGAGTTTGGTGTGGGCAGGAGCCACTTCCAAGGCTGTCAGGAGAGGTGGATCCCAGAATTCTGGGCTTCACCCCCGGGCAAAGCCGCTCCAGGAGGGCACAAGCACTGGGAGAAGCCACTTGATCTTTTTCATCACCTGGAAAAGATTTTTATTTCCTTCAGGGAAAAACAGGGAGAAGAATTCCCCTGGAACCTTTCATCCCCTTCCAAAGCCACTGGACTGCCAGAATCGTGAGGTGCATTGGATTTCTCATGGATCAGGGAAGAATAATCTGAAACTTGTACCAAATTCCTTGGCATAATCACTGTATATATGGAATTACTGTACAGATCCTGTGCATCCAGTCCTTGTTAAGCTGTGGTTCTGCTTCCTGAGATTCCCAAAGATGGGAACACCACTGTGAACTCCAGGCAGCTCGGAATTTCCCCATGGAATTTCTTCTCCCCTCTTTTCTGTATAGCTTGTCTCCGTTTTTTACGTTTTGTAATTCCTTTTTTGTATGAGAAACTTTTTATACTTATTTTTATTTTTTTTTACTTGATTTATTCGAACTTGGATAGAATTTAGGTTCTTAAAAATGTGAGGAGCTGAAATCCCTGTGCTGCAGGATTGGAAAAGAATTGGGAAAAATGGAATTTGCAGAAGAGAGAAGTGACCAGATCCAGGACTGTCTTGTTTTTAAGGCTGTGGGTAGACTTGGGATCATCTTCCTCTGTGTATGTTTGGGAAAGGAAAACATACTTTTGAAAACTAAGGATTAAACAGGAAAATTTTCCATTATTTCCATCTGAATTTTGATTTTTGTTTTAGTTGGATGAAGTGTTGGGAAGTTGTTGATTTCCTGGGAAGAGAAGGAGGATGGAAGTTGTTCTTCAGCCTCTGGAAAAGCTGGAGGTGCCACCAAAGGCATCCAAGGGTTTTTTTGGGATGGAAATCCCAAAATCTCCCATCCCATTCCAACCCCTGCCAGGGGCAGGGACACCTTCCCTATCCCAGGTGTTTCCAAGAGGGAAACTTGGATTTTGAAACCAGTTACAGGGAGGTGCCTTCCCATGGCAGCAATATGCAAAGTATTGCAAAGGATTCGTGGTGGATCCCAAGGGACAAAAAAATCACCGTGGTTTTGAAGGAAACCTTGATTTTATTAGGCAATAAATAGAATAAATAGGGAATATCATAAATAAATCATGGGCTAGTATGGAATATCATCATAAATAAATCAGGGGATAGAATGGAATATCATAAATAAATCCAGGAATATCATCACAAATAAATCAGAGAGTAGAATCATAAATAAATCAGGGAATATCATCATAAATAAATCAAGGAATAGAATGGAATATCATCGTAAATGAAGGAATATCATCATAAATAAATCAGGGATTATAATCATAAATAAATCAAGGAATATAATAATAAATAAATCAAGGAATATCATCATAAATAAATAATGAAATAGAATGGAATATCATAAATAAATCCAGGAATATCATCATAAATAAATCAAGGAATATCATCACAAAGTGGAATAGAATGGAATATCATCATAAATGAAGGAATATCATCATAAATGAAGGAATGGCATCATAAATCATGAAACAGAATGGAATCTCTAATCAAGGAATATCGTCATAAAAATCAGGGAACAGAATGGAATGTCATCCCAAAGAAATCGTGGAATAGAATATCCTGAGTTGGAAGGGATCCCCAAGAAAAGGAATTATCATGAGCAGCTCTCAGTTCCTGAGGAATCAGCAGAATCAATACGGATAAATCAGAGTCAGGAACGTTTTGGTGCTCAGCTGTAGCTTAAATCCCAAAACTCCAGGAATTTAACAAAGCTTAAAAGGCACAACTCCCTAAAAACACCCTGTGGGAATTCCGTGGGGTGCCGGGTGTGTGTTTTCCCCCAGGATGTCCCGGGATCAGGGGAGCTGAGGAAGCTCAGCACCCTGGAGATGGTGACGCTGCGGATGCGCAGGGCCTGGAGCATCCCGCAGAGCCGCAGCCGCTCCGGGAACGGCGCCCACCCCAATGGCCCCGGTGGTCCCAATTCCAATGATCCCGACCCCAATGGTCCCGATGATCCCAATGATCCTGATGGTCTCGATCCCGATGATCCTGATGATCCCAATGATCCTGATGGTCCCGATCCCAATGATCCCGATATCCTGATGATCCCAATGATCCCGATGATCCCGATGATCCTGATGATCCCGATGCCAGCGGCGCCTCCGGAACCCGCCCGGTGCTGCTGCCCAGGGCCTGCAGGGGTTGGAAAACGGCTTAAACCCCAAAATTCCTGGGATTTTCACCCCCTCAATGATGAGCGGCAAGAGTGGGATGTAAGGACGGGTCAAAGGGAAAATTTGGGATGGTTGATTTATGGTTAATAGGGAAAAATTTGGGATATTAATTTAATCACCATATTTAATTTATGGTGAATAGAGTGAGGGAAGAATTTGGGATATTTAATTTGTCATAAATAGACTGAGAGAAAAATTTAGGATGTTTAAATTATTAAAAGGGAAAAATTGGGGATATTTAATTTATTTAATTTGAGGGGAAATTTGGGATATTTAATTTGTCATAAATAGACTGAGGGAAAAATTTGGGATGTTTAAATTATCATTAAAAGGGAAACATTTGGGATGTTGTTGGTGATAGTGAGGGAAAATTTGGGATATTTAATTTGTCATAAATAGACTGAGGGAAAAATTTGGGATATTTAAATTATCATTAAAAGGGAAAAATTTGGGATGTTTAATTAATGGTGAATAGAGTGAGGGGAGAATTTGGGATATTTAATTTGTCATAAATAGACTGAGGGAAAAATTTGGGATATTTAAATTATATTAAAAGGGAAACATTTGGGATGTTTAATTGATGGTGAATAGAGTGAGGGAAGAATTTGGGATATTTAATTTATCATGAATAGACGGAGGGAAATTTTATTTAAATTATAATTAATAGAGTGAGGGAAGAATTTGGAGTATTTAATTTGTCATTAATAGGATACATTTTGAAGTATTTAATGATAGCACTAAGGGACTCAGGATAAAATTTGAAATATTTAATGATAGCATTAATAGGGTACAGTTTGAAGTATTTATTTGACCCTGAATAGAGTGAGGGTCAAATTGGAAATATTGAATCAATCATTAATGAGGTAAATTTTGAAATATTTCACAATTGCATTTATAGACTGAGGCTAAAATTTGATTTATCAACCTGCAGTCCCTCCTGTGTCACACCTGGTGCCCCAGGTCTGTTAGATTTCAATATTTGGAGGAGAAATGGAGGTTTTCCTTCCCCAGTTGCTGAATTTTGGGGTCTGTGGGACAGGAATCCTCACCTCCATCATCCCGTCGAGAGCTGCCAGCAGCTGGGGGTCAGGGAGGCTCCGCAGCTGAGCCCTGTAGGCTCTCACGTCCTCAGAGATGCCCTGCAGGCATTTTCCCTGGGGAAAAGAAATAGAATTGTCAGGAAATAAATAGAATTGTCAGGAAATGCGGGAATCTGCTGCTCATTTAAACATACAATGAGGAAAAGAAGGAGTTCTTTGGGAAATTTCTATTTACCTCATCAAAAGTTGATTTTTCCAGGACTGGGCAATTTCCAGGCTGCAAATTGAACAAGAATTAAGATTTAATGGGAGTGTGGATGGTGATTCCATGAAACCATGAGGTAAAATTTAAATGTTATCTGTAATTTCTCTGTGTTTTACCCCTGGATCCTCAGCTGTGCAGGCTCTGAGGGTGTTGATCTGGTTCTCGGTGATGTCGTGCGGATCCACCTCCTCAAGGGTGCATTCAAACCCCAGGGTGTTGGATTCCTGGGGTGAAAAGGGAATAAAAAAGGGCCCTTGGCAGCTTCATGGGGCAATTTCTATATTTTTATACATTTATCTGCAAATAGACACAATTTGATACACAGACACAATTTCATGTATCTGTGCTCAGATGAACGCCAGGAATGAGGCTCTGTGGGGACTGTGGTTAAATATGAAATAAAGAAAATAGCTTGGGGACCATCTCTGACATCCTGGGGCCACCACTGTGTCCTGGGGACCATCACTGACATCTTGGGGCCACCACTGACATCTTGGGGACCATCTCTGACACCCTGGGGACATCCCTGCCTTCCTGGGACCATCTCTGCCGACATGGGGACCTAAACTGCTCCAGCATTTCCAGGTTTGGAGTCACCGCTGTCCCATCTCCACCCTTTTGGGTACCACCACTGGCTCCTCACTGGCCTTTGGGTACCTTCACCACCTCTCTGGGTACCACCACTGCTCCATCCCTGCCTGGTTTGGTGCCACCCCTACCCCATCCCTGCCCTCCTGAGTACCACCCCTACCCCATCCCTGCCCTCTTGGGTACCACCAGTGCTCCATCCCTGCCCTTTTGGGTACCACCCCTACCCCATCCCATCTCCCCACATCCTCCCCGTCCTATCCCGTATCCCGCGCACCTTCAGCCTCTGCGGGGCGGCGCTGGCGGCCTCCAGGAGCTGCCGGGAGCGGCTGAGGCAGCGGGCGGGGGCGGTCAGTGCCCGTTCCGTGCCGGTCAGTGCCCGTTCCGTGCCGGTCAGTGCCCGATCCGGGCCGGTCAGTGCCCGATCCGGGCCGGTCAGTGCCCGATCCGGGCCGGTCAGTGCCCGATCCGTGCCGGTCAGTGCCCGATCCGGGCCGGTCAGTGCCCGATCCGGGCCTGTCAGTGTCCGGACCGCGCGGGGCAGGGCCCGGGCCGGGGGCGGCAGCAGCAGCAGCGCCAGACACAGCAATGCTCGCCCGCGGCCGCCAGGCGGCGCTGCCCGCCCGCTCCCGCTGCCATTCCCGGAGTTACTCCGGGTGCTGTTCCCGGTGCTGTTCCCGGTGCTGTTCCCGGTGCTGTTCCCGGTGCTGTTCCCGGTTCTCCCCACGCCGTTCTCGCTGCTGCCGCTCCGCTCCATCTCGCTGCCGTCCGTCCCGCCGGGGACAGCTCTTATAGAGCCGCCGCAGCCGCGGGATTTCCCCCCGGGCCGGCCGCGCTCATCCCGAGAGCGGCGGGGCCGGGAATCCCGCACGGCGCTGGGGCGGGCCGGGCACAGCTGGAGCTCCTTCCTCGGGCTCTGCAAGCACTAAGGGCTTCCAGAAAAGTGGGGTCGGTTCGGGTCAGTGCGAGGCACGTGGATAAACTTCCGTGGAATCACAACATCGTGGAATGGTTTGGGTTGGAAGGGACCTTAAGGATCCTCTCATTCCAATGGCAGGGATTCCGCTGTGCCAGCCTGACCTTGGGCATTGCAGGGATCCAGGGGCAGCCACAGCTGCTCTGGGAATTCCATCCCAGGGCCTCCCCTCCCTCTCAGCCAGTAATTCCTTCCCAAAATCCTGCCTAAACCTCCTCCTCACTCCATTTGAAGCCATTCCTTCTCTGTTCTCTCACTCCATCCCTTGGGAATCCTCTCTCTCCAGCTTTCCCATTTCTATTCTTTATCCTGCTTTCCTCTCAAGGAAAGAGTGACAGGACAAGAGGAAACAGCCTCAGGTTTCACCAGAGGAGTTCGTGTTGGATATCAAGGGATATTCCTTCATGGAAAAGGTTGGAGGGGCTGCCCAGGGCAGTCCCCATTCCTGGAGGGATTTAAAGCCCTGGGGATGTGGCACCTGGGGACAGGGCTCAGGGGTGGCCTTGGCACTGCTGGTGATGGTTGGACTGAATGAACTTTGAGATATTTTCCAGCCTAAACCATTCCATGATTCTCTGAATCTCTAACGACAAACTTTCCCTAGTGAATGTTTGTGAAAACCTGCCTGAATGTTTGATTTTGCAGAAATATTTGGATAAATCAACAAATATTTCAATATGGTCTCCTATTTTTGGCGGCCATTCTCAGCTGCCCCAAAAGGCTGCAGAAAACTTTTCTGTGCATTGGGACTGCCATGAAGTCACTGGGATTTTTGCTGTCAAACTGGAAGGGAGCAGGATGAATCAAGAGTTTTATATTGCATTTTCAGGTTCTTTGTATTTTCACTGTTTCCTATAAGAAGCCTGTGGCGTGTCCTGAGACTTCTTTTAGCCCCAATACCAGCAGTGCCTCATTTTCCAATTTCTCTCTGTGTTTTCCACTCCTGCCCCGTCACTCCACCGTGGGCTGTGGTTTCCAGCTCGTGTAGGAGCCGCGGCTTCCGAGAGCCAAAAGCGAAAGAGAATTTTGGGATGTGCAGCAGGGCTGTTCCTGAAGGGCACCACTTTGGCTTTCCAGGTTTCTCAGGCCCTGCTCCACGAGGTTTCCCAGCAGGGTCAGAGCTGGGCTGGGATTTGGGGTTGATTTTTGGCTAAATTGGGATATATCCCAATGATATCCTACAGATGTCTCCTGGAATTCTTGCTGGGATCCCTGGCAGTGTCCCAGGCCAGGCTGGATGGGTTTGCAGCACCCTGGGACAGTGGAAGGTGTCCTTGCCATAGCAGAGTGGAATGGGATGGGATTTAAGGTCCCTTCCAACCCAAATTCTGGAATTTTAATTCTGATGAGTGGAAAATTTTTCCCAATGGAAGAAGAAATCCATCTTCTCCTCCTTCACCTCAAAGCACCTTCTGCTTGACCTGGCTTAGCCTGAATGAAAAATCTTGATAATTAATATTTATATTAATCATATTAGAGCAAAAGGATTTGGTTTATACATTATAATGTATTTAAATAAGAATTACTCCTTAAGCAAGTGCAGCCCCAGAGGAATGGGAAGCAATGCTGAAATGGAAGGGGAATAATTAAAGATCTGTGATGTTCCTTTGTGTTTCTTTCATGGAATCGTAAATCAGGGTATTTTTTAGGTTGAAAGGGACATTAAAGCTCATCCAGTTACACCTTCCACTATTCCAGGTTACTTCAAGCCCCAAAATCCAGCCTGGCCTTGGACAATTCCAGGGATCCAGGGGCAGCCACAGCTGCTCTGGGCACCCTGTGCCAGGGCCTGCCCAATATAATAAATATAGTAAATTTAGTAAATAAATGTAGTAAATATAATAAATATAAAATGGATAATATAGATAATACAGATATATGGACAATATAGATATTAATATCACATCTATTATATATATATATAATGTATAACTGTTAAGTTATAGAGTGTTAGCAGCTGTATGATTTTTCCACAAGAAAATACAATTCCAATGCCTGTATTTCAACCTGAAATTACTTTTTGTTGGAATTATCCTCCAGAGAAAAATAAGGCTCGTTCTGGGTCTCTGTAAATTTAGATTTGATCTAATGCAGACAAAATTCGGGGAATCCCTGCTCGGGGCTCTGCCCTCCCCCAGATCAATACCCAAAAATCCTGCTTGAGACAGAAAGGGAAAGCACAGATCAGAAAGAAACCCGGTGAGAAAAGCCCCAAAGCCCCAGCCCTGGGCTCAGTTTGGTTTTGAGGCCTGGAGAGTTGAGAGATGAGAAATGGGATCAGCTCCAGCCTCGCTCTTCTGAAAAAGCGGGAGGTTCCTGGAAATGTCCTGCCTTTGATTCACCCGGGGCTGCTCTCCCCTCCAATAAACAGAAATTGAATTTTTGGCTTCGTTTTGGCCAAGGGACCAAAGGTTTCCAGGTAAGAATCGTGGGCATCACCCTTGCTTTGAGGGAAATGAGGTTTGGGGATGTTTCCTGCCAGCTGTGGGGTGTTGTTTCTCCTGGAGTTCAAAATTAGATGGATTTTCCTCATTAACGGGCTCCAAACCCTTCGGGAAGGTCGTGGAGTAGCTCATGTCATCCTCAGTGGGAAGGGTTTGGTGCTTTGTAGGGCAGCCTTGTTGCCTGGCATTGGAAACGGCAATAATATTATAGCTCTAATTAAGAAATAATTACAGAGAAATAGAAATTAAAGCTTCAGGATGATTCAATCCCACCCAGGCTGATGGGCAGCTGCAGACAGAGATCACTGCTCTGTTAGAAAAATGGGAAAATATCTCATGGAATGGGATTTCTGGATGCAATAAATAAAAGGGATCTGATCCTATTTGCCACTCACAGAACCTGTGGAATATTGAACCATTTATTTGCCTCTGGATCATTCTTTGGGAAGATCCAAGGTCAGATTTATCACCAGAGGAGCCTCACTGACAGAAGCTCTTTCTGATTTGGGTTGGGAACTGATGGCTCCATAAAATAGGAGAAAAAAGGGTCAGGAGAAACTTTCCTGGTGTTTTTGTGGCTGTTGGTCCTGATTCCTCAGGGAATTCCCTGAAATTCCCAATCCCCAACCTCTGCTTTACTGGCATTTCATCAGGGGGTGATTAAATGGTGTTTCTGGAGCTTTCTTGGGGTGCTGCAGGCTCTAAAATCCTGGCTCTGTCACCTGTATCTCTTGGCTCTTTTTTTTTTTCCCCACTTGCCACCAGAATTCCATGGGGAATTCCTGAGATTTCCCCATGATCCCTGTTGGTTCCTGGCTCCTGGATTCCTGGGAGCACCCAGCTTGGGATCTCCAAATTCAGAGGTTTCTCTTTGCAGGCTCCAAAGATCCAATCCCCTCTCCAGGGGACGGGATTCATCCTGGGAAAGGGGTGAAGGCACTGGGAACCCCTGGGGCAGGGCTGGGATTCCCTAAAAATCCCTCAGGCAGCATTTGGGGCAGGGAATTTCTCCCACTGAGTTGGGAGGAGCAGAGATCAGGCAGAAATTCTGCCCTGGGAGAGTGGAGAGGCCCCAGTCCAGAGAAATTGTGGATTCCCAGAGAAGTTTGGGATTCCCCATCCCTGGAATTGTCCAAGGTCAGGCTGGATGGGGCTTGGAGCAGCCTGGGATAGGGGAAGGTGGAACTGGAGGATCTTTGAGGTCCCTTCCACCCCCAACAACCCAAACCATTCCATGATTTAGTGATTCTATGGAATAAACACAGAGGAACATCACAGCCCAGCCCACAGATTCAGGATTATTCCCACTCCCTGCCCATGGAACTGGGATTTAAGGTCCCTTCCCAACACAACCCATTCCAGGATTTTATGGCTCCCTGTGGCTCCATCGGCCCTGTGGGGTTTGTTTGAAATTCCCACAGAATTAAGAGGAATAAAAACCTCCAGGGGCTGCAAGGAGAGCTGCATCCGCTGGAAATCTGGGGATGCTGTGAGCTCATCCTCCCTGGGCCTGGCCCAGAGCTGTGGGTGAGGACGGAGGTGATGCCAGCTGTGCCCGTGGTTTCGTGCCACTTTCGGGGAGCTCTTTCTCTCTCACTTTCAGTTTTCACCCTTGACAGGGTTTCTCAGCTCTGGGTGCTTTTTCTGCTCCCTATCCGCCCCTGCCACCTCCTGGCTGTGGGTGCTGTGCTGGGCAGGCAGCAGGACAGCAGGGATGGGGAAAAGCAGGAATTTTGTCCTTGCTGGGGTCGGATTTGCCCTTTCACCTCACACTGGCTTTGCAGGAGGAGAAAGGAAAGAAATCTGATCTTGGATGAGCAGGACCTGATCAGGAAGATTTATTCCAGCATTTCTTTGCCATAATTTTCCAAGCGCCATTAATGATGGAATTGTCCATTCCTGAGGAAGCTGTGCCAGGCCAGCTAAGGAAGCCCAGGAGATTCAGAGCCTGCAGAGCTCGGGGCCACCTGGGAGCTCTGGGGTGACCCATGGGCACAGAATTGCCTGGGTTCCTGTCCCAGAGCCATGGGCTTGGCAGGAGTGACCCTCAGGAATGCTGTGCCCAGGATTTCACTGCTGCTCCTGCGGGCTGGGCACTCTCCTGGCAGGAATTCACCCCCCAGGGCCAAATGTTGTGGTTTTGCTGTGCCTTGGTGAGGAGGAAAAGGGAATTAGTGTAATTAGGGAAGGGAGGAGCTGACCTAGAGCAGGTTAGAGCTGCCAGAGTTCTGTGGGGAAGGTGGGGAAGGGACCTTTAGTCCTTCCCACTAAAACAAGAGACGGGAAACTGCAGGGAAGCCAGAGGGGGAATGGATTCCCACTGCCAGAGGGCAGGGATAGCTGGGAATCTGGGAGGAAATCCTTCCCTGGGAGAGTGGAATTCCAGAGCAGCTGTGGCTGCCCCTGGATCCCTGGCAGTGCCCAAGGCCAGGCTGGACACTGAGCTGGGAGCACCTGGGGCAGTGGGAGGTGTCCCTGCCATGGAAATGGGGTGAGATTTCCCTTCCAGCCCAAACCATTCCATGATTTTGGGATGATTCCTGGTTTGGGGATGATTCCTGGAGCTGGGGAGGGCTCTGGGTGCCGTGGCTCCCACAGAGGGCACAGCAATGCCCTGGTTGCCCCCATCCCAGGATGTGGGTGACAGCCAGGGCTCCCTCTCCTTCCAGGGGCAGCTGCTGCCCAGGAGGAGCTGGCAGAGCCAGGAGACCCCTCCTGCCCTGTGGCTCCTGTGGCCAAAATCAACCCTGCATTTTATGCAAATGCTGCAGAAAATGAAAAGGGTTTCACTCAAATCCCGTGAGCTGGGCACCGGGAGCTGCAGAGCTCAGGGCATTTCCCCAGCTGGAGCTGGCTGTGAACAGAAATAAACCAGAAATAAACCAAACAAAGCATTCAACATAAATAACCCCAATCTGGAGGGGAAATCCTGTTTTACCAGCTGTGGGGCTTTGTGGGAAGCCCAAACCATCCCCAGGGGGCTGAGCTGCTGGAGCAGCCCAGAAAAGGTTGCCCAGCCCTGGTGGCATCTCCCAGCCCCAAATTGTCCCTGGCCATGGACCCAGGGGCTGAGTCCCCTCCCTTTGCACATGCCAAGGTGCAGCTTGAGGGGTG
Source organism: Camarhynchus parvulus (assembly GCF_901933205.1). Taxonomy (NCBI): domain Eukaryota; kingdom Metazoa; phylum Chordata; class Aves; order Passeriformes; family Thraupidae; genus Camarhynchus; species Camarhynchus parvulus. The sequence goes on along the minus strand of NC_044579.1, from coordinate 1,600,183 downwards.
AGAGGGGTTGGGTTTGGGGCTTTTTTTTTTTATCTTTAAGATTGAAAAAAAATTCAATCTTAATTTTCAATCAAAAAACTTTTCTATCTTTAAGATTTTTTCCCAAGATTGGGGTTGAAGATGGTACTTGAGATGGTTGTGTTTAGACTTGGGTTATTATTTTTATTTATGTTACAGTCTTATAGGTGGTGAGTTCTGTAGTTCTTCACTAACAAGGTACAAAATGGTTAACAATCTTCTGTTGTAAGGTTTTTAAAGCTTAAACTATCTAATTAAGAAGTGATACTTATATTATTTTTAACTTAATAACTAATCACTTAAAGTCTGCAATGTGGACTTTTCTGTTTAATTACAAAATACTACTCAAACTTATGAAGAAGAAGGGAGAAGAAGGACTACTTACTGGTTTCAAACTTTTATTTTGTTTTATGTAGATTATTATCTGCTGAAACTTTAAACTTGAAGTTTTCTACTTTGTGATATTGCACACTTTTAATTAAGTACACAATTGTAATTCTAGTGTTATCATTCCATTTTGGGATCCTTCTCCACAGCCTCAGGTCAATGCAGTGCTCTCCTGGGAGCCAGAGTCTGTCAGCACAGAAAGTCTGAAATTGCATCCAGGACTCCAGCAATGGGGAGTTCTGGATGCTGAGAATTCCCCACTCCCAAAAATCCATGGTTTGGGAGTGCAGAGCCACGTTCCAGCTCTGGTCGGTTCTCTGGCTCACTCCCTGAACCAGGAGGGGTTATTGGGTTATTCCAGCAGAATTCCCTCAGCACCCAGTGGGACTTTCCCAAATTGGTGTTTGGGTGTCAGCCCTTTGTCCACGGTGGAGCACAGAGCCAGGGAGACCCAGAGCAGGATTTTCTCCTGGAAAAACCCAATTCCCCCAGGACAGGAGAGGAAACCAGCGGTGAGTGGGTGGGAGAACAAATTCTCTCCAGCCAGTCAAAGGCACTTGGCAGGGGATGGAATTCCAGCCTTTCCAGGCTGGGTGTTGTGGGATTCCCCAGCTCCACCTGGGAGAACACCTGGGAAAATTCCTTCTCCCGCAGCCCTGCCTGGAAGCAGAGGAGAGCTGAGCTGATTTGAGCTGAGCTGAGCTGAGCTGAGCTGAGCTGATTTGAGCTGAGCTGAGCTGAGCTGAGCTGCCTGGAACAGCCCCAGAGATCCACATAAAACTGCAATTCCCATTTTTCTGACAGATGAGGATGCTTCACTCTCCATTTAAGGTGAGTTTCCTCCCCAGAAACGCTTCCCTTGGGAGGCTGTGCCTGGGCTTTGCTCCCAGCCCTCCCTGGTGATTTCTCCATCAGCAATCCCAGCCTGGCATCAAACTCCAAAATCCACAGAGCAGGACAGGCTGGGATGGGTCAGAACCTGTGGCACCAACAAAAATTGGGATAAATCTTCTTCCATCCATTCTTTCTTTTTCCTCCTCCATAGCAAAAAGAGACTGTAAATGATATTTTCACACTGGGAAGGAGCTGAGCTGAGGGAAGGGGGAAGGGCTGATCCCACCAAGGGACTGGAAAAGCAGATTTTAGCCTGTTTGATCCCATTTGGATTGGAAAGTTCCCTGTGCTGTGGGCACACAGATGTCCCTGCTCAGCCCTGGAGCAGCAGAGGAGGAAGAGAGCCCTGCACTTGAGGCTTTCCTTTGGTTTATGGGAAGAGGGAAGAGAAACTGGCTGGGGAGAGGCGTGGGATGTGCGGGGAAGCGGGAGGGACGTCAGCTCCAGCCCAGGGAGCTCCCCTGGCCTGGAGGGAACATCTGGGAGCTGTGCACCCTCCCGGGCACGGTGGGAGGCACAGGGATGGCCTGGAATGGGCTGGGGACAGGGGGCACACGGAGGAAGCATCCCCTCACCCCAAGGTGCTGCATCTGAGCCTGCCTTCGTTATCACAGGCTCATTAGCACTTCTGGTTTGGAGGGTGGAAAAGAAGAGTCAAAGACTAAAACCATGTGTGTGATTTTGATGGGATTATGGAATGGTTTGGGTTGGGAGGGACATTAAAAATCATCTCGTTCCATCCCGCCCATGGCAGGGACACCTCCCTCTGTGCCAAGCCCTGTCCAGCTGGGCCTTGGGCACTCGCAGGGGTGGAACAGCCACAGCTTCCCCTCTTTTCCCTGCTCCCAGCCCATGGTGCTGCCTCTGTGTCCGGGGAGATGCTGCTCAGCACACCCCGGAGCTGCTGGAGAGGAGGAGCCTAAAAAAGGGCAGAAAATCCCCAAAAGGGGGACCCCAACCACAGGGCTTCCCTGCCAGGAAGCAGCTGGCTCATAAAGCTCACCCCAGTTCCCAAGGGTGGAGGAATTCCCATCAGCACGACCTTGTCTCAGGCAGGAGGAGGACTGGGGGTTGTTCTTTATTTAATGCAGCATTTCAGGCTCTTCATGCACCAGTGGGTTTAGGGTGAGACTTAAAATACTCACCCTATAAATATTCACCGGGATGCTGTGGATTGAGACCAGCTGGACAAAATTCCCAGCCTGGCATCTTGTGGGAGAGGGTTTATGCCTTTTTGGGAATCAAAAACCCACCCAGGAGGGTGCAGGAGGCTCCAAGTGGGACCAAGAGCCAGGAACAAAACACAAAACCAAAACCTTGCTCAGAAAGCACACCAGATCCTTGTGTTTCAGAAATATCCTTTAATCCATCAATTCCAGCATTGCCATCACCCACAGCACCCCTCGGAGCCAGAGCAGGATTTTCTCTTGGAAAAACCCAATTCCCCCAGGACAGGAGGGGGAAACCCGCAGTGGGTGAGTGGGATAACAAATTCTCTCCAGCCAGTCCAAGGCACTTGGCAGGGGGTGGAATTCCAGGGGCTTGTTTGCTTTTTTTTTTTTTTTTTGGTATTTTTTCCCTTAAAGCTGAGAGCAAACTTTGTGTATTTGGGTTTTTTCATGCTTTGGATGCAGCAGGAGGCAGCTCCTCCCTCAGACCCAGAGAGGCAGAGCATCCATGGAGAGCTTTTGGGGCCAGACACTGCAAATTTGGGGGTTTTGAGGGAAATTTTAATCTTTAGAAGGAACATTTAAAGCCAGCAGCTCTCTCCATGTGCAGACAGCCACCCAAGAGCTGCAGGGAAACCAACACCCCAATATTTCTCTATATTTTCTGCATGGATTTAAAAATAAGGAAGAAAAGGGTTGACTTTTTTATCCTGGCCTGAAGGTGAGGGCTCCTAATCCATCCAATTGCTAAATTCTTATTAAACTAATCCATCCCTGCTCCCTAAATTAAACCAATCCCCATCCCAGCCCCCAGCCCCCTCCGAGGGCTTCTTCCAACCCTGCCCTTTCTGCAAAAAAAAAAGGGGGGAAAAGTAATTTAATGAAAGGAAAAAGTGCTTTAATAAAAGCCATTCCTGGCAGGGGATGAAATTTTAATGCAGCTGAGGCCTTTTGCAAACACCCTGAATAAGTCATCAAGCAGAGCCTTGGCTGGGATGGATTTGCCCCCAAGGAAATGAGAATTAAAAGGTAAAAAGCTGCTGGGAGCACCAGGCTGGGACTTAGGAAGGGCTGGCTGGGTTCATCCAGCTTTAAATCCAACAAAAGAGGGATGGAGACAAATTTATTGTGTCCCAGTGTCCCCTCTCCTACAGGCAGAATGAGGAATTCCACACTTAATCAGTTTAATTTGCTGCCCATTTTTAAACATAGATTATTCTTTTTATTTCTAGAATTTCATTTAAATGATCAGCCCAGAAAATGAAATATAAAAAACCCACCTGGGGTGTGTGTCTGCTGCTTCCAACCATCACAAATTCAGGGCTCAGTGTTACAGAAGAATCCATGTGAAACAGAATGAGGAACTTATAAATAAATAAAACTACAAAACCCTTCTCTCCTCTCAGTTTCATGTGATCAGCAAGGCAAAAAAAAAAAAAAGGTTTTTTTACACATTTAGTTGGAGGATCCACCAGCAAATCCACCCCCTTGGCAACAAACAGACGTGTCATAGGAAACAATGGTGGTAATTTTTATTTTACAGCTTTATACAGAAAACTTCCAACTCTCTGCACCCCACCGAGTGTTAATAGCACACCTAAAATGAATGTCAGGTAGTCAACATTCCCCAAAATGCTGAGAACTGAGTAAAATGTACAGATTACTGAAAGCTACGACGTCACTACGAGGCAGGCATGGATTTTCTGTTGACTTGTATAGCACCGTCAAGAACAGGTTCTTTATTTCAAAACTACAGTGAGGAATAAAAAAGTAGTCAATGGTAAAATATCATCCAACCCAAAAAATCTCTAAACGACCAAAAAATAAAGTTAAACTACCCTCTCTTCTCGCCCATGATTTATAATGTTATAAGTACTGTACAATTCTCTTTGTTTCTGTAATAATAATAATAACAACATTATTATTATTAAAATGCCTGATATTTAGTGGCACAAGTAAAAAAATTAAAATAAATTAAGAAGCAGAGGCCAATCACCAGACAGAAAGCTTGGGACATGGTCAATGAGCAACACTGGAACTCATTCCCTGGACAGGACAGAGGCAGGAGGAGGGATTCACTTGGCTGGCATCTTCTCTGCCAGGTGCTTCTGCTGGCTCTCGGCGTGCCTGGGGGCAGGAGGGGGCTGTTATTCCCTGTTTTCCAAGGAAAAGCTGGAAAACCCAACCCCCTGCTCCAGCTCCCAGCTGGGAGTTGTGTTTTCCCACGGAAAAACCCCAAGTTTTCCTGGATCTCCTCCTGGCAGGAGGGTGGGTGAAGGGCCAGGGGAGCCCCTTTGGGGTTTGGTTTGGGGCTCCTGGGATTTTCCCTCCCTTCCCACAGGGATGGCCAACACCTTCACCCCCAAATAACAGAGGGACAACCCCAGATAGCACATGGGCACAGCCAGTACCCCCAGCCTTCCCAAAACTGCCATTTCTGAAACTGCCAGGAGCTGCAGGGAGGAAGCCAAGCACTTCCAGAGGAAAGGAGGAAAACCCAGGGTGTGTGGGGCACTGACTCAGCTCCAGCTCCCATCCCAAACTTCACCCCCCCCACCTGATCTTCATTTCTTCCACAGCTCTAATGCTTCAATTTGGGACCACAGTCCTTTAATCCCAAAATTCTGGGAGGAAAAGCCCCAGATGCTGCTGCTGCTGCTGGCAAGCTGTGAGCTCTGAGGGGAGAGCAGTCCCTGCCTCACCCGCTGAAGGAAAATGGGAGCTGTGAGGGAGAGCAGTCCCTGCCTCACCCGGTGAGGGAAAATGGGAGCTGTGAGGGAGATCAGTCCCTGCCTCACCCAGTGAGGGAAAGCTGTGAGGGGAGAGCAATCCCTGCCTCACCCGGTGAGGGAAAATGGGAGCTGCACCTGGTGAGGGAAAGCTGTGAGGTGAGAGCGGTCCCTGCTTCATGCGGTGAGGGAAAATGGGAGCTGTGAGGGGAGAGCAGTCCCTGCCTCACCCGGCGAGGGAAAATGGGAGCTGTGAGGGGACAGCAGTCCCTGCCTCACCCAGTGAGGGAAAGCTGTGAGGGAGAGCAGTCCCTGCCTCACCCGGCGAGGGAAAATGGGAGCTGTGAGGGGACAGCAGTCCCTGCCTCACCCAGTGAGGGAAAGCTGTGAGGGAGAGCAGTCCCTGCCTCACCCGGTGAGGGAAAATGGGAGCTGTGAGGGAGAGCAGTCCCTGCCTTACCCGGTGAGGGAAAATGGGAGCTGTGAGGGGAGAGCAGTCCCTGCCTCACCTGGTGAGGTCCTCGATGTCCACCAGCATGGCGTCCTGCTCCGTGTGCAGCTCGTCCCGGATCAGCAGCAGCTGCACCAGCTCCTCGTTCAAGCCTGAGCCGGGGGAAAGGGGCTGAGTTGGAGTGTCCTGGGGAGCCCAGCTGGGGATTGTCCCCCCAAAAGTGCCACATCCACAGGGCTTGAAATCCCTGCAGGGATGGGGACACCAGCCCGGCCCTGGGCAGCTGGGCCAGGCCCGACAGCCCTTTCCATGAGGAATATTTATATTTATCCCAGAGAACTGTTATTAATTAAAGCAGGCAGACCCCAGAATAATGAAGCAATTACCACTTACTTTCTATCTGTGAGTGCAGGTCGTTGACTATCACCTGTAGCTGCCCAATGGTCATGTCCCTTAGGTCAGTGGGTTTTAAACTTCTCTTCATCAGGCATTCACTTATATGAGGCATATGTGGCAGCTGGAAATAAACATTCAATATTTTACAGCTTCCTTCCAATATTTTACCATTTCCTTCCAATATTTTACTGTTTTCTTCCCATTATTTCTAGTTCTGAGCAGTTTGTCCCCTCAGTTTTGCATTCCCCCCTCACAAACAGGCAGCAACGACTCCAGCAAATGGGGTCCAGCCACCAGCACAAAACTGGGCTGAAGGCTCCCAGGGGAGCAGGAATATCTGACGAAATTGGCTCCCAGGGGAGCAGGAACAGTAATAGCTGATGGAATTGGCTCCCAGTGGAGCAGGAATATTTGATGGAACTGACCCCCAGGGGAGCAGGAGCCGGAATATCTGATGGAACTGACCCCCAAAGGAGCAGGAGCAGGAATATTTGATGGAACTGGCTCCCAGGGGAGCAGGAGAAGGAATATTTGATGGAATTGGCTCCCAGTGGAGCAGGATTGGGAATATCTGATGGAATTGGGGATACAGCTGGTGGTGACAGCCCTAGGCCGGGGCAGGAGCGCTCTAGGATGGGATGAAGACTCCTGCTCAGAGCATGAGCAGCCTCAAGGCAGCACCAAACTCCAGCACCTCATTCCCTGCTCCCATTTCTCCTTCCAACCCCTTCTCCATTCCTCCTCTCCACCTCTACCACCCTGTGAGCCAGAGCCGCCAGAGGAGTGGATGTCCAGGGCTGGGCTCACCCCTGGCTCCACTTACGAGATCTGCTACTGGCGACTTCTTCCTGTTCTGCTTCTCCACCTCCACCTGCATCTTGGCCATGGGCTTGGCCATAGCCAAGGCCATCTTGGCTTCAGCCTGGAGCTTCTTCTGCCTGCTGAGGAAATCCATGTCATCCAGGGACTCCGACTCCTCCTCCGTCGTGTCTCTGTCCGAGTAGGATGAGCTCTGCTTGCTCTGGGGAAGCAAAGAAGCCACAGCAAAGTTTGACCTATTTTTGCGTGCTTTTTTTCCTACAGAAACTGTGAAAGGCATGGATTTATTTCTTATCTTAATCCATGGGATTATCTTTGAAAATCAGAGTGATTCCCAGCTAGGCCTCCTTGGCTTTACAGGGAAGGAGGAGCCCAGCAGATTGGAAGGTGTTGAAAGGTTAAAGTGGAGGGAAACAATTGGGGCTATGGTGTTGTATCCAAAAAGGAAAGGAAAGGAAAGGAAAGGAAAGGAAAGGAAAGGAAAGGAAAGGAAAGGAAAGGAAAGGAAAGGAAAGGAAAGGAAAGGAAAGGAAAGGAAAGGAAAGGAAAGGAAAGGAAAAGGAAAGGAAAGGAAAGGAAAGGAAAAAGGAAAGGAAAGGAAAGGAAAGGAAAGGAAAGGAAAGGAAAGGAAAGGAAAAGGAAAGGAAAGGAAAGGAAAGGAAAGGAAAGGAAAGGAAAGGAAAGGAAAGGAAAGGAAAAAGGAAAGGAAAGGGAAAGGAAAGGAAAGGAAAGGGAAAGGAAAGGTTCACATGAAGGCATCAAGTCTATAGCAGCAGAGGAGGTTTCTTATCTGTCCCTCAGCATCTCACATTTACTGAGGGCTGGAGATGCTGCTCTGGGGTTTAGGGTTGCTGTTTTAACAGGATCAGCCTCCTCAGGGATCCCTGTGGCTGTCCTGCTGCAGGCTGAGGTGCCAGACCCACCATGGGTGACAAGGGCGTGTCCAGGCTGGTCTCTGTCTTGCTGTCATCGCCGTCGCTGTCCTTGTCGCTGCCGCTGTCGTTGACAAAGCAGATCTGCAGGTTCATCCCACTCTGTAACCTGGGTGAGCACAGGGACAGGTGACACTGCTGTCCCCTGGGGCTGGGAGTGTCACCAGCTCAGCAGGTGATAGCTCAGCGTGGCACTGGGAGCTGCTCAGTGTCACAGGGCTTCTACCACCATCTACTGATAAACTGCAGAATTACTGCAGAATTACCCCCACACTGCAGGGACTCTTGATCATTTTTTAATAGTCATTGTTTCAGAATGTCATTATTATTTTTGCTTATTCAGCTCTGATTACATTAAATAAAATCTATAAAATGCAATCAAAGATATGGAACATGTTACTACGAAAATACCACAAAATTATTTACAAATAAAGAATGAAAAAGTACAGAGAAATGTATAAAGATATAAATAGCATATATAATAATATATATTATAAAATATTTTGTCAGTGGTGGAAATTATTTATTAACAGTTTGTTTCCAAGACACTCCTGGAATACAAGAGTTTGGGATTGATTAACCCCACCCACATTCCCCTCCCCAGGATTGATTTTCTCTGGGTGCAGGATCAGGGAATCCTGCAGGCCAAAAGAAGGGAAAAGCCCAGGTGAGAGACCCCAATCCATCCCCACGTGCTGGAGATGGAGAACCCCCAAATCCTGTTATTCCTCATTCCCAGTGTGATGGGAGCTTGTATTGCTCCTTAGGAACAGCAAATTCCTATTTTCCATTTATTTCTGTGGGGTTTATTAGTTACCATTACCACAAAATAAACAGGATTAATAATTGTTTATTAATGAACAAGTGAAGGTGGTGAGATCCTGGCAAGGAAGCTGTGGCTGCCCCTGGATCCCTGGAATTGTTCCAGGCCAGGCTGGACAGGGTTTGGGATAGTGGGAGTGTCCCTGCCCATGGACAGGGAGTGGATGAGCTTTAAGGTCTCTTCAGCATTCCATGTTCCAGCTCTGCAATTCCATACAAAAACATGGGAATAATGTCCTGCAAATGTTCCTGCAGGTCCTGGAACAGGGAATACTTTTCCTGGGTTATAAATATTAACTACCACCAAATCCTTCAGGCACAGCTGGCAATTTCTAGGGGCACAGCTGCCAAACCCTGATGAGCTGCGTTAATTAGAGCCCTGCTCTAATTACCAGACAGCAGCTCCTGGTTCAGCTGTAACTACACACAGCAAAGCTGTTTTCCCTTTCAAATGATCCGCAGCTCAATTTAACTCCACAACTGCACCTCTCCCCTGGACCAGCAGGATTCCTCCTGGGCTCCTGCCTCCCTAAGCCTCCTTTCTTCTCCCATCCATGGCAACAGGTAGAGCTTCACTCCCAGCATGGGAGGTGTTTGATGCTTCCCCAGTGCCCTGGGTTCCACCCAGCTGAACACAAAAAGGACTTTCTGGAGTGTATTTGATGCAAAAACCTCAAAAATCCAAGGGAGGAATCCGTGTGCAGCTCCAGGGATGGAGCCATGTCTGGAGCTGAGCTTGTGGATGTGGAGGGGAGGCAGGAAGCCACATTAAAGCTTATTTTGTCCATCCTCTGGTGCTTCCTGAGCATTAAACGCTTTTCCAATCATTAATCACAATTCCAGAATAATGGAAGTTGGAATTACCAAATGGTTTGGGTTGGAAGGGACCTTAAAGCTCATCCAGTGCCACCCCAGCCATGGCAGGGACACCTTCCACTGTCGCAGGCTGCTCCAGACCTGGCCTTGGGCACTGCCAGGGATCCAGGGGCAGCCACAGCTGCTCTGGGCACCCTGTGCCAAATCCTAAATGAAAACCTGAAGGAAACCTAACTCGGAAAACTTCACCTCATTCCCTTTATCCCCTCAACATCCAAATACATTCCTACCCAGTGCTAAATGAGCATTTTCCCCCTCATTTACAAGAGTTCACATAACACACAGGTATTGCAGCTGGGAGATGTTCTAAGCACAGAAAATTCAGGAACATGGTTAAAGGGCAGTGTGAGGGGAGATCCTGGGATGTCCCACTGCAGAGACCTCCCCCTTCCCAGGCTGCCCTGGGGATTTGGGCTCTGGCTTACCGGGAGGACAGGCTGGGCTTCCCGCTCTTGCTGCAGCTCGTGTAGAGCCCGGGGCCATCGTCGAAGAAACTGCCCAGAGCCAACTTCTGCCTGATGGACTCACGCTCATTCTTCTGGGCCTGCAGGGAGGGACAGGGGTCAGGCTCGGGGGAGGGACAGCAGGGGATGAAGGTCTGGGAAGGGACACAGGGATCAGGCTCTGGGAAGGGACAGGGAGGGATTGAGGTCTGGGAAGGACACATGGAAGGATGAAGCTCTGGGAAGGAACAGGAAAGGATGAAGCTCTGGGAAGGGACAGGGAGGGATGAGCTCTGGCCAGGCCAGGGCACAGGAAGGGGACTTGTCCCATCGGCCCCGCCACCAAGCTCAGCACGTCCAGCATCTCCCAAGCATTCCACGCTTGGGTCAGCCACAGAGCACATCCCACTGGGAATCCCCATCTCTCTCCACATGGAACCAGCCTGGTCTGGGTTGGAAAGGCCCTTAAAGGGCATCTGACTGCACCCCAAACTCACTGATAGATATATCCTAATACACTCCCCAATATCTGTATCTACATCCACACACAGCCACCTCCATCAGCATCTTCCACTTCCCTGAGCAACTTCCAACCCCACCAAAATCCCTCTCCTGCCAGCGTGCTCAGGGATGGATTTTGAACCATTGTCATCAAATTATCCCTGGGTTTAAAGATGTATTTTTATATATAAATATAAATACAAACACAAATATAAATATAAATATAACCACAAACACAAGCACAACCATAAACATAAGTACAGGAGTTTTAAAATAGCAATCAACAAAACGATTTGCAATGAATCCCTGATCAATAACTGCGCAATCAATGTGCAATAAATGCAAATCTCAGCTCCAGATTCAAAACCTCCCCCAGTGTCTGTCGCTAATGGGTCACGTGCCAACACTGACAACAAATTCAGGAAGTTATTGATGGAAGGAACACTTGGAAAGCCTCAAACATTTAATTATAAAATAACACTTAATACCCAATCCTGAAAACACAACAAAAAGAAATAGGGCAGGCAAGGCTGGGCTGCTTCCATGGGGTTAATTCATGGAATTGTGCTTTCCATATCCCACCTCAGGAAAAATAAAGCACTTTTTTGTACAAGAAAGTGTGACAAAATGCAAATTATTCACCTAAAATAATGAATTATTTAATTCCAGCTCCAGTGCTGATTGTACACATTATTACCCTGCCCATTAAATTGTCAATCCCTTACCAAAATAATTCATTTATAACCTAACTCCTTTTATTTCAAATCCTTAAAATAATAAAAATAAACCCCACGACACCAAGCCGTGGGGTTTTGGGCCGAGCTCCAGGTTCCTGAAGTTTTACCCAGACCATTGTGTTTTTAGGTGTCAATAATCAATACCTCAATCACATGGAGACAGATTTAGGATTAAAAACAGCCAGCCCTGCTGGGGAGGGCAGAACAGGGGAAAAAAATAGGGAGAAATGAATGAAAATCATTTTTTAATGAACTGAAAGCAGAAGGAGGGAGGTTGGTGCCAGCTCCTCGTGCTGCCCATCTCAGGGTGCCCTTGGCTGTGCCACTGCACCAACATTCCATCAAGTCCTGGAAATTTCCCCTTTCCCAGCTCAGAGGATTCTCTCTCACATCTTCCCATCTAAATCTGATTTTCCTTGTGCTGCAGCTGAAATCCAGCCCACAGCCCATCCCCACCTCCTCCCCAGCTGGGACCTCTCCCTCCCAGAGCATCCCCCCCTCCTCCGTGGGCACCAAAAGCTGCTCCTTTCCCATTAAAATCCAGCCAGGATTGGACATTTCTCCTCCTTGCTGATGGATCTGTCGCTCCAGATCTGTTTTAATGTTGCTGTTTCCCACTGCTCCCAGGCTGACATCTGTACACTTAATCAACATACAATTTGTTTTCTCCAGCAGGTCATTAATGAGGATTCTCAGTAACTCTGCTCCCAGGACTGAGCTGGGAATATCCCATTTTCCAAGGCAGGCCCAGGCTAACGACCATAAAGAAATCCAGAGTCCTATTTGTTATTATAAAATGGGGAGCAGTTAGTAAGAAATAAAATATACCTGAGGGAACTGGACTTCAGACTTTGGATAAATTACCTGACAGCTGCACTCAAAATCCAGAGCTGGGTATGAAAAAATATAAATGGAGAAGGGAAACAGCAAGGTGGGTTTTGACTATCAAATATTCTGACTTGGTATAGAAGGAATAATGGGTCAAATCCTGAAAATGCAAAGGTAACTCCAAGGAAAACATAACCCCGTGGTACCTAAATGTGTATTTTGGCACTGACCCAAAAAATAAAAGGGTTTCTGCTCTGTGCAGAGCTGAGCACAATTCAGTTCTCACAATGATTTTAAACAAAAAGCAGCTTTTGATTTTTAAGGGGAGAACAAAACAATCTGGGGAGGATTTTCCTTCTTCCCCTCGACCTTCCCTGCCAGAAGGGCAGCAGTGCCCGGGCTGGAGCCTGGGAGGGGAACACAGCTCAGGCCTGGCTGGGCTGCTCCAGGGAAAAGGGCAACGTGTCACACAGCCCTGGAATAATCCTGGTTTGGGATGGAAGGGACCTCAGAGCTCATCCCATTCCCATGGCAGGGACACCTCCCACTGCCCCAGGTGCTCCCAATGTCCAGCCTGGCCTTGGGCACTGCCAGGGATCCAGGGGCAGCCCCAGCTGCTCTGGGAATCCCATCCCAGCCAGGAATTCCCAATTCCCAATCTCCCATCCATGTCTGGCACTGGGAGCTATTCCCCGGGTCCTGTCCCTCCATTCCTTGTCCCCAGTCCCTCCCCAGCTCTCCTGGAGCCCTTCAGGCCCTGGCAGAGCTCTGAGCTCTCCCTGGAGCTTCTCCTCTCCAGGTGAGCACCCCCAGTTCTGCCAGCCTGGCTCCAGAGGGGCTCCAGCCCTGCAGCAGCTCCGTGCTCCCTCTGGCCTCTCTCCAGCAGCTCCACATCCTGCCCTGGCATCATCCCATCCCCATCCTGCCCTGCCCATCCCCAGCCCTGCGGGAGAGGGGAGCAGAGGGGGCAATCCCTTCCCACCCATCCTCCAGCACCAAACACTTCAGGAGCACTGGGACATCCAGCAGGAACACTGGGACACCAGCAGGAGCACTGGGACACCCAGCAGGAGCACTGGGACACCAGCAGGAACACTGGGACACCAGCAGGAGCACTGGGACATCCAGCAGGAGCACTAGGATATCCAGCAGGAACACTGGGACACCAGTAGGAACACTGGGACACCAGCAGGAGCACTGGGACACCCAGCAGGAGCACTGGGACATCCAGCAGGAGCACTAGGATATCCAGCAGGAACACTGGGACACCAGTAGGAACACTGGGACACCCAGCAGGAACACTGGGACACCAGCAGGAGCACTGGGACACTCGGCCAGGCCACCAGGGCTATTTTTGCCAGGCTCTGTCATTCCCAGCCCAGCCCAGGACTATATTTAAAGCCCCAGAGCCATAGGCAGCATCTCATTTTATCTCTGCCCTGCACAAGGGCTATTCTGGGATTTACAAACAACATAAGATCACAGAAAATGTGGTTTTATCTCCTTTTTTCTTCCCGGGGTGAATGCAAACCCAAGTCAAAACTTTGTGATCCATGCCACAAAATGCCTTAAAGCCCCGGGGGTTTCCAGGTAGGAGAATGCCTTTGGAAGCTTCCCCTGCTATTTTATCACCAGGAGATAAGGAAAGAAGGAAGGAGGAAGGTTTGCCCCGTGCCAGCACTTTACAAACCCTGGATTCTCCCTGCTCCAGCCCCCGAATCCCACCGGCCTGGGCGGGATGCGGGCAGCATTCCCGCAGCACGGTGGCACACAAAGGCTCCTTTCTGTCCCTTTTTGTCCCTTTACCTTTTTATAGCTGCCCTCGGCGGGCGGCGGGGATGCTTTCCTGATGACGTCACCCATTCCATCATCCCGCTCCCGGCTCATCTGCCCCGCTCCCGGCTCCCGCTGCATCGGCCCCGCTGCCGGCCGCGCATCTCACTGCTGCCCCGGCCCCGCAGCCAGCACCGCGGGATGGGGGCTCGCTCCGGCCGGGATGCTCTTCCTGCACCTCTCCGCTCTCCCAGCACCTTGCTTTTCCCAAATAAAGGCAGCGAGCCCCGGGGAGAGGAGCTGGGAATCCGCGTCCTTCTCCAGCCACTGCCAGCGCCGGATAAAAATAACCCCGGGCTCCAGCGGCTGCACAAGGGCAGGAACAATCCCGGTGTCTGATGTCAAAACCCCAGGCTGGCCGTGCTGCCGGGCCGGGAGCAAGGGGCTTCCTCTTTCCTTCCTTCCTGGGGCTTTTCCCCAGGGAAGTTATCCCAGGGGATTCCCAGGATCCATCACAGGGATCCACATCCCACAAATGGGAACCACCAGCTGGAATTTTTACTTCATGTAAAACCCACCAGCAAGGACCCCATGGAGCTATTCCCCGGCTAATTCGGCTCTTCCAGGTGTAAAAAGTTCTACATTTATTGGAATTAAACAACAGAGGCACCCAGCCTAACCCTGCTCCCCATCCTGTGGGAGTGGAGAGCCTGGGGATCCCCCAAAATTCCATCCCTGGCTCCTGGGGGGCTCAGAGCCCACAAACCTGGAGCTTCCATTCTCCTACCCTTCCCAAGGGCACCACCGACCCCCTGCCACACAAATCCTGCTCTGTCCCTGCTGAGATCCCATCCCAGCCAGAAAGGTTTGCCTGGATCAGCTGCAGGGAGAGCAGAGCTCATGCTCAGGGCAGGAATTCCCAAAAGGAATCCTTAGGAAAATGGAATTATGCCACAATTTCTCCCCAAAACCTGGCACAGCAGCAAGAAAAATTCTGAGTTTTGGTGCAGCACAAGTATAGAGAAATAATTTTAATTGCCCCATGATGTTTAATGAGATATCCAAGCCATGCTGACATCATTCCAGCCCAAATGCAAATTCCAGGTAAATTCCCAGCTCTGACAACACCCAAGTGATACACCCCAGCATGAATCTACTCCGAATTTTTAGGGCAAAACCAGCAAGAATAAATGTTTAATTCCATTCTTGTGCCTGGATGGTGCTTTGCAACTGTAATTCCCAAATGAAACAAAGTCATTCTCTGGATATTTCCTTATTTTCAGTTTCCCTCCGCCGCTGACTCATTGTGTCCTTTCCTGCTGTTGCTAAATCCACTTCCTCCCAGCTGAGGACGGATCCTGACACAATGAACCCCAAATAAACAAAGAAATCACGGCACAGCCCCAGGGGAAGGATGCGTGGCCAGGAGCAGGGGCTGGGGCTGAGCCTGGGATTTGTCAGAGTGCCCTCGTGGTGTGTGACAATCCTGCAGCGCCCTGTCCTCACCATCGGGGATGTCCCCGTGTCCCCTCCCCGGCTGAGCCCACCCCCGCAAAGTGACCCCAAAGCCACGAAAGGGCAGGAAGTGACACAGCCCTAAAAATAGAAATAGGAATAAATATACTCCAGCCTTGCCAGCCGCAGTTTTTAGGGTGTTTTATCCCCTGTCCCAGCTTTCAGCTCACCTCTGCCCTGCCCATTCCCTGAGCTGATCCCACAGAGCTGAGCCCAGTCTCCAGGGCAAACCCTGCACCAGGAGCTGCTCCAGGCCTCGGGAGAAGCCCCAAACCTGGCTGAGCAGCACAGCTGGGAGCCCCTGGAGCCACAGCTGGGAGCACATCTGGGGCCCTCCTCAGGGCCAGGACCTGCTCCCTTGGGATGGGCTGGGGAAGGCCCATCTAAACTGGGCTATCAAAAGGGAAATGAATTTTGGGATTCTCTCAGCACAGGGACCAAACCCTTTGGTGTTCAGCCCCTGCCCCACAGGCTGAACCCAGGGCCACCATTGTCCCCCTGCTTGGAACATCCCAAAAAAGGCTCCATGTGCCCCAGGAATGGGGATCCCACTCCCTCTCTGGAGGGGGAAGAGCCTGATTTCCTTTATCCAGCAGTAAGGGAAAGCTCAGAGCAGCAAACTGGAGCAGGTCGGATGCTGGGGGTCCCTGGGATGGGAGCACACAGAGCCAGCTCTGCCAGGAACGCCAGGATGGGCATGGAAGGGTGGAAATCATCCCTGAGGGAGGCCAGGAAACAGGGCACAGCGAGTGTGGGGTGCTTGGAACACGCCCCCATGGCTCCAGGACAGGAAGGCAGCAGAATTCCCCTTTCCTGAGCACGAAAGCATTGCTGGAGCCAGTGAAATCCCCCTCAGGGCTGGGGTGTGCTCCAGAGGGGGAGGAATTCCCCCTTCCTGCTGGGATCAGCTCCCAAACACTGCTGGATCCCAAGGGAGGAGAGGAACCCCTGAATTCCCAGCAGAGTTCAAGGAAAGCTCTCCAAGGTGCCAAAGTCATGGGCATGGAGCACTCGGGGATTGAGGTCAGTTCCAGGATCTTGGAATGCCAAGTTGCCAGAACTATCAGGGAGAGATTCTTTACAAGAGGATGGGGTGACAGAACCAGGGGAAACGGTTTAAAACTGGAAGAGGGCAGGGATGGATGGGATATTGGGAAGGAATTCCCGCCTGGGAGGGTGGGGACGCCCTGGAATGGATTCCCAGAGAAGCCATGGCTGCTCCTGGATCCCTGGAAATGCCCAAGGCCCATTTGGATGGGGCTTGGAACAACTTGTGACAGTGAGAGGAGTCCCTGCCCATCAGGATGGGTTTTAAGGCCCCTTCCAACCCAAATTATTCTGTCATTCTGTGATTCCATGCCACAAAAGTTTGATTTTATTGCGCGGTTTATTGGAATAAACCTCTCCCCCACCAGACCCTTCCCATCACAGGGCTCTTGCAAGTTTGTAAAATTTAGGGATGAGCTGAGCCCAAGGCCTCCCTGTGGTGATGCTTCCCTGAGCTTCAGCACTACCCCACCTGCTTTTCCAGCCCTTGGCAGAGCCTTTTTGGGATCCCTGTCTGAACAAGGCCCCAGAGCTCCCTGACAAAGGCTCTGTTTCATTGTCACTGCTGTGGGACGTGGGGCAGTGCCATGGAGCCTCCTCAGCTGTGCCAGCCTGGAGCATTCTCCATGGGGAGGGGCCAGGCCAGCAGCTCTCCAGCTTCTCCACACTGGATTTCCATGGAATTTGAGGTTTTTCCCAAGGCCTGTCCCTTGGAGTTATATCTTGCCACCAGAATTTGCACTCGCTTTAAAGAAAAATATGATATCAGCTGATTTCTGGAGCCTCCAAACCCCTCCTGAGACCAAACCGAAGAAACCTCATGAAGCCTCCAATTATTTTGTGAATTTTATGGATTAATTCTGGGCTTCTCTGGGATCCTGGGAGGGGTGGGGGATATCCAGCCCTGCCTGGCTCATCCCTGGTGCTTCCAGCCTGATCCAAAGCAGCACCAGCACCTCCTTGCAAACAGACCCCTCTCAAAACCAGCCAAATAAAGTCAATCCCAACACCTGGACACATCCCACATCCCTGAAAAACCCACCAGGCCCCACCAGTGCCCCACCTCAGAGATGATCTCTAAGCCAATAAAATCTCTTTTCTCCTCAGGTCTCTTTTTAATTTTCCTCGCACGTGTGGAGCCTGGAACCATCTCCAGAGCCCTGGTGCCAGCAGATAGCTCAGCCCTGCCTGGTGCCAGAACACGGAGCCAAATCCTGTTCCCAGGGGCAACTGGGAGGCTCCTGCCTCAGGCACAGGCACTGGGTGCCCCTCAATTCTCTGCTTTTCATCGGAAATTCAAAAATCCGTGATTCACACACATCACCCACTTGTACAGCAGTGGTAACAAACATGGATTAAAGCAGGAGGAGGCTGAGGAGCCCAGCACTGCTCCGTGGAGCTGTCAGGCCCTGCTGAAAATACAGATTTACAAAGCAAACTGAAGGCCTGGCTGAGGCTGAGGGCCAGTAAAGCCCAGCTGAACCACCCAGCAGAATAAAACCTTTATTTCTGGGCTGGAGCCTGGATTTGCACGCTGGGTTTTTATTCCATGTGGGCTCAGGAGCTCACAAAACATCATTCAGCCAGGGTTTTCCTAGTCAGACTGCAGGAGGAATTATGGAGGCCTAAATAAAATGTTTGATAGACGGAAATAAATTGGAATAAATAAGAAAAGAAGCATAATTAAGGGAGAAACCCACAGCACAGAGAGTGGCAGCCTCCAGCCTGATTCCAGGATGCATCCATGGAAAAGATGGCAGATGCTGGGGCCTCCAGACCATGGAAGAGCCACCCTAAATTCCAGGAATTCACCTGCCAGCCACATCCAAACCCCAGGAGAGCCCAAGGCCACCTGCACTGTCCAGCCCAGCACTGACAGCTCAGCTCTGGGGGAATCAGGGATTTCAGGAATATCCTCCTCTTCCTCAGCCCCTGCCCATCCCAGCTCCCTCCCTGCCAGGGATTTGGTGGCCCAGCCATGACCTGGGCATGTCAGAGTTTTTCTGCTGGAATTCTCCAAAACAAACCCATTTTTAAGTTTTCCCAAGCGCTGACTTGTTCCTCTCTTTGATTTATTTTTGGTTTCTTTAGCAGCTCCAAAAAAAGGGGTGTGGGGAAGGAGCAGAGCAGAGCAAACACTGCCACCCCCTCCCCCGGGCAGCCACGGAAATCCCATCACTGCTGCGATCCCAAAGCCCGGGATTGCCGTCCACAAAGGGATTAAAGCTCAGCCTTGGGTTCATGGGGCTGGGAGGGGGCTGGGGCTGCTCTTAATCTCTGCAGCACCCCAGGAAGGTTTGGAAACACACTTCCATTGAAAAGATGTTTCCCGGGATTTTTTTTTTCCTTAGGATTTGGGTGGTTTCTGGCTGGTTTCCCTCTAATATTTATGGGCTTGGAGGAGAGGAACCAATCCATAACAAGCAGGGGATGGGAGCAGGGAAAGGCGGCCGCGCTGGCGCAGTAACACCCAGGGATTTTGGCCAGGCCCGTGCCGCAGCTCCAGCTCGGCATCATCATCACCATCATCATCATCATCATCACCATCATCATCCCACCCCCCGGAGCCCTCCCAGCCGGGAAACAATGCCCAACCTTTAACCCGTGCGTTCCTGAGTATGCTGGGAAAACATCCGCTGCTCCCAAACAATGGCACCATTTATCCCGGCTGTCCAGAGCAACAGGCTCGGAGTGCAGGGAAATCAAAAGGCTGGGAAAAAAAACCACGAAAAAACCCCCAGGATATTTTTTCTAAAGAGGTTAAAAATAGAAATTCACTTCCAGAATTGCTAGACTGAAAATATTCCGCGAAAAATCATTTCAGCTCCTCTCTGTTTCGTTATCTTCTCCCTTGGTGAGATATTTTGCATCCGAGATATTTTGTTGGAAAACACGGCCTGAAGTTGGAATGAAACACGGGAATGGAGGAAAAACAAGGAAGGGGCGCTGGCCCGGGCAAGGCCCTGCTTGCTGAGGGTCCAGCTCTGGGGATGTTTGGGAATGGGGGTTTTCCAAAACACTGCACGTAGGCAAAGGCATTCCTCAGCATCGCCGTGCCAGAGGGACAGGTGTTGGTGCATTTAACAATCTGCCGGTGCCATCCAGCCCTTAAATGTGTCATCGAGCCCCTAATTGTGCCATCGAGCCCCTAACTGAGCCATGGAGCCCCTAACTGAGCCATCGAGATCCTAATTGTGCCATCGAGCACCTAACAGAGCCATGGAGCCCTTAAATGTGTCATCGAGCCCCTAACTGAGCCATCGAGCCCCTAACTGAGCGATAGAGCCCCTAATTGTGCCATCGAGCCCGTAACTGAACCATCGAGCCCCTAATTGTGCCATGGAGCCCTTAAATGTGTCATCGAGCCCCTAACTGAGCCATGGAGACCTTAAATGTGCCATCGAGCCCCTAATTGTGCCACGGAGCCCCCAGAGCGCTGCTTCCCGGGCAGGTGCACCCGCAGCACCCATCCTCTCACCCCGCCTCTCTCCCGAGGGAAACGAAGCCCCAAGCCCAGCCCAGCTCAGAGCTTCCCCACTGAAATAACCCCCCAAACACGGGGACCCGCGGGGCTGGGGGCTGCCCGCTCACGATCACCGCCATCGCCGGTTCCTGCGGAACCAGGAGCAGCCCGCAGCCTGTGAATCACCATCCTGCGCTCGCAGGAACGTGGGAAGCGCAGGAAATGCTCTAAAAAAGACATCCCTGCGCTGCGGCAGCTCCGGGGCTGCCATCCCGCGGCTCTCTCGCTCCCAGGGAGCGGTTTTATCCCGGCAGGAGGGCACTGGGACGCAGGCATAGGGATGCGGGCAACCCCGGCCCCGCTGAGCACCCGAACATCACACGGCGAGCACAAAAGCCCCGGGGCTGCTCTGCCTGCCGAGCCCTGGGGTGCTCGGTGCGAACCCCGGGATGCTCGGAGCGAACCCCGAGGTGCTCGGAGCGAACCCCGAGATGCCCGGAGCGAACCCCGGGATGCTCAGTGCGAACCCCGAGGTGCTCGGAGCGAACCCCAAGATGCCCGGAGCGACCCCAGGGTGCTCGGAGCGAACCCCAAGATGCCCGGAGCGAACCCCAAGATGCCCGGAGCGAACCCCGCGGTGCTCGGAGCGAACCCGAAGCGGCGGCCCCGCTCTGCCGCAGCCCGGGGGCGGCACAGACCGGGGCTGGCTCCGGCAGGAGATGGCCCGGGGCTGGCCGGAGCTGCCCGGGGCTGGGGGCCAGGCCGCGCTCGCCCCTTACCTGGTAGGAGCAGTTTTCCTGGTGAACCATCTCGGTGCATCATCCGCCGCTGCCGCCCCGCCGGCAGCGCCCGCAGCCGCCGCGGCCCCGGCGGGGGAGGAGGAGGAGGAGGCTGGGGAGGAGGAGGATGGGGAGAAGGCAGCAGCAGCAGCAGCAGCGGGAGGAGGAGGAGGCAGCCCGGGAAGATGGATGCGGCCGCGCTGCTCCGCCTGCGCAGCGGCGGCCCCGGGAGCGCGGGGGGGCCGGGCCGGGGCCGCCTCCGCCCGCTCCGCGCCGGGCTCCGGGCGGGGCCGCCGCGGCCGCGCTCCTCTCCAGGAGGGGCAAAAATCCCTCAAACCCCCCTGGACACGGGGAGGCTCCCCCGGGCCCGGCGGTGCCGCGGCAGCCGCAGGTCCCAGCCCCCCGTGCCCCCCGGGACCGGCCCGGCCGGGATGGAGCGCGGCCCCGGAGCACCCCAAAGCAGCCGGCCCTGAAACAGCAGCTGCAGACACCTTCTTGTGCCTGCTGCCTCGGAAATCCCGCCCGGGAATTTCTGCGAGAGGCTGTGCCCTACATTCCCGGTTATTTTTACCTCCTGCAGCCGGCAGGGAGGGAGCGGAGCTCGGCCCCAGCGCCCACCTGGCCCCGGCCGGGTTTGGGGCAGGGAAAGCGGGGAAAAGGGCCAGGCTGGGCATCGGGAACATTCCTGCACAGAGGGGTGGGTTAAGCACGGGAAGGAAGGTGGGTTAAGCACGGGAACGGGCTGCCCAGGAGTCCTGGAAATGTTCAAAAAACGAATGGATGGGAATGAACCTGACCCACTTGGGAATGGAGCTCAGTGAGCCCTGGGTGATCTTGGGGGTCTTTTCCAACCAAAACACGAACCCCAACAGCCTCATTTACAAGAGTCTGGCCCTGGCTGCGGCTGGAGGGTGAGGACACCCCAAATGTCATTTTCAATCCTTTTTTTTGTCTGGACCCAGCTCGTGCAAGGGGCACTAGAGCACCCAGAGAGCGATGATGGGGTCACAGCTGGGCTCACACCATGCCCCAGGCACTCCCAGCCAGGCAGGGAACAGCAGAAATTCCATCCTTCCCTCCCTCCTTTCCAAACAGGATTTCTCCTGCTCCCAGGCCCAGCTGTTCATGGATTCACATGACTAAATCCAGGAACACTTGCTCAGGGCAGCTCGGATTTGATTCCCCCACACCCAATGTGCCTCTACAAAAAAAAAAAAAAGGCCTTTGTGGGATCATCACCCTGCCCCAGCTCTCCCAGCTTCCCACCAGCACAGACAGGCTGGAGCAGCTGTGGGAGGATGGATGGAGAATCCCTGGAGTCCCTGTGCAGCTGGGGCATAGATGGAGAGAACCCCCAGACCCTCCTCCCCAGTGCTCTCTCTCCCCTGCAGCAGTAGAGAGCTTAAAAAAAAATAAAGACACTTCATTTAAAAAGAAAAAAATTAATATATTCTGCATAAATTTTTAAGAGAGTATGAAGTCATCCTTGGTTTTTCCTGGATCTGCAGAGAATCCCATTCATGCAGACATCAAAATAAAAACTCATCCAAATAAACCATCCCCACTCTGCAATTTGCTGCATAACCTTGGCTTTGTTTGGAGAAGGATCTGTGGCAAGCTAAAAGCGGCTCCAAGCATTACATAAACTCAAATTCCATTTATTCTGTGCATCACAAGGAAAACTCCCAATCCCCTCCCTCAGTGGTACCACACAGGCTTCATTTGCAGTGGGACAATTCCTAAAGCATCAGAAGTGCTTAAAAGGGAATTTCAAGGAGCTGAGGTCTGAGCCCACCAAGGATTCACTGCTGGGAACGGGGAAGGATCCGGTGGTGACCCCAAGCTTGGTGCCAACCTCCTCATTCCCAGGGCTGGAGTGGATCCCCCAGGAATCAAAAGTTTCTCCTTTTGGAAAAATAATCCCAGAGAGAGCCAGGGTCACCTGCTGCAGCAGAGGCACCTGTTTCCCAGGCAGGATCTGCTCCCAGGACATGGAGGTGGGAAAGGCCAGAAATTATCCCTGACCTCTGGATTTGCTCCAGAGGTGGAAAAGGCCAGGAGAAGGTGGGAAAGGCCAGAAATTATCCTCAACCTCTGGATTTGCTCCAGAGGTGGAAAAGGCCAGGAGAAGGTGGGGAAGGCCAGGAATTATCCTCAACCTCTGGATTTGCTCCTCTGCCCCAGCCCTGTTTGCATTCTCCCGGGCAGGCAGGAGGTGGGCAGGCAGGTACTGATTAAAGCTGAGAGGGATTAATGGGAGGGAAAGGCTCGTGGCAGCTTTCCAGCTGGGTCAGCTCTGGGGTGAGGATGAGCACAGGCTGCTGCTGCTTCCCACAGTGGGCAGCTCCTGGGACCCCCCCTGCCCCTTTGCACTGGGAAAAGAAGCCCAGGGGTGCCTGCCCTGCCTAATTTGCATTTCTTAACGAGGCACCCCCAATTTAAGGTGTCTGATACCACTTGTGAGATGACCCAGACAAGTTTTCCCGAAGCTTTCCCCAAACCAGATTTGGATTAGGAATGTGTGACTCGGGAATCCCTGGAGAACATCTCCAGAGGGGCTGGCAGTGAAACCTGCCCTCCAAACCCCTCCAGGGCTGCTCCAGGGGGATTGGGAGGGTGCTGCTGGGGCAGGGTGTGCCCTGGAAGAATGAGCCAGGCCTGATTCCTGCATGCCCACAGGGGGGAATTCAACCCCATGGCACAGGCAGCACATCCCTGTCCACAGAAACGCAGGGAAAGAAACCTCAGCTTCACCTGACACTCGAGTTCTGCTGGTGAGACAATGGAATTGCCTTAATTATTCCTCTACAGAAGGAGGAAATTATAAAGGAAATATTAGAAATATAGATATTACAGAAAAATGTTAGAAAAATAGAAATTATTTTCCTCTACAGAAGGAGAAAACACCTGGTATCCCAAATTCTGGGGGAAAAGAGAATTTCTGCTTCTGTGCTTGTATTTTTAGGATTTTTTCCTATTCTTAAGCTCATAGGAGCCCCTGGCACACCCCAAGCCTTGTCCCAGGGAATTCCCAGACTTTCTGCTTTCCCTGGCTGCCCCAGCTCCAAGGAAATCATTAACAGGGCGGAGGGAGGAGCACAGGGAGGTTATCGGCTCTCCCATCCCCATTCCCGCTGGGAAAACGCTCCTTCAAAGGGATATCGGCGGCCAGGGAAGCCGATCCCTCCCACTGCCGGTGCTGGGAGCCATGGGAAGCAGGGAGGGAGGGAAGGGTGCCGGGTTATTACTCACAGCAAAGCCACATCCAGCCCTTTTCCCGGCGTTTTTGGCATTCCCCACATTTATTTTTACACAGTCGTGTCGTGCTCTGATCCCCCCAGCCGCAAGGGCTTCACCCACAAACCTTTGGAATGGGAAGGGGAAGAAGCAGGAGCAGCAGCAAGGCAGCCCAGCCATGGAATTCCTGCTGGACACACCAGGAATGCTTTCCTGCCCACAGGAATTCCCAGAGGGGCCTTATCAGCTGGGAAGGTTGATTTTCCAGGCTGGTGTTGGCCAACCCACCCCGCTGATACAAAAGCCAGGCTCAATAAATGATTTTTTTATTTTTTTTCAAATCCCAAAATAAATATGCTGCTGGAGCACGTAGCAGGTGAAAATCAGGGAGGACTTCAAGAGCTGGGAATGGTTCGTTTCAGTTGTCAGAGACTTGCAGGATCCGGGAACGGTTTGGAAGGAATTTAAAGCCCATCCAGCCCCACCCCTGCCATGGGCAGGGAAACCTTCCCCTGTCCCAGATTGCTCCAAGCCCTGCCCAGCCTGGCCTTGGGCACTCCCAGGGATCCTGGGCCATCCTTGGGAAAATCCATTTCAGCCCCTCCCCACTCTCCCAGGCAGGAATTCCTTCCCAAAATCCCATCTAAGCCTGGCACTGGGAGCCATTCCCTGGCTCCTGTCCCTCCATCCCTTGTCCCCAGTCCCTCTGCAGCTCTCCTGAGCCCCTTCAGGCCCTGCCAGGGGCTCTGAGCTCTCCCTGGAGCTTCTCCTCTCTGGGTGAGCACCCCCAGCTCTGCCAGCCTGGCTCCAGAGGGGCTCCAGCCCATGGAACCCTCTGGGATGATGATCCTCAGGAAAGCACCCACCAGAGGGAGATACAGGGACCCAGCCCAGCCCAGCCCAGCACTCCAGGATGCTCCTGCTGGGCTCCCAAAGGCTTCCCAAGCACAGCAAGCTTCTATGGAAGCAGGAATTATACCCAGCATCCCGGGATTTCAGCTCTATTTGCTGATGATTTCCTGGGAGTGAGGGATTTAGCTCCTCTTTAAGCCCAGTTAAGCTTTCCCTGGGTTTAAATCCAGCAAGAAAAATAAAGAAAAAAGCGATTATTTTTAATCAGTTAATACTCGACATCTGTTGCAAAGGGGAGCATTTGTTTGGATTACACCCATGGATAATGCTCTGCACTATTCCTTTCTCACTGAAGGAAGATGATGCCCTGGGCTTTTCCCTCATTTGGGATGTGTTACTCTGCTCCAGGTGGGAATAAACCTCCTGCAGTTTAAGGACCCAATGTCTTTCCCTTTTCCAAGCCTTTTTTGCTTCCCTGGAATTTTCTGGATCCTTTATAAGCAGCACCTTTACAACCCCGCCTGAAGCACCAGAGATGGATTTGGGATAAAAACACACAACCCAACCAGGATTTTCCCTTCCCTAAAAGCCTGGAGCTGCAGGATACAGCAATTCCCCATCCTGATTCAAACACTTCACAGGGAATTGCAGGGATTCATTTAGGCCACCCAAGTATTTATAACTCTCCAGTGATATAAAAGCCACCAAACATATGGAAAACAAGCAGATTTTTCCATGGAAGCCATCCAGGAAGGCTCAGTGGTACCACACAGGCTTCATTTTCAGTGGGACAATTTCTAAAGCTGGATCAGAAGTGCTTCAAAGGGAATTTTCAGGAGCTCTGATGATGAGGTCTGAGCCCACCAAGGATTCACTGCTGGGAACAGAGAAGGGAAGCTCCAGGGAGAGCTCAGAGCCCTTGCAGGGCCTGAAGGGGCTCCAGGAGAGCTGCAGAGGGACTGGGGATGAGGGATGGAGGGACAGGACCCAGGGAATGGCTCCCACTGCCAGAGGTTAAATGGGATTCTGGGAAGAAATTCTTCCCTGTGAGGCCCTGGAATGGATTTTCCCAAGGATTCATCATCCCTGGGAGTGCCCAAGGCCAGGCTGGAGCAGCCTGGGATCACTGCAGGTGTCACTGGGGCAGGGATTGGGACTGGATAACCTCTACATTCCATCCCACCCAAACCATTCCCTGCTTCATCAGTTTATCTCCAGCACTTCAGGAGTGTGGGGAGACAGCACAGAAAAGCTCCAGCTGCCTCCTTGCAATTTGATTTATTTCTATTGTTAGGAATCAACAGCTCTTGTGGAAATGCAGCATTCCCAGTGAGCAGGATCTATGGAGAGGACCAGCAGGAAAAATCAGCTTTTATCTGAGCATCAATAAATTCACAGATTCCTCACTCTGCAGCACAATTTGGGGGAGGATTTGTAGCAAATCCCATCAGCTCCAAACGATTTTCCCCAGTTTTGGCTGGCACACACAGACCTGGCACTCCAGGCAAACAGAGGGATTGGGCTGGGTGGGATCTGAGCTGATCCCCAACAAAACCTCACCCGGCCCAGAGCAGGGACAGCTGTGCCCACAGAATTCCCCGTCCTGGAGGAGCACAGGGTGTCCCTGCCTGCAGCTGCTGTGCCCCAGCTCCTCCCTGTGCCTCTGCCAGGAGCAGCCTGGCACTGCCAGCCGAGACATCCACCCCCAGCACGGAGCTCCAGGGAACCAACTCTGCCCCAAATCCCATTTTCTGCTCCAGCCTGGGATGGACTGATGGATGCTGGCAGCACCCATCCACTCCCAAACCCATCTGGAAGAGATTCCCAAAATTTCAGCTGTATTGATCCAGAATGAACCAAAATCATTAAAGTGACCCATAAGTAACACCCTCATCTGATCTCTGATAACAAATTTAGGATTTTTTATCAGCCCTGCTCAAATGCATGGGCAGCACATCCAGGCTTGTCCAGCCAAATTTCCCTATCCCTCCTCTCCCATTTGTTTTGTTCATTTTCATTTTTCCAATATAAGTTTGCAATATTTGAAAAGAGATTTGAAAAATACAAAATTTCTCCCTCCAGCCCCATTAAAACAGCAGCAGGGAGAGGAATTAATAGATTTTTTCAAGAGGGGAAAAATGGCCCAACAAGAGATTTTCCCTGAGGATGAAGGACAGGGTGGGAGAGCAGGAATTATTTGGAAACCTTGCTGGATTGGGAGCACAAACAGAAATCCCATGTCCCCTACTCAACACTTCAGTTACTGCTCTGGGGAATATTCCTGGTTGGAATATGAATTTTGCCCTTTGAACTGTGGCAAAATCCCTGGAACTGCAGGCTGAGGGAAGCCCAAGCTGATTTAAATCCAGGGGATTCATGAATTAATTGCTCCTGAGTGTGGAGTGTCCAGTGTGCTGCACCTGCATTCGGCCAACAACAAAAATCAGGTTATTAATTAGAAATAAAGCACTGAGCCAGAGGGTAAAATCTGGGAATGGGGATGGGATTATCCCACTGCTATCATTTCCAGCCCATCCATCCTTCTCTATTCCCTTTGTGCTTCCTGGTGGGAACAGCTGAGAGGCATCATTTCTTTATGGCTTTATTTTGTAATTTTAATTGCAAAAGGGGTGGCAAAAGCCCAGGACTGGGACTTGCAGGCTGAAAAAATAAACACAGCACGCTACAAAGTGGATGTGCAATGAAAAAAGATCTTTTTAAACAGAGATCAACACCAAAAATAGGAATATCCTGAGCCAAACAGGTGACAGCAGCGGCCTTTAAATGCCTCCTCAAAAAAGGAGTGACTTTGCAGGGACAAATCTTCCTCTGAGTCATGGTCAGGACAAAAATAGAAGGGGATTTTTCCCTCAGCTCCGAAGGCTGATGCCCATAACTCCAAAGTTTTTGTCAGAAATCCACTTTTTTTGAGGGGCCTCCTTAAAATATGCACCCAAGTGTCCCCAAATCTGAGAGGTTCAAACTCTGCTGGGATCAGGGATTTTGGGAAGGATGGAGCAAACCCAGCTTGGTTTTTGTGGCTGGATAAATGCAGGTGCAGCACACTGGACACTCAGCCTTAATTAATGAATTAATGAATCCCCTGGATTTAAATCAGCTCTGTTCCCTCTGCCTGCAATTCCAGGATTTTGCCACAATTCAAAGGTTTCAGATTCCATCCAGAAATGGCTTTTGGCCCCAGACCAGGAACCTAATGGTTGCTAAGGAGAGGATGTGGGATTTCTGTACCTGCTCCCACCCCATTGGCATTTCCATGGAATCCCTGCTCTCTCTGAGCTGATCAAAGCCCTGCTCCTGCTTCAGGATAATTTTCCATTTCCAGCCTTTAAGAAGTGGATGCAAAGATGATTTTTGGAGTTTGTCTCCCAGCCCCAGGATCACTGGGAGAAAGGAAAAAAATGAATCCTCTTGTCTGGAGCTGCCTGGCTCACAAAGGTGATTCCTCCTCAACGGGTGTCACTGCCAGCTCCAAAAACAATTCCCTCAGGGATGAGAAATCCCAATCCTGCCTGCTCTGGACAACCACTGAGAGTGCAGACTCAGTAATTCAAATAAGACAGGGCAGGCACAGCGAGCAGGAGGCTGGAAAAAGCTAAAAATAACAGGATAAGCAAGGGTGGATCCCAGCTGAGCCTCATTAGTCATGGAGCGAGGGAGCTGCTGGTGGCACAGCAGCACCATATAAGAGCAAGAAAACAACTCTGGTCTCTTAAATCTCCTTTTTTCCCCCTCCTGTTCTACCTCAGACATTCTTTGCTTGCTCTGGCAGCCTGCAGCTTTTTCTGGAATCTTTCCCCAGGATGGAGATCCAGGCTGGTTCATTTGAGGGTGTCTGCTGGAATTGGGCCAGTTTCTACAGACAGGCACAGGAGGGGTCGTTAGAGGTTGGATTTGGGATTTCTTTTTCATTTGGGATTTTTTTTTTTCCCATTGACACCATCAGATTGAGCCTTTGAGTAGAGCCATGGAGTTCCTGGTGACAGGAATTCCCAGGAAAGGCAGAGGATTCACTGGGATGAGCACCAAGGTGTGAGCTGCAGTTTGATCTTGGGCTGGAGCCACAGGACAGCAGAGGGGTTGGGAAGGAGGGGGGGCTCAGGCTGGGCTGGAGCTGAGCCTGGCTCTGGAATCACCTGGATTTTCAGGAGAAAATGGAGAAAGGGAATGGGGGGCACCCAATCCCTGGGGCATGGGAAGGAAAGGAGGTGGTGATGCCTTGTGCAGGCTGCCCTAGAGCAGAGGCTGGGCAGAGTTCCAGAATGAAGCAGGGATTTATCCAAAGGATCTCCTCCATGGATCCACCTTGGGCAGCACCAGAGCCCAGCCAGGGCTGCACCCAAGATGAACCAAAATGGCCCCAAAATGCACGAGCGCTCCCGGGGTCTCTCCCTGGGATCAGTTCTGCTCCATTTGCACCTTGCAGTTCATTGTCCCATTCCAGCTTTAGGTTATGAAGTCTTGCTTCAGAATCTCAAAAATATAAAAGCTAAAACCGAAGGCAGCAATGGCAGTGGGAAGACTGGGAATTGCAGCTCTGAGGGACAAGATCAGTCTCCCTGCTGTGTTGGGAGCACAGGAGTGCTCAGCTTCTCCAAGGAATTCTCATCTCCATGCTGGGAACAGCAGCACAGGGATGCTCCTGGTGCCTTTCCCCAGGGAAAGTTTATTGTTCAGGAAACTGTTATTTCCCCACCAGCTACATGCTTACAGATTCCCCTCCACATCCATTCCTGTAACAACCAAAATCCTTTTCTAAAGCTGCAGCTGCTGCCTCGCTGATCCCTCATCCCTGGGATTCCCTTGGGAATCAGGGCATGGAAAGCTGCGAGGTTGGACCCAGGCCTCGAACTGCTCCTCTTTGCTTCTGGTTTGATTTGGGCAGCACAAACCCCAGAGGCGCCAAAGCCGCTCACGGGGCCCTGAGCCGAGTGTGGGATCCGCCGGGCAGTGCTGGCTGCGAGCGAGAGATCCCAGAGGGCTCCGGAATTCCCACAGGGCCCCAGAGCTCCCACAGGGCCCCAGAGATCCCAAAGGCCTCTAGGATTCCTGAAGGCCTCTAGGATTCCCAAAGACCTCCAGTGTTCCCAATGACCTCCAGTGTTCCCAAAGTCTCTCAGAATTCCCAAAGGCTTCCAGTGTTCCTAAAGGCCTCCAGAGCTCCCAAAGGCCTCCAGCACTACAAAAGGCCCCAGAATTCCCAAAAACCTCCAGAATTCCCCAAGGCCTCCAGAATTCCCCAAGGCCCTCAGCATTCCCAAAGGCCCCTAGAGTTCCCAAAGGCCTTCAGAATTCCCAAAGGCCTGCAGCATTCCCAAAATCATCCAGGATTCCCCAAAGCATGCAGAGTTCCCAGAGACGTCCAGAGCTCCCAAAAGCCGCCAGGATTCCCCAAAGGTGCCCACAGTTCCCAAAGGCCCTCAGCATTCCCAAAGGCCTCCAGAATTCCTGAAGGCCTCTAGGATTCCCAAAGGCCTCTGGAATTCCCAAAGGCCTCCAGAGCTCCAAAAGGCCTCTAAGATTCCCGAAGGCCTCCAGAGCTCCCAAAAGCCTCCTGTGTTCCCAAAGGCCTCCGGAATTCCCAAAGGCCTCCAGAATTCCCGAAGTCTCCCAGCACTCCCCTGGCCAGCTGTGGAAGCCCCTGGAATTCCTTCTGGAGCTCTCCAGCCCCTCTCCTGAGTAGCAGCAGTTCCAGTTGTACATCCCAGTCATTCCAGGAGTATCAAATGTAGGGATAATGAGGAAGGAATGGAGAACAGAGCTATCCCAAAACAGCAGCACAGTTTCCTGGGAATAACACGCATTTCTGCTCCATGCCAGAGGGACGGGATGGGGAACAGCCCAGGAGCAGCGCTGCCAAACTCATCTTGCAAAATACATTTATTTACATGGAATATGGCCCATGGGAACAGGTGTAAAATGTGGGAAGCCCTCATCCCTGTGATTTATGGACAGCCTGGATTGGTATTTCCTGGGAATAGGCACAAGTCCTGCAGGGACAAGCTCTGAGCAGGGAGAAGGGCAGCCTGAGCCCTGAGCACCTATTTTGAGCCATTTAAATATTATTAATATATGGAAATATCAGGTCACTTGAGGATGGATTCCAAGGAATTCCAGGGATGAAGGCTGTAGCCAAGGTTTTCAGGAGCATGCCCTGATTTTCACCTACTCTGCCCTTCCCAGAAACAGACCCTTGGAAAAGGCTCTGGAGGAGTTTTTCCAGCAGGATGTCTCCCTGCAGCTCCCAGCAGCTCCCAGGGCAGCCCAGCTGGGAATGTTCCTTTCAGGAAAAGGCCTCTTGGATCTTCCCAAGGCCCAGCTCAAGGTTGCCTTTCTGCTTTTAGACCCAGAAATAATAGATGAGAAAGCAGAAGAAGAAAGGGAAGAGCAGCTGGGATGAGCCAGGGAAAATGCTAAGAGCTTGGTTATTATGCATTCATGCAAATGCAGAACACAGAGAATTCCACATGGAAAAATGATTCCCACAATTACTTTTTTCTGAACTCCTAAGAGCAGTTGATGATCAAACACCTGCCAGGCCAAGCAGCCAGAGCAGAGGATGACCCTGCTACAGAATGCTGCCATTTCCCCAAATCCCTCTTTAATAAATCCAATATAGGAATTACACGGAATAAAAAGTTTGGATTCAATTTTTAATAACTCACTAAAAGCATTTGGATTCCCCAGGGGCCACACACACCAGCAGCTTTTGTGTGCATAAAGAATCCAGCCCTTTAATAGAGTTCTCTTTTATTTTTTAACATTGCCTCGCCATAGAGGGGATTAAATCTCAGCCTGGCACTTCTCTTTCCTTGGAAATCCTATTTCCTCTCGGATTTCCAGAGGAGCAGCAGGAATAAAGGGCCCTGGGTGTGATTTTCTCATTAAAGGAGATCTATAGATCACTGAGCTGCACTCCCAGATGGGGGCTATAAATAAAATCTCCCACTCTGGTGACGCAAACGGCTCCCCAGGGAAAGATGAGGTGCCCCAAAATGATCTTGGAAAAGCTGGAAAATCTCCAGGGAAAGAGGGATTATGGAGCACCTTGTGTGAAAGGATAATTGGAAGAGGGAAAATCATTTTCCACTGAGTCCATGGGTGCTCTGCTGGAGCAGGATTGATTTCAGAGCCAGAGCTGGGAGAGAGATTTTTAAATCTTTTTAGTTCTAACTGAAGAAATTCCTACACAAAAGCGGAATTATTTGGGATTGAAGAGCCTGAACACACCAAATTCAGCTTCTCCTCAGCCCCCTCAGCAGATTCTGTGCCCAGAATCCCACAGGAATTCCTGGATCATGGTGGCCAGCCTTGGAAAACATTGAACTGAGCAGATGATGGGATTATTTCAAACAGCTTCATTTTTATAAAATTAAATTAATACCTACAGTGAGACAGTGGGAGAAGCTGGGAAATCACATTTCCACCCAGTGGGGATTACACCCAACTTTGGTGAATTACACTGGGATTTTATATATCCTTTCCAGAGGTTTTCTGCTCCAAAAAGTCCATTTTCCCCACTAAATCTGATGCTCCCTTAAAGCTCTTTGGGCTGCAGCACATCCTGAGGAGATGGGGACACAAATTAATGTCACTGATATTGATTTTCCTGGGTTTTTTTGCTGTTAGGAGTAAGAGTAATGGTGCTTTGAACAATTTCTTCACAGTTTCTACACAAACTTTATAAAATAATCAAGTGCAGCACCTGCTTTTCCAACCAGTTAAATCCAAACCACCTTAAATCCAGGCAGAGAGGAAGAAGGAAATAAATCACAATTCCTGCAGTTCTTATCACTGCTAAGGCAATCCTGCTGCTCACACAAACAAACTCTGTGAGGGTGTGGGGGACATTTGGAGCATTATTTGGAATATTTAAACAAATCTTTAAATACTTAAGCAATATTTAAATCATTTAGAATAATCAGAACATCCCTGAGGTCCCTGGCATTTTGGGGTCAGGACAATCCTGATTTTCCAGCGCTCCTCAGCAGATCTTCAGCATGGTTGGGGTTGCACTCAATAAACCCATTTTCCTCTGGTTTTTAAATATCCTCTGCCTACAGTTTCTCCCTCCACGTGCACCTGGATTCTCCACAATTCCAGGTGTTCCAGACACCCCATCCCACATCCATCCTCTCCATCCACAGGGAAAATAACAGGTTTTGCACAGCACGGGGCAGTTGTGAGAATTAAACCCCCCCTGCCTTGCATTTATCCCACTTAATAAGCAAGGAATATTTGCCTAAGTACATAATTATTATCCTGGGAAATCAAAATTCCTGCTGCTATTCCAACCTGAGACACTTGGGTTCAAGTGGGAATTGGAAGAATTAGGGGAGGGGTGCCAGGCTCCAGAATCTCTCTGCTTTTAAAAAACACACTGTTCTGAGATATTCCAAATTTTGCCTGGCATAAATGCTCACTCCTCTCCTTGGAAATCTTTTGGATTCCCTACTTGTGATTCCCAAACACCAAAAATACTCATTTACAATAAATTTTACTGGTTTTACAGAGCCAGTAGCCACAACAATGATCCCTTAGCATCACATTAAAGGGAGATTTACTGCTGCCTGCACCACAATTAGTGCTAGAAAAATCCAACTTTTCCAGCTTTTCCACATCCCACAGGAAACATTCACTCACCAGCCGACTGGGCTCCATCACCTGGAGGAATTCACATTATGGCAGCACTGGGATAAAGGAGAATGATCCATCCAGGCAGAATCCACAGGCTGTTCCCTCCTGTGGTTGGCACTTCCTTTAAGGGAAGGGGGAATTGAGTTTTTCCTCAGGGTTTTTAATCCTGGGAGTTTTGCCTGGCCAGCTTTGGGAAGCAGCAAAGGCTCATCCTTCCAGTCTATGGAATTCCCACCTCAAAAATACCTCTGGATGTTTTCCCAGAGAATGGCACTGCTCCCTTGGGCAGCAGCAGGGATCTCCCCGCCAACCTTTGAGCTGGGTGCGAAGTGGCCAAAGTCCAGGGCTCTCCTGGGCCACCAGCAGCAGGGATGGAGCATTCCTGCAGCTCATCCCACCCCAGGGCATTGGAACCATGCACAATTACAGCTCGGTCCACACTCAGAAGGTTTGTTTTCCATGTCAAAGCCTCACAGCAAATTAATTGCCCCGGAGAAGCTCCCTGATGATGGAGTTCCCTTTTGCAGGTGCCTCCTGGGGAGGAGTTTGGTGCTCAGATCCAGCAGGGACCGGAGCTGCCAGGGGGACAGGGAAGGTCTGGCTGAGCAATGACAGAAATGCAATTTCCTGCAAGCAGAAATTCCCACACTGACAGCTCCTGGCTGGAGAAATTCCTTCCAGGCATGAATCCCTGGCTGTTCCCTGCTCCCATCCCAGACATCATCACATCTCTGGGGAGGAAAAACTCACACTTCAGTCAAGCAATGAAGGCTCATTTCAAGTGAGAACCCCCAAGCCAGTATTTGCTCCCTGAGTGTCTGGGTCAGTACTCCAAGGTGGATCAGGGCTTTACACCAAAGGTCTGGGCTGGATCCCAGCCCCATTCCCAAAAATCCTGCTCCACCAATGCTCCCACGTGGCTTGAAGAAGCCCCTGTTGGTTCCATTTCTCTCCTCCCTCGTGCCAAGCTGGTCCATACATTTCTCCTTCCATTCTGGCTGCTCTGATCCGTGAAAATCAGATTTCTGTCCATGGCCAATTATGAAATTATTTCAAGACTTTAGCCCATGCTTTGAATTAATTTCACATTTTCAGAGGGACACAGGAAAGAAGGAGGTATTCACATGGTCCATGCTAAATTCCATCCTGCAGCTTCTGGAATATCCTGGGTTAACCCTGAGGTCTCTCCACAGAATCATTAAGATTGGAAAAGCCCTCTGAGACCAACAAATCCAAAAATGAATCCACCACCATCGTCTTCACTGTTAAACCACATCCCCAAGTGCCACTTCCACACGCTTTGAACACTTCCAGGACGTTCCCAGCTGCTTTCAAACGCAGACCTGAGGCTTTTCCACCCTCCCCGAGGTGAGCTCAGGGCTCTGGGTGCTCTCTGCTGCCTTTGGGGTCACTCCAATGGGACAGCTCTGAGGGAAGCAGGAGCACCATGGCCACCTGCAGAGGCTCAGCACAGCCTGGAGGACCAGCAGCCCATGGCAGGACACAAATGTAACTTCCTGAAGCACTGGAGATGCAGGAGTTCAAGTGTCAGGACAGATGTGGGATTCCTTGGATTCCCCACCACAGGGACAGGATAACCACCATCGATCTGTCTCAGCACAGGCAGGAATGTTCCAGGGGTGAAAAGATAAAACCCAGCACATCTTTCCCCATGCAGAAAGCTCCTGCAGAAATCCTGGAAGCTGCAGGGATGAGCTTTTAGCAGCACTGCCTGCACTAAGCCTTGTGGGCAGCACAATTCCTTGGGCAATTCCATCCCTCCCTCCCTGCCCAGCCTGTCACGGCCGGGTCTGCCCGAGCCACCTCCCCTCCTGCCAGTGTTTCTCTAATTGACTGCAGAATTTGCAGATATTCTTCCCAGCCAATCCCTCCTATTGATTGTAATTATCCTCGGAGAGGCAATGGGAGGAATATTAAAGCCATTAAGGCTGATTTGGATTTGATTCGAGCCATTAGAGACACAGCAAGCGGAGCCTCGCCGCTTCCCCGGCACCTCCACGGCTCCTGAGGGCCATAAATCATCCCCTGGCACATTTGGTACCACTCTGGATGCAGCCAGGAGTGGAGCAAAGGAGGAAAAATGGAAAAAAAATGGGAGGGGGTGGCTTCCTGCAGCTGGGTGAGGAGACTGAGCCAAGCATCTCCATAGTGAACCTTCTGAGCACCAAGTGCCTTCAGGAAAGGGGTTTCTCCTCTTAGGTGGAGTCCAGAAAACTCCAGAGTCACTCAGGGTTGGAGGGACATCATCCACTCGATCCAGCTCCAAAACCAGTCATTTAGTCCTTTTCTGGGGAGAAAGACAGGAATTGTCTCCATTTCTAGACAGCACCTGCCCAGCTGGCCCACAGGGAGCATGGGGGTGCTGGGGGCATTGGGGGCCCCCACCCCAAGAACAGCCTGTCCTTTGTGATGGGATATCCAGGATGGACCCATCCATGGCCATCCCACCCTCTGGGCCTCCGCTCCTCTCAGCAGAGGGGCTGCCATGCCAAGCAGAAGCTGCCAAACCCTTCCCAAATTTCCTGGCAGGAGCTCTCAGGCACCCTCAGCCCGAGGGAGCAGCCTTGGCCTCTCACCCCACCTGGAAGCTGAACCACAGCCCTGCCCATGGCATTGATATCACTGACATTCCATTCTCCAGCCTTCCAGCAGCCCAGGGCACATCTCTGCAGCCAAGGAGGTGACCAAAGGTCCCTCATCACTCCAACCTTCCAGCCCTCCCTGCATGGCAGCCCAGACCCTCCTGGATGGGGAACTCCCAAAGCCGCAGTGGCGCTTCCCTGGAGTGGGAATTTCCTTCTCCTGCCAGCCCAGCGTGGCCCACGGCCCTCAGCACAGCCAGGGTGACATTGTGAGATGGCATTTTTTATTTGGGCTTAGACGTTGATTCGTTTTTATTTACGTCACAGCTTTAGAAGTTGTGAGTTTGACAGTATTCTATTTTAACAACACAAAAAATGGTGATGTATTTGTTTTTGTAAGGTTTTTTAAGGATAAATTGTTTCATGACGAAATTATGTTGAAATTATTTTTATCTTTAACTTAATAACTAATTATTCATGTTTTGTAATGTGGATTTTTATTTAATTACATAATATTACTTAAACCTATGAAGAAGAAGGTGAAGAAGAAGGTTAAGAAGGATTATTTCTGTCTTAAAATTTTTATCTTGTTTTACATATATTACTATATTTTAAAACTTAAAGTTTAAAGTTTCCTACTATGTGGTATTATATACTTTTATTTAAACTACACATTTATAATCTTAGTTTAATTATTTATATATATTTATATAGTTTTAGGTTGATATAGGTTTTATTTATATATTTAACTTTTGAACTCATATTTATGTATTTATATATCTAATAACATATATTTATATGTTTAATCTTATTTATAGATTTAATCTTGGAAGTTAATATATTTAATATCTTTAACTATATATATTTATATAGTTTTATATTTATATAGGTTTTATTCATATATTTATTTTGGAATTATTTATATATTTAATAAATAAATTTATAAATATTTCCATTTTAAAATTTAATAAAATATATTTATATATTTTATTTATATATTTAATTTTGGAAGTTCATATATTTAATATCTTTAACTATATATATTTATATAGTTTTAGATTTATATAGGTTTTATTTATATATTTATTTTGGAATCTTTATATTTATATATTTAATAAATTAATGTATCAATATTTATATTTTAAAATTTAATTAAATATATTTTATTTCTATATTTAATTTTGGAAGTTATTATACATACATATCTATATATTTAATATTTATATCTTTTATTTCTATATTTAATTTTGGATTTTTTTTCTATGTCAGTGTGGCCTGGCAAGGGCCCAGCAGAGCCCTGGGGATCAGCAGAGATCCCTGAATCGGGGCTGGGATGCCCAGCCAGGCCCAGGGAGGAGGAAGGAGCAGGCAGGGATGCCGTGGGGAGCAGCACCTGCCCTGCTGGGTCACCCCTGTCCCCCCAGGTGACCCCTGCCCTGCCTTCGCCTGGGGCATGGCAAACCCCAGGAAAACCAGGTCCTGACAGCAGAAAAACCTCCATTTTAATCCTCTTAATAAATCATCTTAATAAAATCATGCCAATCAAACATCTCTCTGGATTCCTGGGAACAGCCAGCCCAGGAGACGCTTCCAGCCCAAGCTGCTTTCACAACACCCCGATTCCCTGTCCCACTGGAATCCCCCTTTCCTGGGGTCGCCAGCAGGCAGGCAGAGCAATCCACACCATTCCCCTGGTTTTGCTCCCTGGCTGCCTCCTCTCCACCATTCCCATGTTTACAAACACTCGGGCTTCCAGCAGGGCAAGGCAAGGGTTTGTTATAAACACTGAACCGCAGGGAAATGTCAAGGGCAGGGAAAACAAAAATAAAACAGGGATTTGCACTTTGGTCTGGCTCAGCCTGGGAGGTTCTGGGGACATGCAGCTCGTGGGACACGCTGGGTGCTCACAGGCACGGCCAGGGAGGGACAGGAGGTGCCATGGGGACATCAAAGAGCCCTTCCCAGCCAGCCAGGAGGGGAAATGTCCCCTCCCAGCAGCCCTTCCCTTTGATCCCAGTGGGAAGGAGCAGAGCTGGAACTCCTCTTCCTCCTCCTCCCTCAGCCCTGGGAGCCGAGGGAAGGGGAATCCTGGAGCGAAGGTGCCTCCAGGACAGCTGGGGAGCTGAGCAAAGTCTCTCCAGGGCCACAAACGCTGGGAAAGTCACATCAGCAGGGTGGCAAACTCCAGCTCCTGGGAGGGAAGCGACCTGGAGCTAAGTCCCACCACTGGGAGATGCTCTGCATGCCCTGGGCTCCTCTGGGTGTCCATCCAGCCTATTCCTGCCCTGCATCTGCACAGCAAAGCTCCAGCCCAGCTCTGCACGGGACAAGTCAGGGCGTGAGGCAGCCTGAATTCCTTCCAGGGCCTCTGTGCCTGCAGGAGGGAACGGGAGGATGGAGGAGGAAAACCCTGACAGGGGGAGAATTCCTTCGGTGACAGCTCACCTGGTTAAGCTCATGCCTGGAGGCAAAGAGTTTCCAGCAGTGCCGGCAGAGCTGACCAGATAATGCTGGAGAAATCAGCTCCCAAATCACAAAAATGAGGTGGGTTTTTTCTTTTTGGTGGTTTTTTTCTTCTTCCCTTTTTCCCCAGGCTGAGTTGCTGCACAAATGACTGTAATTAAAGCTGTTACCTGTCAGTTCCTCAAGGCACTGAGGCTCCGGTGTTCAGGCTTTGGAAAAAAGCATCCCTGCATGGCAGCAGTCCCACTCATCCCTCAGCTTACTCATCCTGCCCAGCACCCACCCAGATTTGTCACCAATTAGTTGTAATTCAAGGATTCAGGGGGAAATCCCCACCTCCCTGAGCGAGGTGACTTCACAGGAAGTTAGGGCATGGAATGCCTTTGAAACAACAAAAAAATCTTGGAAAAAAATGGTGTGTGCCAGAGGCAAGGCCACGGGGCAGGCTGGTGAGGCACACAGCTCCTCAGGCATCCACAGGCTCCTGCAGAGCTTCCAGAGAGGCTCGCTGGATTCCTTTGGAATTCATCCATTATGGAAGAGCCTCAGCCCTGCCGTGTCACCCGCGTCTGCAGTGCTCCTTCCTCTCACATCACCGCAGCTCAGAAGTTCTGTGCAATTCCCAAATCACCCTGAATGATGGGATCAGCCCCTGATTTACTGGGGTTTCTGTAAAACAGCGCCGGGGGTTCACTGGGGCTGGCAGGCGGGCCTTGGGAAGGTTCTTCCCTCAGGAAAGGAGAGCACCCAGCGCCAGCTTGGTGCCGCTCCCAGCTGGAGAAAGGCTGATCTTCCTTGGCCTCTCCAAGGGACCCAGCTCTGAGACAGCCTGGTGGTGGCACCAGGCTCCTGCCGGGGACACCAGCCCCTGCCACATGCCTGGAGCTGCAGGGAACCGGCCCCACCAGTGCCCAAGGATGCTCCGGGAAAGTTGGAGAATCATGGAATGGCTTGGGATGGAAGGGACCTTAGAGCTCATCTCATTCCCTGCCATGGGCAGGGACACTTTCCACTGTCCCAGGTGACTCCAAGCCCTGTCCAACCTGGCCTTGGACACTTCCAGGGATCCAGGGGCAGCCACAGCTGCTCTGGGCACCCTGTGCCAGGGCCTGCCCACCCTCATAGGGAACAATTCCTTCCCAAAATCCAATCTAAATCCACCATCCTGCAGCTTAAAGCCATTCCCTGGCTCCTGTCCCTCCATCCCTTGTCCCCAGTCCCTCTCCAGCTCTCCTGGAGCCCCTTCAGGCCCTGCCAGGGGCTCTGAGCTCTCCCTGGACCCTTCTCCTCTCCAGGTGAACATTTCCAGCTCTGCCAGCCTGGCTGCAGAGCAGAGGGGCTCCAGCCCTGGAGCAGCTCCGTGGCCTCCTCCGGCCTCTCTCCAGCAGCTCCACATCCTCCGGCCGGATCGGCCAGCCCCGGCAGCATCCCTCCGGGCGGGATCCCCAACAATCCCCTCTCCGCCCTCCATCCGCGCCCCCGAGCGCTCCGCACTCACCGAGGCGGGGCTGGCCCGCGCCTTGCGCTCCTGCTCCCGGCACTGCAGCCCGGCCAGGTGCCTCTCCAGGGCTGCCCAGTCCATGGCCGGGGGCTGCGGGTCCCGGGGGGGCCGCGCCCCCGCGCTCCGCCGCCCGCCGGGCCCCGCGGCCGCTCCGCGCCGCCGCTGCGCGGGGTCCGAGCGGGGCGGGGGCCGCGGGCGGGGGCAGCGCCGGGCAGCGGCGGCCGCGGGGCCGCAGCGGCGCCCATGGGCGGCCGGGCAGCGCGGCGGGGACGGCGGGGACCCCCCGTCCTCCTCCTCTTCCTCCTCCTCCTCCGAGTCCTCCAGCGCCGCCAGGTCCAGGCTGCTGGGGGACGGCGAGGACTTGCCCTCCGAGCACGGCGTGGCTTTGCTGGAGTTGGATTCCGAGCTGGAGCGGCTGCTGCCGGCGTCGCTGCCTAAATCCATGCCATCCTCCCGGGAATCCTGCCGGAGAGAAGCGGAGGGCGGCCGTGTCAGGGATGCCCGGAGCGCTGCTGCCCGCCGGGCACGGGAAACGCCGGCCCGGGGCCGCCCCGCGCTCCGGAGCCGCCGCCGGCGCGGGGCGGCCCCGGGCGGAGCGGGCGGGGGCGGAGCGGGGCCGGGCTCCGGCTCCGCCGCTCGGGAGCTGCGGGAAACGCCGGCTGGCGGCGAGGAAACGCCGCTCCGACGGGCAGAAAACGCCGTGTTCTTGGTATTCGGTTCAATTGTTCTTGGTTTGGCTTTCTTTTTTAAAATTATGACTAGGATATTAGCTAATGTTGTCGTAGTAGCTATTGTAACTATTTTTTTTGTTACACAAAAAAAGATTTCTATTTAAATGTTACTCTTTGTTCCCGCAGTTGTTGGGTCGGGACAATCCCAAGCATAAATCCAGGCTGGCAAGGGAATGGATCAAAGCAG